>NC_140583.1:943555447-943874447 GCF_964204655.1 Triturus cristatus
CAGATGTCATGGAGCCACTGATCATGCAGCACGGAGCCCCAACAGGGCCACAACACACACCACCACCATCCCAGGACCTCCACCCTCCCCCACACCTCCCACCCCCGGACCATCACAGAGGCAGCGCAGACCAAGACAGCGGACCTGAAGAAAATGCACCAACCTCACAGACCCAACACCAGAGAATGTCATTGACCACTACAGGCTCAAAAGGACAACCATCCTAAGCATCCTGAACACCATTGCCCACTGGCTGACGGTACCAACACAGCGGACAACCAACATCCCTCTGCAGACAAAGCTGCTGACTGTGCTGCACGTGTTGGCCTCTGGGACCTTCCAACCAACAACCACCAGAGTCGGAGGAGTCTCACAGCCAGCCCTATCAAAGTTCATCACAACTGTCTCGGATGCCATCATCAGCTTGGTACCCCAGTATATATACTCCCCCCACACTGCGCAGGAACAGCTTGAGACCAAGCAAGGCATCTACGCCATAGCTGGCTTCCCGCAAGTGTGAGAGGGCAATTGACTGCACACACGTCCTACTTGTGCCCCCTGGTGACACTGCACACAATTACCTCAACAGAAAGCACACACATTCCATCAATGTGCAGGCGACAATGGACCACCTGGGAATTGCCACCAACGTCGTTGCCAACTACCCAGGCAGTGTGCATGATTCCTACTTCTAACGACAGTCCATCATCAACCAGTGCTAACAGGATAGCCCCATGGAAATGCACTGCGTTTGGCAAGTACCAAATGAACACACCACACCCCCCAACTCCACAATCATGCAACTCACAACTCTGGGAATGCACACATCACAGACTCACATTCAACATGCCAAACAACATGCCCACCCACCAGACACAACAGCATAACTTAGTTTGGCAACCTGGGCCAACCATGTACATGAGCCATCAACTGCATGACACCTCAGCCACACAATAGCAGAATGTGGGGAGAGGTGGGAACCAGGCATGTGCAACGGAGGCAAGTGACCCATGAAAGAGAAGGTACACAATGCCAAGTCTGGCGGAGATGTGCTGAACAGACTGCAGTATGCAGACCACAGACATATCCATGTCCACATGCACTGCTGGTGTATGGAGTGTAGTGGACAGTGGACGCAACCATATCAACCCAGACAGTGGGGAAGATCGCGGAAATGTACTTGTGATGTCCACCCTGTAAGCATGTGTGGAGTGGGCTGGCCCGGCATATGCCAGGCACGCATAGGGGTGTGAATAAAAAGCACATAGCTCTGAGCGTGGTTCTCTCACGGAATGCCCAACGTGTCTGCCAGGGCGGCGCCTCCCACCCTGCCATGAGGCCAACGCCGCCGCCATGAGCGGTGTGGCTTGCGATCCTCTCTGCCTGATGAACCCCGGGCCGCTGGTCCCCGAACCCGTCATGACACCCATGCACAGCTAGGCCTCACTGCTCACCTGCCAACACTGGCGTGTGTCAAAGAGGGTCCACCATGTGTCGGCGCTAGTTTCAAGCCCAAGGGCCGTGACCTTGGCAGCCTCCTCAGACCATCACGGCCTCCGAGGCACAGGCCCGCTTTACTCCTCTCTCGTTGAGGTACTCTACCCCTGCCTCCGGCCTACACTACGGTCAAGTAGGTCACACATTTCGAACTGAGTCTTGATTATGCAATGGCAGAGTACACACTTCATGGCTGATTTTATGTCACTACTCCCTTCTATGTGGTGCAACCAAGTCTGTGCATTGCATCCCAACCACACGTGTCTGTGGGCCCTTGATAACCACGCCTTCGGCCTACACTGCGGTCCAGCAGGCCGCAGACAAATCCAATCCAGTCCGTTCCAGGCAGGACACCGCACTGTCGCTGGCTAAACACCCTCTCAGCTCTGTTGCTTCTACCTCCATCAACCCCAAGTCATCCCCACATGCCATTTTAACGTCGTGTGTCAGAGTTCCAGGAGGAGCTTGCCGAACATCGGTTGGCCCATGCTGACCGCTGCCTTTGGCCTACACAGCGGTCAAATAGGTCACACAGTTGGAACTGAGTCTTGATCTGTGTATGGCAGAGTTCATATCATTGTACACAAGGAGAGGGGTAAGAGGAAGACGTGGTGCAGTCTGAAGGAAAAAGGATCCTCGTCATGGGAGTGATCAAACATTGCCAACAATTGCTCTGGTGTCACTAACTTTGTGCATCGCGAGCCAACGACATGTGGCTGTGTGCCCCTGCTGACCGCTGCTTCGGGCCTACACTGCGGTCGAGTAGGTAACACATTGGGAACTCAGTCTTGATTTATTTATGGCAGACTTTATCTCATTGTACTGGCCTCATCGCAGACTGCATCCGCATTCAGTTCCAGTGCCACTAAGTCTGTTCCCCGTCATCCATGGACACTCTCTGGTTGAACGTTGGTGGTGACTGAGTCTATGGACTGGAGATTGTCTTCATCATCATGTTGGTGATACTGACTTTGTGACAAAAACGAGGCTGTAGCATTCCACTCCTCCATTTGCCGCATCCGGCCAGCTTCTGCCCTCTGCATCATGCCCTGGAGGACACCTTCCACTGTCCCCAGCAAACCTCGGCCACATTCACCTTGGACGTCGATGAGGACCCGCTCAGCTCGGGTGGGCCTATCTCACTGCACCGCAAGGCATCGCGCCATGGCGGTGTGCCTGTGCCGGCCGCGGTGCATCCGGGGCCACTAACTCTGTGTAGCTCAAGTCATGGACCCTTTCTAAATGAATATTGGATGGCCTCTGTGTCGATGGCCTGGGGCACATCAAGGCCATGTGTCTGTGGCCCTGCGCTGTCCGCTGCCTCCGGCCTCAACTGCGGTCCAGCTGGGCTCACACATTAAATCGAGTCCTGACCTGCCCGGACGTCGCATCACCGCAAGGATGCACACGCCACCATCGCCAGGACCAAGTCCAAACAACAGGAGCAAGTGTCGGAGGTGTCTTACTGCCAGACTATCAGAGTTGCTCACACCTGGTATGGGTGCCATCATCAGCTTGATACCCTGCTCAGCTCTTCAGGTGCCACTGACTCAGTGCACCACACCTCGTGGACCATTGTGTTTGCATATTGGGTGAACACTGTACTTTCTCCGGCTGCCACCATGATGCTTCACAGTTGTTTCTGTTATGCTTGTGTTTTCTGTTTCCGCTTCCATTGTGATCACTGTTCAAGTTGTTACCAGCACCAACGACTCCATGAGGGCTGGCTTACACTCACCCCACACACATCCAGCACAGGCGTAACTGTACATGTGACCCTGGCAATAAAAGGTGTCGGGCACACGTGCCCGTAGTCAGTTCAACAAACTATCTGAGTGTGTCCGTGTGCTCATGATGTATGCATTAGGGCACCGGGCCATTGTGCCGTGTACAGCAGACGCAGTCATGTCACCCCAGCCAGCAGGTGAGACCTTGCACATGTGGCGTTGTCTTCCCCCACTCAATACGTGAGAGGAGTGAACTGGGCCGGCGTACGCCAGTCCAGTGTGGGGGTGTGGATGATTTTTCTGTGGCTCGGGGTGTGGTTCAGTGCTGTAAATGTGCAAAGGCATGTGTCTCTGTCGCAGTGTGTTTCTCCGTCGGGGAATGTAGGTGGTCCCTGACACCCATGTATGTGATCTAGTCCAGCTTCCATGAGGTAGAACCCCACCCGCACCTGTTCAGCCACCCAGTTCAGGCAGTCTGACACCTGGCCTTGGAATGCAATGTGTGTTTCGGTGGGCTGCTGGGAGCCAGCCGTGGTGTTGTGTGCGTCCAGCTGTGTGGTCCGTGCAGGGTCTGGGGTATCCTCAATGCAGCTGGGCTGCCCTGCTCCTGGAGGTCGATTGCCTAAGATGTCCATGTACAGTTGTGGGGCGTCGGTGTCAGAAGTGTGGAGGTCCTCTTGAGCATCACTGTTGAGTTGTCTGGTCTGCTCTACTGGAGGAGTTGTTTGTCCCTCTGCAATGTGAAGGGGAGAGGCTTGTTGACATTGAGTTGGCATGTATTTTGACACATTGTTCAAGTTTACATACAGACTGCATGGCAATGTACATTGTGACTGTTTGGGAGGAGCGGACAATTTGATGCAGGACAGTGGACATTTGGACTACATGACGTAGGTGAGGTTGTACACGTACATTTTCATCTCACAGTTTCCTGCTATTTAAGATGTGATTGACCCTTTTCTATGCACAGGCAGACCCAGTTGTGTCCTCTGTTCTGCGGTGTAAGTATTGCACTGTGTACTACATTGTCGTCCATGTGAATGTGCTGTTATTGCTATGTGTGTGTGCTGCATTGTGGGAGAGTCACCCCTGCAGCTGTGATTTTACTTCCCCTTATCCCCTGGAGGCGGTGTGCCTTTGACTTTTGTTCTTTTAAGGTGCTGTGATGTTGGTGAATTGGGTCATTTGTGCTCTTGGAAGGTTTTTTCACTCTTGTGCATTGTTTGCCTGCATATGTGTTTTCGATGACATGTGTTGTAGGTGCACGTGGATGTGTCAGAGTGTGACCTGCTCCTTTCCGGATGTGGTCCAGACTCAGCAACCTCAGTGTCGTGGCATACTCAATGTCATGGTGTTTGTACTCGAGCCATGCTGCTCATCAAGTAGTGTCACTTGCATTGTCGATGTGGCTCACAAATACGTATCTTTGCTGTGTTTCGCATGGGTGCATGTGTGTGTTGTTGAATTGGTGATGTGTGGGGGGACCCCTCTGGGCACATGGTGGATGGGGGCCTAGTTGTTGTTTGTATGTGTGGTGCAGTGTGCCATGGGGATCAGGGACATGACCCAGGGTCATTGTGGGTGTGCGGTGTGCTACACGTAGTTGTGCATGTGTGCCATTTTGCCCGTCCCCCCAGTCCCTGTTCGTTACTCACCCTGTTGATGTTGTGTCAGGTCATGTTGAGCTGCGTCCGGACTCCCGACTCCTTGCACCGTCTCCACACTAATGTCTGTGGCCGCCATTTGCTCCAGCTCCTCCTGTGGCGCAGGACTTCCACCTTCATTCGCCGTAGCTGCCTCCAACTGCATTCACGATGGGATGCCATTTTTCCGTCTGTGTTGCCAATGACACGGCGGAGGTGACGGACAGTTGTCGTTAGTGTTCTGCCACCTCTGTGACGACGATCCGGTTGTCATGCGGACTGTACCCCATCTTCCTCTTCTACTTGGCCTTTCCCGAGGTTCCTTGCTGATGGTCTGTGGGGGCTTGTGGGGTTTGCGTTGACCTGGACACTCGGTCCAGGTGCATCCATGTTGCTACGCAGTTTATCTTGTTTTTGGTGTGTTTTTCTTGTTCTGCTTTCATAATGCATTTTCCCGCATGACGCGTGGGAATTGCAGACCTGTCGCTGGTTTTTGTATCGCTATTGGCCTCATGCCAGCTTTTTTTGTATTTTTGCGGCGTCGCGTTGACTTTATTGCGGAAATTTGATGCGTTATCGTGGGCCTATTGCATGGTACTGCAGGCTTGAGAATACCACGTTACCACGGTGTTATTTTCCCACGATAGACTGCAATGTGAAAAGTTGCGTTAAGCTGATTTTGTGATGATTATCACACGTTCTTGAGAATATCTCCCTTAGTCAGCTGTTGTTAACAACTTTGACTAGCGTATGAGATGCGTGCTTCATCCTTCAATCGTTAAGGAGAAACTATATTTCAATGTACTAATTCTTCACCAGTATTAATTAATTAATAAGAAAAAAAAAGATAAATAATATAATGAAATAAAAGAGGTGAAGACGTTGTCCTTTCATAACTTACTTTGGGGTTACTGCTTCTACTTAATGGTTCTTTTATGTACATTAGTATTAACACTAAAGGATAAATAGTAGTATACTCAAATATCGATGGCAGGAGTGATGAAAGCCATTTCAATGCCGGCAAATTTTTGGGATGTAACTGGAGTGCCCAGAGAATGGTGGGAACTGTGGATAAGAGGTTTTGAAATGCATTTGGTGGCTATTGATGGGCTAGAATGTAGTGCAGAGTGCCAAACTGCATTGTTATACAACAGCCTGAGAACGGAGGGGAGGCTTATTTTTGATAATGTAAGACTAGCTTTAAAACCAGAAGGAGAAGAATCCCGAGATACATACATAGAAGCGAAGAAGAGAATATGTGACTACTGTGATACCACTAGAAGCATCATAATGGAGAGTCATAATATCTGTTACAGAATCAGTGGAGTCCTATGCAGCTACATTACGCATGCTTGCATCATCCTGTACCTTTCCCAGACCTGATAGCATGATCCGGGGTCAATTAGCTATGCAAACTACATGTACCATGGCACAGGAGAACTGATTATGTTATAAAAATTCTACATTGGATAGAGTGATACGCACAATCAAGAGCTATGAGCAATCAGCAAGAGGGATCACAATGTTACGCAGATCTGATGTGCTGTCTAGTGAAATCAATTTGGTATGCACACCCATAGGAGACAAGGATGATATTCTCTGAGCAAAAAGTAAAGTGGACACACCCAAGTAGACCCGCAAGGAAAGTATCAGAGCTGAGTGTTACTGATGTGGTTCTACCAACTATGTTGTGGATTCATATAGTAATTGACCTGCCCTTGGCACAGAGTGTAGAAAATGTGGAAGAAAGGATAATTTTGCCTAAGTGTGTCAGGTAGGGTCACCCTTAAAGAAAGTGCTGACTGTACGATAAGAGAATGATGAATTAGATGATTTGGATGACCATCTAGAAGACTTGATATTGAGGGTGAATCTAATTAAAGAATTCGATCACCAAGATCTACCACGTTGCATGGTTCAAATAGATGGTCACACATTGAAATGTTGGTGGATACTGGGTCACGTATAATAATCATACCAAAAAAGGAATATGACTGAATACAAAATAAGTCGCCTTTACAACCTAGTAGAATTCTGCCAGGAGCATATGGAGGAGATAAAATTAAACTTGAAGGAGTATTTGAAACTAGCATTGACTTCCAAGGCACATTTATTAAAACAAAAATATATGTTGTGAATCAAACAATGAATATACATGGTTGGTGTGAACATAAACAATTGCGTATGATGATAAATCCTGTAAGACACCCCATGTGTTTATATTAACAGAAGTACATCCCTGAAGAAGTGTTTGAGTCAGTCTTCAGTGAGTATATAGGATCTTTGAAGCGTTTTCAGCACATGATTTATCTTAAGGATAATGCTTTTCCCATAAAGCAAAAAAGTATGCAACATACCCCTGTCTTTCAGGGAAGAAGTGAAAGGCATTCTAGATAAATGCAAGAAGAAAGGGATACTTGAGCCTGTGGATGCATCATATTGGTTGTCTCCAATTGTTGTTGCCAAGAAGAAGGCTAGTGAAATTATGTTGTGCATTGATTTAAGACAACTGAATCTAAAATAGTGGTGGAGACGTAACCTTTACCAAACATTAATGAATTATTGTCGACCCTTGACGATGCTAAAGTATTCTCCACATTAAACTTCACAATGCATACCACCAGGTATTGTTACATCCAGGTTCTTGTAACTCACTTCATTCATAACGCCAATGAGGTCATTTGGATTCTGATAAATGCCTTTTGGGCTGTGCTCTGCATTCGCTGTGTTCCAGAAGATAATGAATAATCTGTTTGATGGTATGTTAGGAGCAAGGCCATTAGATGACAATTTGATCCGTTCAGAGGATTATGTGGGCCACTTGGAAATTCGAAAGAATTCTAAAGGATGTGCTCACATGTAAACAAATGAGTAGTCTAATATGTTGTAAAGATAAGTATGAGTTGTTTTTTTAGAATGAGGTGAGTTATTTGGCCCACACCATAAGTGCTGAGGGTTTCAAGTCAATACATGGGGGTCTAATAGGATGGTGGGTGGAAAAGCTCCCCGACCGCCAAGGTAGCAGGAAAAGACTGCCCGCAAGGACCGCGGTATTACCGCCGGTCCAATTAGAATGCTCCGCAGTCGTAATCCGACCACGGCAGTCGGATTCTGGCGATTAACATTGTAGCGGTTGCTGCTGCCAGCTGCACCGCAGCGGTGAGAAAAGGAGCTTGTCATGCGTGCCACTGCACTGCGTGGCAGGCACTGCACAGTGGCTGCCACCTGGTACAGGGACATGTAGGGGGGTACCCCCCAGTGCACCCACACACACCCCCAACATATTGGGTGCCTGCAATGGTCCCCCAGAGACATTCTTCGCATGCCTTTCCATGGCAGTTCCACCGCCGCGGAAAGACTGGCTACCGCCGGCATCATAATCATGCCGGCGGAGCCTCACCCTGCTCTGGCATCATTGTGGCAGTCCAGTTCCGCCCGCTAGGCATGCGTGCAGACTGGTACCGGTGGAAAAGTGGGGGGCGGAGATTCTCACCGCCACGGTCATCACCGCCATGCTAATGGGACCGGCAGTTATCAGGGTTGCGATCGCGGGTGGATGTCCGCTGCCGGTCTGGCGGTTGCCACCGACGGCCCGGGGACAGCCATCCACCCGCTATCCTAAAAGACCCCATAGTCTTGTTGCATCAATTGTCAATTCTCTAAAGCCTACAAACAAGGATGAGTTAAGATCATTCTTACGTCTATTTTTTTTTCTAACCATATTTTTTACTGGCTTTTAAATAATATCAGCATACATGCTCATTCAGAGGCTTGTATCTAGCACCCAGGGTACATGACATGCCATTTACATTCTCTGGCACATTTTCTTCAACCATTCCCTTTGAAACAAAACTAACCCCCCCTTCCCCCTTTGAGTTGAGTTTAGGTAAACAGGTGAGTTAGTCTACATGCTACCGGGTTCTTGTGCGTCAGTGCTATACCTTCTGATGTCGTTAGGCTGAATGTCCCTCCTGTCTATCCTCTCGTTCTGGCTCTGCCACCATCAGAGTGCTCGCTCCATTATTGTTGTCCTGCTCTTTTGTCACCAACTCACACTCTAGGCTTTCCCAGGCTCTAGCCCTCTCTATTTTGCTTATTCCCTGGCTGGCCTCTCTGAGTAACAATCTGCCTTCTGCTCCTGCCTACCTCTCCAGCTCTTTTTTCCATGTGGTAATCAGCAGCCCTCCCAGCGCTCTCCAATTCCTGGCTATCTCCCTCTTGGTCAAGACATAGGCAAGAACCTGAAACTTTTCTGTTACTTTATTTTTGACCGTATGGGGGAACCTCCCTAAGAAGGATGTGCTTTGGGGCCTGTGGAAGCTCTTTGTCAATAAGGTTGCCTACCACCTGCCGTATCTGCCCCCAAAAGGCTTGCAATATGGGGCGATTCTAAAACAAATGGAGTATGTGAACCTCTCTTTGCCCGCATTTTGGGCAAGCTGCTGTTTCCGCACCAAAATGTCTCCTAATGCGGGCCAGCGTTAGATACTCGCAATGTAGCACATAATAGTTAATTAATTGAAATTGTGCATTTCTAGACGCTTTCGGGGTGCGTTCTAGGATTTTATCCCACTCTCCCTCTGGTATCTGTTTACCCAAGTGTTCTTCTCACTGTAATCGCAAGCGCTCTAACGGCTTTTGCATATCCCCCGTATTGCCTTATAGAGGCAGGACACCGTCTTAATTCTTCCTGTTGACAGTGCAACATACCAGCATCCCACCAGTGCTCGCGGTTCCACACCCCCAGCTTTCCAGTGTGTTCTAATCCTCCGCGTGAGGGCACTATGCGTCAGGAAGTGACCCCCGGGCAAGTCGTAAGCAGTTTGCAAGTCTTCAAATAAAAATAGCGTGGAATCTTGGTACAGGTCCCCCATCTCTCTTAGTCCTGCTTCAACCCAGTCCTCCAGCCCTGACAAGTGCTCACCCTGTGGAAGATAGCATTGCATTGTAATAGGTATGTCAGTGGAATAGGGAGTCGCAGCACCCACTTTCCTCAAGCATCTAACCCAGCAGCCCACCAACACCCCAGTTTCAGTTGTGTCTTTGGACGTATCCTGATGCACTCGCAGCAGGATTTTTGCCAGAGTCGTAGTGTCTGGTGCAGTTGGGCATTGTTTCCTTTCCGGTTTACGATCCTCTGCCAACCTTTGGATCAGCCAGTAAATTTGTGCAGCTAAGTAGTAACTCTCGAAATCAGGCACTGGCAACCCACCCTCCACTGTGGGGCGTCGCAGTGAGGCCAACGCCTCTCTTCTTCTTCCTGCACCCCAAAGGAATTACGTGACCATTGAGTCAAGCTCTTTGAACATCATTCGCGGGATCCACACCGGGAGAGTCCCGAAGTAGTATAGTAGGCGCGGCAACGTTACCATTTTCAGGACTGCTACCCTTCCAGCTACTGACAGCGGCAGCGTTCCCTAAAAGTCCATAGCTATTTTCGCTGACCTTATCGCCTTACCCACATTGCCTTCCATGAATTCCGTCGCTCGGTGATATATTTTAACTCCACTGTACTGTAGCCAATCATGGGACACTTCAGGCTACTCCCACTGTCTATGAGATTGTCCGTTCCGGCAGGCACTCTGCAGTCTAGCGCATTCTTCCACTCAAGGTAGGCCCATCCATCTCTGTGTTGGCTTCCCGCTGTTTTCCCACCGTCCCGTCCAGTGCAGCCACGTGCACAATACGGGTCTGGGTTCACCACTCTCTAGGCCTGCCTGGGGACTCTGGATCTTGCCACTCCCTGGCCCAATGTGCCACTCCTACTCTGCTTCAGTGTGACACAGATGCCTCCTCCTCTGGTTGGTGATTCCGCATTCTCCCAGGGCGCTTCCCTGCGCTATGCATGCTGGGGGGAATCTCCCTGTCGCTCTGCGAGGTAGGTCCGGTGGTGGGAGCTCCAGGGCCCACTTTCCAAACTCAGCAGCAATTCAGGCCTTGGCAGGCTCCTTCCTTCAGACTTCCTCTCTCCCTAGGGGGTCCCCAGGGCCTCCCAGCTTGCAGGGTGTGTAGGCCTTTTCCTCGCTGGCCCCTGGTCTGGCGCCCCAGTCACTTTTTCCGCAGCTCCACAATGGTGGGTCCTGCTGTGGGCGCTCGTGTAGGACCACTTGCCCGGGCTCATAGCATCAGTCTCTGTCTCCGCTGGCCACTGTCTCCGCTGGCCGCCCTAATGCCACTATGAACAGGTTCTAAGCCTTATTGTAAACTTCGCTCTCCACAGAGCCGTAATAGCAGTCCCCCAGGGGCCCTCAAGTGTCTCTGCCTCTCCTATGCCTGCCTCATGCAGTTGCCAGGCTCGTCATGCGGGGCCTCACGGGGTCCCGATCCTCTCGCTGCCTCACTTCTCCGAAAGTACTGCAAGGGGCCTCTGGGCCCTGCACTCAGAACTTGTGCAGGGGAGCAAGGGGAAGGTATTCCAGGCCTTTCTCCACCTCCAACTGGTGCGCGCAGGCGATCCAGCACTTGCTCCAGCTTTCGCAGTGCCTAATGCGCGGCACCACTTTGCTACCGCTTGCTCAGCTGCATTTGCGCCGCTCAGTTCCCCAGAGGGCATTCAGGCATCTTGGCTGCTCCGTTGTCTGTCCAATGCAGCCCCCGTGTCTGCCACGGGGAACAACCTTTACAACGCAACTTTTACAACGCACTACCTTTACAACGCATTTTTTACAACGCATAATCCATTACAACGCATGACATTACAACGCATACCATTACAACGCATTTTTAAAAACTACCTTTACAACGCATTCCATTACAACGCATACTACCATTACAACGCATACCATTACAACGCATAATATTACACTACACTATCCAACACTTACTCTACTGTTGCACCCCCTGGAGTTAGAATAGTAATTTTTACCCCTATACTATCCAACACTTACCCTACTGATGCACCCTCTGGAGTTAGAATAGTAATTTTTACCCCTATACTATCCAACAGTTACCCTACTGATGCACCCCCTGGAGTTAGAATAGTAATTTTTACCCCTATACTATCCAACACTTACCCTACTGATGCACCCCCTGGAGTTAGAATAGTAATTTTTACCCCTATACTATCCAACACTTACCCTACTGATGCACCCCCTGGAGTTAGAATAGTAATTTTTACCCCTATACTATCCAACACTTACCCTACTGATGCACCCCCTGGAGTTAGAATAGTAATTTTTACCCCTATACTATCCAACACTTACCCTACTGATGCACCCCCTGGAGTTAGAATAGTAATTTTTACCCCTATACTATCCAACACTTACCCTACTGATGCACCCCCTGGAGTTAGAATAGTAATTTTTACCCCTATACTATCCAACACTTACCCTACTGATGCACCCCCTGGAGTTAGAATAGTAATTCTTACCCCTATACTATCCAACACTTACCCTACTGATGCACCCCCTGGAGTTAGAATAGTAATTTTTACCCCTATACTATCCAACACTTACCCTACTGTTGCACCCCCTGGAGTTAGAATAGTAATTTTTACCCCTACAATATCCAACACTTACCCTACTGTTGCACCCCCTGGAGTTAGAATAGTAATTTTTACCCCTATACTATCCAACACTTACCCTACTGATGCACCCCCTGGAGTTAGAATAGTAATTTTTACCCCTATACTATCCAACACTTACCCTACTGTTGCACCCCCTGGAGTTATAATAGTAATTTTTACCCCTATACTATCTAATACTTACCTTAAATGTAATTTAATATAATGCATTGTAATGGTATGCGTTGTAAAGGTAGTATGCGTTGTAATGGCAATGCGTTGTAAAGGTATTTTTTAAAAATGCGTTTTAGTGTCATGCGTTGTAATGTCATGCGTTGTAATGGATTATGCGTTGTAAAAAATGCGTTGTAAGTGCATGCGTTGTAAAAGTGTGCGTTGTAACGTCATACATCCGTCTGCCACATGAGGCTCCGGAGGCCCAGACTCCCCGGCCCCCCTCCTCACAAAGCTTACTCCGAAGCGCCTCTGGGCCCGACACTCAGTCCTGCACAGGGGGCTAGGGGGAGGGACTCCAGGCCCGAGCTGGGCCGCGCCGACAGACCGGACTTGGTTCTAGCATCCACTGTACTCCATGGGTGCCACCATTTTACCGTTGCTCTCAGCCTCACTCCCTGCGTACAGCTCCTCTGCTCTCAGCCCCAGAGGGTTTCCTGGCTGATCACTTAGCTCGGCGCAGGAGGCGAGGGGAGGGGTACTCCCGGCCCCCTCCAATGCTGTTAAATGTACTCAGAGGGCCGATGCTCGTCCCGGTCCCCTCACCATACGCCGGGCACCGCCATCTCGTCTGAGCACTCGGCCTCACTCTCAGCTCTCAATTTTCTTGTTTATGGGCTGCTGGGCAGGCTAACCTCGCCTCTGGGGCACCTCTCACTCTTCTCACAGCTGCGGAGGTGTGCTGTGGGGCTTCTTCTCCCATTTAGAGCTTCAGGATGGCAGTCAAAGGTGGCCGGCCGACGGGAGCTCACAAGCTTTGCTGCTCACTCCATCGGCACCAGTCCACCGATCATTCATACATCTATGCAAATTGTATGTGAAGTTTATTCAGAACTACTCAAACAAAATTGAACCAACATGACAGTTAACTAAAAAGGATGTTGATTTTGAAGGGAATCATGAGTTTGAAAAGTGTATGCAGAAATTGAAGGAAATAATTAAGAAGGCCCACTTTGAAGTCGTTTGATGAATCTCTTGGCTCAGTAGTAACTGTAGATGCAAGTCAAGTTCGACTTGGAGCAGCTTTGAGCCAACAAAAATACAGGAAAGTAAATTGATTGCCTTTGCATCACGGAAACTGTAGGAGCCCGAGACAAGATACTCTGTAATTTAGAGAGAGTTACTGGCTTGTATGTGGGCGGTGGCAAAATTCAAAAGTCTGTCGTGGAGCAAACATAAGCTTATTGAGTTAATGCAGTACGGATAAAGTGCCTCCACAAAATACCAAGTTGACATGCAAATTGCGTGAATATGTTTTCGATGTTGAATATCTTCCGGGAAAGTCAACATTATTGCTGACTACTTGTCTCGTTTGCTCTGTGTTGACAATGATGAACATGACATGACTGAAACGAGTGATGATCTGGCCACTGCTTATTTGTCTGACGAGTTGAATGAAATGTATGCAGTCAGTAAACATCAGTGGCTTGAAGGTATGCATATGATGCTGAATATCACATTGTGTCTGATAATGTTATTAAGGATGGCCCAAAAGAAAACATGTTGGAGGATTACTTGAGACCCTATTGGAAAGTTAACAATGAATTGACACAAACTTCTCAGATTGGCTCATAAAGGTCATATGGGTATGACTCGAGCAAAAATAAGATTAAGATCTGAGTACTGTGGCCCTGTATGGACCCTGATGTTGAGAGATTGGCACAGAATTATTATATTTGTCAAGATGCTGATAAAACTATGTGCAGGGGGATATATCCCTTAACCTGATGGACCATGGCACAAACTTTAGATCGATTTTATTAGCCCAATGTACAAATTGCCTAATGATATGAAATTTGTTATTGTATGTATAGACTACTACAGTGAATGGATTGATTTTGAATTCTTGGGCAATCTTACCACAAGCAATGTTATTAAAAATGCCTAAGACTTTCTTTGCCAGAGAGGATATACCTAACTGTATTGTCAGTGACAATGGGTCTTAATTCTTGTCAATAGAAATTGAAGCAGTTTTACAAGCTTCAGGAGTTGATCACTGCAAGTCATCTTATATCATCCCCAAGTAAATCGCCAAGTGGAGCAAGTGAACCGTATCATTAAGGAACTGTTCAGTTGCCTTTAAGAAATATGATACCTGTGAGTGATGCTTTGCAAGATTGGTTGTGGCATACCATGCCCCTCCTCACAGTGTTACAGGTCTCACTTCATTCGAGTTGTTAAGGGGAAGAGTGTCTGTAACTAAGCTGAGTACACATAGTGTAGTGAAACCTAAAAATAATTGCAGTGGAAATGTTCAGATTAAGAAAAATAAGGTAAGAAGTGGTAGCTGATAAAACAATCAAAACTGAGAGAAATTGCGAAAGGAGAAGGGCAGAAACTCAGACTAAAATAAATGTTGGTGATAATATAAGAATAAGACATCCGAGAACTAGTGAAGGTGTAACTAAATTTGTAAAGGCCCATAGGGTTATCAGACATCAGGGTCGGCCATTTGACTGGAGAATGAAGGGTGGTGGAACATATCCCATGCCACTCATGTGTCTTCTATTGTTGCAGAAAATACAGTGAAAGAGCTAGTGGTGATCAGGGAGCGCTTGAGTGCTGCCAAGTTTGTCTGACACGCATGCATGTTACTAGAGATATGTTAATGTAATCGCACCCTCACCAGTAATCCAAAATTCTAATGCAGATAGTTATAGAGTAATGGTGGCTACCGTGTAGCCCAAAAAGAACCCGTCCCGAGACACAGCAGTCAACCAGTTCACAAATTCAACTCACAACAGTAATTCAAGGAAGAATCTTGATTTAAACCAAACCCTCACAGCTCAAGTAACTCCCCCAGTGGCGAATTTAGTAAATGACTTTATTCAATCCAACATTTCACTTGCAAGACCTGCACACCCAAGGCCCACTCTCTCTTTACCCGTCTCCCAAAAAGAGCTATTTGTTCCTCAGTATCAGTCAGAAGGGAGACATGGCATTTGGATTGAGGCTGTCTAGCAAAGCTTTTAAAATCCTTCCATAATCTGAACCCCTTGGAGTCCGTAGCATCACCTCGATAGAGTTTTCAAAAACCGAGACCTGACCAACACCCAGAACCAACTTTAGCCACATTTTCCTCTCATGAAAGGGCCATGGCCACCAAGGGATACATTAAGGCAACGTGGCATAAAGATCACTAGTTATCACAAACATGCCTGCCCTACAATGTTAATAATGTTGTCACAGTGGTTCAGGGCCAATAAGTATGCAAGGTTTGCTTCTAAAACAGAACAAGAGTCCAACACTAGCTAGTGACCAATGAGTGAGTCACGGTCACTGAGAAACAATTCTCACCATCAAATGGTAAAACACAGCATGAGGTCAAGCGTAAGCTAGGCAATGTGGAATAATCTAACACTAATAGCGACACAAGTTATTTGAGAGAAAAAAAGCAGGAGACTCCGTACTCAATCCTAAAAAAAATCTTTAGGGAAGGAATCAGTACAATAAAGATTTGCAAACAGCAAGCTGCAAGGTTCAAAATACAAAATAGCTATATCTTGACTTATTTAGAACCCTTTGAGGTGATAGCCCTGATTGATGACTCTTCCAGGCCTTTTGGAATGCCACACCTCTGCAGCCAGAGTCAACCCTAAAGGGTGGCCAGGAGGATGCAGAGCAATTTATAGAAGCGTGGAACTCGAAATAAAAGTTGAATTAGTGGACATCACCAAAACGCGGATACAGGCAGTGAAATTTGAAGGATAGTCGTACACACAAAAGAATCCTCTAATCATTTTGAATGTCTATATCATTTTAAGTAGCTGAAGAGAGATCACACATTACCACACCAGAGGATACAATAACCAACCTACTGACCAGTTATTGTGGCACCTGTTTGCTGTTTACAGGAGAGTTTAATCTATGTCTCCTCTACCGAGACACTACGACAAAAATACAATAGCGCAAAATGAAGTCTGAAACATACGTCAACAGGTGACTCAGAGAAGAAGGCAGAGGGACGGCATTGGTGACAAACTGTCTGCAACTTGTACTAAGAATGCTAAATGGGTGTTTTAAGGGTGACCAGCCACCAGCCTGGACGCACCTGAGGGCAAAGACAAACTCAATCATCAACTGCACAATGTCAAGTCCATACTTCTTTAAATACATTGCCAGCTACAGTACCGATTATTAAACGAAAGTGCCCACCTGCCACAAAAAATTGTAATCTGGTCAAACATATACTTTAAAGTTGCCAGCCTCATGATGGAGGACACGCGCACAGAGGCTAACCTGGAATGCTCACATCTCATCAGAGGTAACGGAAAAGTATGGAAAATTACTAGAGGGAAGCAAACGCCTAGAGAGCAACGAGATTTCAGCCTGGCAACCGTTTTTCACCCTCTCACTAGAAAGATACCCAAATACAGCCAAGAAGTTGAGGGTAGTGGGTTATAAATACACCTGGCTAAAAAACGTCTTAAGGAAATGAAGAAGGCAATAAATAGGGAATTGTGTAAACTGAAGAAAAATCTCTTTAATTTGTCACAGCTGTCCAAAGTAAATCTCGTGAGGAAAACATACAAAAAAAACATGGCCAAACAAGAGGTCACACAAAGAACAGTACTATTGTAAAATGCAGTCTGCCAGTAAAAATAAATAAATCCAAAAGACTTTTGGGAGATGATAGAAGATACCGATAAAGGTCCAGTCAAGAGTTCAGCTCAAACATAGCTGAAATCATCTGGGTCAGTCACTTGTAGGAACATTACTCGGTGGCCCCTGGGGGTTGTCAGACCCCAGAGGCAGAAAAATGTCCTGAATCAGAAGCTTGGGCCCTGATGGTTCCCATAGGAGCAGTTACCAGGACACTCCGTAAAGACCAACTAGAGGAGGTCATCAAGAAAGCCTGTGCCAGTGGTGCTTCTGGCCCAAAAGGCTTGTCACAGGCCCTCTTAAAAGGCAACCTTCAATTCTCAGCTAAAGAATTGATCAACTTATATCACACAATCTTGCACACAGGAGAGGTTCAAGAATAATAGAGCGGTGCTATCATACATCCAATATTCAAAGGAAGGACGATTAACAACTCAGCTAAGTACAGGCTCTTAGCCATTTTAGATATCGAGGTTAAAAAATAGGCAAGCCTACTCCTCCAGGCCCTGGCAACCTGGGTTACCAACTTCAAAATCGATCCTTTGAACCAGACGGGGTTTCAACCATGGATCAGCACATTTCCAATCTCCTGGTCAATCCCTACTGTTTAATTATTTAATCTCAGACCTGTCAAGAGAACTTGACATGACAAACGTAAACACCACAAATTGGGGTGGCAGGCCATTATCAAATCTACATTAAGCGGACGATTTCTTGCTACTCAATATAAGACAGGTAGACTTTAGAGTTTACTTGACGTTACTTGCTTCTACCATAAATTCCAAATTGGTCGTTAACCTTGGCAAAACCCAAACTCTTAAAAGGAAGGAAAACAGTGGCCTAGCGGTCCATCATGGCGGACACGACTTAGGCGAGCTCCCATTGCCTGATATATATCCTCTTAATTATCCTGTTACATCTGCCTCAATTTTACCTCCCTTGTCCCTCTGCAAGATTCTACAGTTGACAGGCACATGTGGTGGTGCCTGAGAGCTATGGACCTCGAGCGGGTGTGGTCGGCGCTGGAGTGGCTGCAGAGGTTGCGGAGGTTTCACAGTTGATCGGGAGCCCATGCTACGGCTGGATTGCCCCCCTCCCTTCCTCGCTCGGTGAGCATCGGCGGCCTCTGTGGACATGCGGACCTGCGAGAGAGGTGGAGGCACCCCAGCGCAGATCTGCCCAGGTGTGTGGCTAGCCAGCTGTGGCTACAAACAGTGGTGACTGGGGTTGGACCGGGCTGTGGCGGGCCGGCACAGCTGTCTGCAAGAAGAGGCGCAGAGGTCTAGGGCTGCTTGCGGCTGCGCTCAAGTGGAGGGTGGTGGCCCATCAAGAGGTGAGCTAGTGTGCTGCATGAGGCAGTGCAAGAAGGGGCCAAAGAAAAGCATCTCGCCTACCGTGGAGGCATACTGGAGGCGAGGTGCGGTTAGAGGCCCGCCGAGTCACTCTTTGTCAGTGTGGTGGGCCACTGGAGCTGGGAACTGGGAGAGATTGTGAGCGGGGCTTAATCCTAAATACCCCGAGTGCTGGATACAGGCCCAATGAGAATTGTGAATGTGGCACCCATTAGAGGGGAGGGGAGGCACGTGCTTACGGAGGCGGCCAGGCTAGGCCTCGGTACAACTTGTGTGTGACTCGTCTCCCCCCAGCCTCTGAAAACAGAGTGGGCCCCAAGTGGGACTGGTCAGAACCCCCCAACCGGCTTTGCTGCGGACGTAGGCCTTCAGTGGACATTGTTGATTGCGGACCTGGTCGTGCCCCGCATGGGAAATAGTCAAGGAATGCCCTATTCCGGGATGCTCTCTGCCTCCAGCAAACATGACAAAATACAAGGCACCAAACAGAGTACGATGGACTGGTATTCAGCAGCCGGGACCCAGGTGGCGACACCGGTGGGGCAGATCCATGATATCTTGGGCAATGCAGAACTTTTGGCTGCTAACACTCAGTCGAGATATACATTGAATGCTAAGGTTGGTGCCGTGGGTTCAGATATTCATGTTGATGCGCCGAGACCTACACAAAGCAGTTGAGCGAATAACGGAGGCCGAGACAGGAATATCAAGTGTAGAGGACAAGGTTATATCCTTAAATGAAAAGGTATTATGTCTTCAATCCCTCACAAGGGGCTTTGCGACCAGGGTGGAGGACGCAGAGTGAAGGGCTCGCAGAAATAATCTTTGACTTGTGGGCTTTCCCTAGGGGTGCGAAGGAAAAGATATGGAACAATTCCTCACTACATGGCTAGCAAACTGGCTCTCACCCATTTCTGTGTCTCAATGCTTTGTAATAGAGGGTGCTCACTGTGCCCTGCTCCAAAAGCCACCTCCCGGGGCGAGGCCATGTCATATAATTGCCTGGATCCTGAACTTCCATGACAGGGATGTTATTCTGTGGCAGGCCAGATTGAAAGATCCGACCCTCTATGCCTCACAATGCATACTAATTTTTCCGGACGATACCAAACTTGTGCAGCAGCGTCGGCAGTCCTTCATGGCGGCCAAAGGCCGCTTACATGACCTGAAGATCCCATCATATGCCCACATGTTTCCACCCCGCCTGCGGTTCACCTACCAATCACGATCACTCTTTTTCAAAACACAGGAGAAGGTGTTTCTCTGGACTGATGAAACAGTGCGGGCGAAACCACATACCCCGCCGCAACAAGAATTTGAATCATCATTCAGAGATACAGCACCTAAACCTAGTAAGCTCAAAGGGAAACAAAATCTCAGATCAAGGTCGCGGCGAAGATAAAAGACCTGCAGTGAGTCCCACCTGAGACAGGCTGAGAACTGACGTGAATCGCCAGCCTCACAGAGCAATGACTGAAGATCAACAAGACATACAATACATGCCCATGGTGATGAACTATGTGGGCTACAGCCCCCCAAGGGAACATCTTTCTGGGCAAGAAATCAACTTAATTTTAGGGACTGTTAATGGGGATCCATTGGTGAGGATAAGCTTCCGGCCCTCGTTGAGGTTGGAACCTCACCTCAGCCACGACAGATGCTTCAACTAATTTGAGGTATTGGGGAGGGAGGGTTGGAGGGAGTGTTGAATCGTTTCATGGTACTGTCTGTGCTATGCCCTATTACCACATATATAATATATCCACAGACGAAGCCATGCTCAGGCCCAACTCTAGAGTTCAAGTCTACCAGACCTCATGCCAGTTAACATGATAGCGGACCCCGGGGGAAGACTCCATATAGTTAGCTGGAATGTGTGGGCATCCTTGACAAGATAAAAAGAGGTGCCATACTCCGCCAGGCCAAACAATACAAAGCAGATGTCTTACCATTGCAAGAAACCCACCTTTTAGGTCCTAAAACACAATGCCTCTCTTGCTTTGGCTTTGTACAGGTCTTTCATTTGGGTTTCACCAGAGGATCCCTGGGTGCGGTAATTCTGATACACTGCAGGGTTCCCTTCCCATACACCTAATCCTGGTCTGATCCCCAAGGAAGGTATATTATTGTCTCAGGCACAATACATGGTGAGCAAACTGTTCTGGGTAGCATATACCCTCCCCCCTTGGCATGGTCCTTTGTGGAGCGCCTGATGACAACTCTGGCAGGGTTGAGTGTTATTGGAGGTGATTGGAATGACGCCCTACACCCGACTCAAGATAGGTGGTGAACGGTTGGGAGACTGGAGGTAGTACACAAATCCTCCTACAAACTATGATAGATGGGATGGGTGGACACCTGGAGACGATTACACCCGACAGATCATGGGTATACATACTATTCCAGCATGCACGACTCATTCTGCCAACTGGACTACATATCTATACCCGCCAATTACTTCTATAGAATAGCATCAGCTGAGATACTGCCTAGGAGCCTATCCGATCATTCCCCAGTAGCAGTAGAATTGTGGATGGCATCTTTTGACTTGGCGCTTACACAATCAACACTACAGAACACAAATGCACCAAGCACTAGCTGAATACCTCACACATAATGTTGGCTCAGTAGAGGTGCCAGATACACTATGGAAGGCCATGTAACCAACCCTAAGGAGGCTAGATATTTCCGTCTGCACTGCTCAGCAGAAGAAACGTTGCGAAACATTGATCAGGACCAAGGCTCAGCTTTTAGACCTTGAGTAGCCGAGAAGAGAGGAGGACGGGAAGCAGATACGTCGTCAATTGATCTTTACATTACAAATATATGCTGGAACACTGCTGTATGAGGCCAAATAGGCCTGGCTGGCCTTCGGCAGCAGAATACACCAATGGGGTGACAAATCAAGCTCACTAATACACCGACTATGCCAACAGGTGCTTAACCCACATACTATACCCGAGATTCGTGATGCAGACAGTAAGGTGCTTATGGACACCGCCAAAATCGCTTCCAGTTTTGCAGAATACTTTGCTGAACTGTACGCCTCTCGGGAAACTCAACCTGAATCCCTGGTACAACAATTCCTAGATGACTTGCCTGCTAAGGCACTGATTGACTCAGCATGTACAGAATTAGATGCCCCCCTTACCATTGAGGAATTAGGCACAGCCCTGGTGGACATGCGCCCAGGCAAAGCACCGAGCCCAAATGGTTTCCCACAGGAATTTCTTAAAATGTTTCAACCTCAGCTAGGCGTGCACTATCTTGCTGTGATTCATGCCGCCTTAGAGGGGGGTTGTCTTCCGCCTGAATGGCCACACGCCAAAATTGCAGTGTTTCTTAAGCTGGGCCGATCCCCCGATCAGCACACATCATATTGCCCAATTTCATTACTGAATGTCGAAGCCCAGCTGCTGGCCAAAGCTATCGCAAATTGCATCCAGCCGTTTCTATAGCAAATCTGGTGTACCCTGATCAAGCAGTCTTCATGCCTCATCGGGCCACGCGCCACAATATACGTCGCGTCCACATTGCCATTGCTTAATTGGACCACCTAAACGGTCCGGCAGCACTATTATTAGCTGATATTGATATAGCTTTCAATTCACTGAGTTGGACATATATATTTATACGCTTCTACAGCATTTAAATATTGGACCCCAATTTTTCTCATATGTACAACTATTATACACAGCCCTCACGGCATCAGTTTGGGTAGCGAGCTCAGTCTCACATACCTTTCCCAGTGGCCGTGGTAACTACAGGGATTTCCCCTGTCCCCGTATTTATTTGCAATGGCCTTGGAACCGCTAGCATCTTGGATCAGAATTGACTCCCAGATCCGAGGCTTCGAGTGGTCTAGAGAGATTTTAGGGCATAGGTCTATAGAGATTTTAGATCATATTGCGTTATAGGCAGATAATGTTCTCTTCTTCCTCAACCACCCTAATAGGCAAGGGCCGAGACTTCTTTGTATAATGCAAATGTTTGGCGATACCTCTGGACTATACATGCTCACCCACAAACTAATTCTCGGGGCTCTTGTGAAATTGGCGCGTGGTCTAAGGATGTGAAGATAGTCACAGAGTGTTCTAAATACTTAGGGGTGTTCTTGTCAGTCTCTCAGCCAGTATCATGGGTGAACATTTTTACCCCTACATGGACGCAAGTGCAGACGGAGATGAAGTTGTGGTTGTGATTACCATTCGCAACACAAACAAATCTAAAGGTCTCAAGAGGACACCTAAATCTATGGTGACCTAAGTGTCTGTACGTACACTATGAAACTAAAACTACACAGGAAGACCCACCTAAAAGGACGGACTCCCATCACTCACCGAAGTGACATGCTTCATCATCTGGGTCCTCCTCTCAGCTGTAAAAACTAGTACAGCTGAGGGCTACAACCCCCTCACTGATAGGGAGGAGCACAGGGATGTTTTTTGGTATTTGTCACTACCCTGCAGGGTCCTAAAACCCAAAATGAGGAGCTGTTGTGATGAAATAGGAGTGATGAGCGCAGTGCAAACTCAAGCAATAAATGTGCTCATGTGAATTAAAACTGACTATCAGGAGACACAAACTATTTATTAATTGTCTCGTGATGACAGGATGATTAAAAACAGTTCAAAAAGGCAGTTTTAACAGAATAACTGCAACCGTGGTCTACATGTTTTAGCTATCATGACCCTATTGGTATCTAGCTGTCTTCAGGACCTAGATATAAATTGCTACTGCGTGTGCTCAAAAAAGAAGAAAAAGGTGTAACCAAATTGAATGGAAACAATACAACCTATACCACACTAGATCTCAGATAGTTGGTCCCCAGGCTGTACAAGGCTGCAACTGGAGGCCTCCGGTTGCAGCCTTGTACAGCCCGGGATACCGACGGAGAGAGCGGTGCCTCACGTCCTGAGCTGTTGCCAGGTGAGGTTTTTCCCTTACTCACAAGAGATGGGTTGACTTATACACATGAACCATCTATCTGAGATCTAGTGTGGTATAGGTTGTATCGTTTCCATTCAATTTGGTTACACCTTTTTCTTCTTTTTTGAGCACACGCAGTAGCAATTTATATCTAGGTCCTGAAGAAAGCTAGATACCAATAGGGTCATGATAGCTGAAACATGTAGACCACGGTTGCAGTTATTCTGTTATGTTGGAAATGGCCCTTTTTGCAGGGTCATCCCTAAGCTTTTTGCCTTCCTCCTGGATTTTTCCTAACCTGTTTTTGTTGGCTTTATGACTCTGAGCACTTTACCACTGCTGATCAGTGCTAAAGTGCATATGCTCTCCCTGTGTGTAAATATGACACGTGAATTGGTATATCCATGATTGGCTTATTTGGTTTACCTGTTAGTCCCTAGTAGCGTTGCCAGTGTGTGCCCAAGGCTGGCAAACCAAATGCTGCTGATGGGCCTGCAGCGCTGGTTTGCGCCACCCACAGAAGCAGCTTGTAAAGTGTGTCTCAGACCTGCCACTGCAGTGTCTGTGTGCAGTCTAGAACTGCCATCTTGGCTGTGAAGTGCACCCACTTCCCAGCCCCTGAACCTTCCCTTGGCATCATGTAAACCACCCCTATGGTAGGGTGCATTGTATGTGTAAGGTAGGAATGCTCTGATGTGTGTAGCATGTCCTGGTAGTGAGTTACACCCAATTTCGTTTTTCACTACTGTAAGGCTACCTGTTCTCCATAGGCCAGAATGGGAGGTTTGACTATTACATTCTATAGTCCTAACTGACCCAAAGAACATGGTAGAAAGACAAATGTAGTATGCCTGAGCCCAGAATATTAAAATACATCTTTTAGTGAAGTTTATTTTTTTATTCTGTGTTTGAAAATACCACTTTTAGAATGTAGGTATTTTCTTGCCTAAGCCTTCCAGTGTGCTCTGCTGTTATGTGTATTGGCTGTCTGGTTGTGGAGTGACAGGGCTGGGAAGTTCCAGGAGACAGGGTGAGGTGTCCCAGTGGTGAATAGAGAGATCTGCATCTAGATGGGTGGGAGGAGTTGCACCTGGGACCTGAATAGGGCTGTGCCATCCCTCCACAATGCTGGCTCCACCTCCTGTGGTGCGTCTGATGGCAGACCCCCCTCTTTCTGAAAGGAAGGATGCAGCCTGGTAAACAAAGTGCTCCAGGACTGGGCAGAACTAGTTCTGGCTGGGTTCAGTGACTTGTAGCTTCTGAGAACAAAGACTTTTGGGGTATAAATATCTGTGCTGAAACCCCTACAATTTGTATTGCTCCTGGACAACAAGAAGAACCTCTGTCCGTGTAACTGAAGGAATCTGCAGGAGGTGACTGTCCTTGTGCTTGTGTTCTGTTTCTTGGACTGGTCTGCAGTGTTACTACTGGACTTGGAAGAAGAGGAAAAGGACTTTGAAGGAACTTTTATTTTTGCTACAGCAATCACCCAAGGGCTAGAAGAGAGCTAACCTCCTGCTGGAGTCTCAGGCACATCAGACTGCACCACCAGCCTCCTGTTTCCTCTCAGCGAGGATTTCTATCTGCAGGTGAGGCTCCTGTGAGTTCCAGGGCCTTTAGTTCTACTGTGGAGAAGAGAGTGCTGAAAATCGTCGCTAACACCTGTGTGCGAGCCGCCACAGCTGAAGACTGTAAGGAAAATCATCGCGCTGCTGCCGCCAAGCGCTCGCTACCGGAGATCATCGCATCACACGTTTGTGGGCTGCCAAACGCTCGCTAACCCGAAGATTATCGCATCGCATGTTTGCGGGCCTCCAAGTGCTCGCTAACCAAAGATCATTGCATCGAGTTCATCGTTTCACGACATCGCAGCGCGGATGCCGAGCGTTCGCCATTTTCATCGCATCGCATCAGGATCGTCACTCCCTCGCGTGGCGCCATATCTTTCCATCGTAACAAGATCACACACGCAACAGGCTCGGCGCATCATCCTCCCTTCGCGGCAAGGATTTCAACGCATCGCCGACTTAGCGTGGAGAAGTTTGTCGCTTTGTCCTGCACACAGATCAGCGCATCATCCTCCCTTGCGGTAAGGATTCAACGCATCGCTGGTCACGCGTGAGGAAAATCATCACTACAACTCCTTAGCGACATTTTGGTTGCTTTGCTACAGAATCCAGATAGTTTGTGAGTAAAAGGGTTGCAGAGACCACTGCCTTGAACTGAACTCCTCTTTGCACACTTTGAACTATTTTGCAGCATTTTAAGAGTAACCCTATTTTCCTAGTATTGTGGATTTTTACTGCTATTGGTCTTGTTTTAAGTCTATATATAAAGATACTTATTTTTTATAACTACTTGTGTGTTGTCCCTTTTTAGTGTTCTTCACTGTGTTACTGTGTATGGTCATAAATGCTTCACACACTGCCTCTGAGATAAGCCTAGCTGCTCGTGCTACGTTACCACAGGGTTGAGCAGGGGTTATCAAAGGGTGTAGTCCGTCCATTTAGGTGGGACTTCCTGTGTAGTTTTAGTTTCATAGTGTACGTACAGACACTTAGGTCACCATAGGTCTAGGTGTCCTCTTGAGACCTTTAGACTTGCTTGTGTTGTATATGTAGATTGGGGATTTAGTCTAAATTTGTCTTTAAACTTTTCACTTTGGCCCTCCCATCCCTTGTTTATATCGTTATTACCATTCTCCATCCTTGGGAGGTCGGCCCTCTTTAAGATGGTTTCCCTCCCCCCTCTCTTATATCTGCTACAGAACCACCCGAACCCTATATTGCCCGTTTGGTTCAGACAGGTCAATACAATGTTAGGTCGATTTCTCTGGGCTGATGGAACCATGAGGATTGCACTGAAAATATGCTTCCAGTCCATGTATGGTGGGGGAAGACCAACCCCAGACATTCAGTCATATCATGCCGCCGCCCATCTCTTAACACTGAATGAGTGGTGGTATTGGGACAGACAAAACCCGGCTAACATGCTGGAACGATGGTTGATGGGAGATGTGCCTCCCCACTCATACCTTTATAAGGCACAGGAGCTTCGTCCGGGTTTCGGGGTTTGGAAACAATCATTGTACCAAATGGCATGGTGAGGCTGACTGACGGGAGAGACACCCCTCCGGCAAAATGGTCTTTTACCCCACCTATCCACCCAGTCTGGCGTCAGAGGCTGGAACAACATCGGAATCTCCACGTTGGGAGTCATCATGCTTGGCCGAACATTGAAATCCTTCCAAGACCTTCAGAAGGAATTTGACATGCCACATTCACAATTTTATAAATACTTACAGTTTCGACATGCGCTGACTCCATATATATCATGTCTAGAGACATTGCCGGAATTCAACCCAATAGAGACCAAAGTCTTCATGGGGGATCTGGGAGATCATAAAATTACAAAGATACACCAGTCGTTAGTAACAAACATCCCTACCACATTAGATAAGCTCCGTGAGTACTGGCAAACAGAAATGGATCCCCTCGACAATGACGATTGGACTGAGGCACTGGAATCCCCACGTGGAACAGCCGTGGCCTTGCGACTAAGACTAATTCAATTCAAATATCCACATCAAGTATATTTCACCAGATATAGACTATGGAGGGCTGGGCTGATAACTTCCCCCGAGTGTTTGCGCTATATATAGATGGCACATTCATATATAGAATCTGGCAGTGTACCTCACTCAACAGGTTCCGGAGAGGGGTCACAACATGTCTAAGCGAGATATTAGGATGGGATATACCTATGTCACCGAAACTAGTTTTACTACACATCACAGAAGGTATGGCTGGCAATAGATAAAAACATCATACACTATTTCTGGGCCTTGTTCTGGGGAAACGGGATATAGCCGGAGCTTGGAAAGCGCTGTCCCCTCCCATGGTGGGAGCCTGGAAAGCCAGACTGGACTTTTGTGTGGGCCTGTTGAAGGAAGTGACCCAATTAGGGCCATCCAGGTCACTCGCTTCCACCTCTCAGCCTTCCATATAAATGAAGAGTCGGTAAGATAGTAGAGAATACAAACCAAGTATATGTTTATTCAGATACACTGAAGCAGAGTCCCATCTGCCCAGTCGCTTGGGGTGCTGCAAAGAGGAGTAACTTCAGAAAACATTGTGATACATTATTTACGACTCAGAACCAATGAAGACACACCCAGACTGGAAATTTCCAGATGGAAGCAGCTACACAAAGAAGGTACAGAAGGATAATTCATATCTTGAGACCGGGCACAAGCTATCTGAATGCCAAGGTTGTTCTGCCTGCGCTCATCGCTGAACTAGAGGGAGCAGGCATCTATCTAGTGAGAAAGGTATGTGCTAATAAGAACCGTGTATTCATTAGTACAGCAGGGCCCAACCTTGGAGAAAAGGAAAATTACCAAAGCTGCTCCTCGCAGCGGCAGACAGAGAGAGATTAGTTTCACTCGTGGAACCAAATGGCGGCTAAACATAAAATGGTGCTGTGAATGCTAACTTATGCAGAACAACATGTAACAACACAGCAAAGACATTTTATTTTATTTGAACAGACCTACCTTTTAGCATTGGCTAACACTTTTACATGGTGGGTGAGGAAGGCATAACTTTAATATAAGCAAAAGGACATCAATACTCGGAACAATCCATAAACTCATTATCTGGAATAGAAGCTGCAAGGGATGATGTAGAATCAAAGATGCCCTCATCAATCTAAATCATGTTCTTAATGTCTTTCTGCAACATGAACGCAGCACTAGTATCATGAACTGATATTTTCTGTTTAGGGGTGAGAACATTTACACAATAGGTGCAGCAAGTCGGAGACAGTGTATACAGAGGCAACATGTAACAATAATACTAGCAACCACAATCAAAAAGATGAAAATCTTCCAACCCCATGTTGTTAATATATTCCAGAACCACCCATATAAGGGCCAAGTACCTGTCTCTTAATGTATGTCAGACGAATTCTATGCAATTTTTGGATAGCTGCATTCATGCTGGGGACGTGGTCACGTATGTAAACACAACAGCTGCTGCCAATGACGTGACAAGCCCCTCCCCGATCTGCTAGGATAATGTCTAACACCATCCTGTTCTGTAAAGGGACTGGTCTCGTAGCCTGGAGCTCAGCAGTGATGTTTTTCATTATCCCAGCTATTGTATTGATAACCCCCTCCCCTAGAAACCATGTTATTCCAAGTATTATCATTAACATAATCATAACAATTGAAATGAAAACTATTTTACTCTTTGTTGACCAACTCCGCACTAATCGCGGTGCTGCAAATGGCTGTTCCTCCTCCTCAATAGGTCGACCGAACGGATGCATTATGAAGCAAAAAGAGGAATGCAATAAACTGATAGCAAAAGTTAGTGTTCCCAGTGTCGGTCAGAACCTTATTGGTAAAGGCTCCTATTGTTCATCAACGTTGGCGCTCTTGTGTATCTTCACAATGAAGGTCTCTCAGCATGCATCTACCTTCAATGTGGCTTTCGGCAGCTACATGTGGCTTCATGCACGACTGTTCACAAGATAATGACAGCTACAGCATGCTTCTTCTCCCTTCAATGTGGCTACAATGCGTCTCTAAACTTGTGTCTCCATTCAATGTGGCATTCGGACCTTCAGCAGCCACAGAGCTGCATGCACGGCAGTTCACAAGGTGTTGACAGCTACAGCAGGGCATGCATGCCGTTCCTCTCAATCAACAGCTGCAGCAGGGGTGCGAGAATGCCGCAGGGGTCGCACAGCCAAACATTTTTTGAACTTTGTTGTTGGGGGCCTGAACCCCAAAGGCAGCCACAAGAAGTCCTCGGTACACAGCGGCACTTACAATATTTCACAGCGCACCGTGACGGACCTTTCTCAGACTAGCATGATGGCCTTGAAGGGGGGGCACAGACTATTCTCTTGCAGACCTCTCTCTCTCCTTCCTCAGGTGTCTGACAGTCTTATCCTCTTTGCTAGGAAAAGTGCAGTAATCACGACTCAACACACTGGAGTAGCCTCATCTGGTTTATTGGAAGGAGAATAACCTGTGTCTGAAACGCCAGACACCATAACCAATCTCTCTCTCAACCGCCACAGAGCTCACTGTCCTCACCAACCCAGAATCCCTACACCTCACACATTACCTACATAACATGACACCATGACATCACAAACCCTGGTATATAAAACCAAGATGGAAACCCTCATTATAACAGTGTCCACCCTCACTGTGGGCATGTGTTTCTTTAAGCTTGCTCCCCAATCTCCCTCTTGGACCCTGCCATCTAGGGGCTACTTCATAGACAGAAAACATGTATCTATGTCATCTCCCACCACATAGCTCTCACCTCTCCAGGGTATGCTGCTACTATTGTTGCTTATTCTGCTGTTGCATTGCTTTAAGATCCAGTTCCCTCAGGCTCACTTCATGAGCAACCACCAACATTCTTTCAGCCAAGGCCCTCTCAGCCTTCTCCTTTTCTAATGCCAGCTTCTTCTCCTCAAGGGCACAGGCTGTCTCCTCTGCTGCTCCCTTGGCAGCCTCCAGTTTCAAGTTAACCATCTGGAGCCTGAACTCCCTTTCATCGCTTCTTTCTGCCAGTAAAGGCACACTGCTCCCTGCCCTGACAAGAGGGTCCTCTCCTGGGAGTGAGTTGTCCTCCTCCTCTGAGTGCTGCAGATAAGGACCTAGGCACAAGTCCTATTCCTGCTCCTTCTTAACCTTCTCGTCCTTCTATGCAGTGACTTGATATTAGTGGGCCTCTTCCCAGACCCAGAGGGACTTCTGGAGCTCGGGATTCTTGGAGCTCCTATTTACTGGAATTCCATCTCCTTGCAGAATCCTCTGAGCTCAGCCTGGGATGATGCTCTCCAGGTTGGTGAGCTCAAAGTCAATGCTTGTAGGCAGAGTCACAAGCAGTCAGGTGGAATTAGAGTGCATTTAGAAAAAACAAAAATAGTCAATCAAGGAGAATTAAAAAAAAGTTAGAATCTGGTGTAAAATATTTATATGTGATTTTAGTGTTACACTAATCATTGGTGCTAGATGGTTGGAGCCTTTTCTGTCCCGGATTCTTTGGTCAGGAGGCCAGTCACCTAGCCCTTAGAGTCACTGGGTTCAAGCAGAAAAGCAGGTCTCAAGTAGCAGTGCAGTACTCTGAGGGCATAAGGCAGGCCTCAGGCAGGAGGGCAGCCTTCTTTGTGCAGCAAGGTAGTTCTCTGAAGTACATACCAGGCCACCAGCAGCAGAGGAATCCGCTGAGAGTCCTTCCACATGTCCAGATATGAACTGAAGAGTGGGTCTCAAGGTCCTAGTTTTATACCAGGTACCAACTTCCCTGCCTGGCACTAGCTTGTCTTTAGTCACAACAGGCTATTGTGAAGTTCTTTGTGTGTGAACGGAGGGAGTGTCCTTAATGTGTAAGTGGGGCTGTGCACAGCTCTGACCCCCCTCCGGCTTGGATGGCCTTTCCTGCCAACACCTAGTCCCTCTATTGTGCAAGTGTCTGGGAGGAATACATAATGGCTAACTGCCAACTACACCTAGTCATCTGACCCAGTAAACAGGCTGCAGGCACATAATGATTGTTACAAACAAATGCCTACTTTATAACAGGGGCTTAAAATCCCACTTGACCATTAAAAAAAGATTTGAATTTACCATTACTTAGACACCACCCATGACATTTATTTCTACCTGCTCCCAAACAAATGTTATCACGTATTTAATGTAATAAGGTAACCCTATGCAGCCCTGTGGGAGAGGTAGGTCACAGAGTAGTGAAAAACAAATTGGGAGTTTTCACTGCCTCAGCATGTAAAACTCAAAAGTACATGCCCAAAGTTTTTAATACAATGCTCCCTGCCCAATGGGCTGCTTAGTGCCTATATTGGGGGTGATTTATATGTTTTAAAAGGTATTTTAGGCCTGGCAAGGGGTTTATTTTGCCAATTCGAATTGGCAGTTTCAAACTGCATACAGGCTGCAATGAGTGCTGCAGGCCCTTTAGTAGCATTCAATTTACCGTCCCTGGGTATTTTTGTATACAACTTTACCAGGGGCTTATATGTAAATTAACGATGTCAATTAGGTGTAAGCCAATTTTACCATGTTTTAGGGAGTGAGCACAAGCACTTTAGTTCTGGTTAGCAGTAATAAAGGGTACAGCGTCCTAAGGACAACAAAAATTATTTTCAATAAACAGGAGGTTAGAAGGCAAAATGTTTGGAGAAAGCCCACACCAAAGACTGTCAGGTCTAACTCTGCATTTTTATTAAATTTTTACTACAAATGGTATGTTTGTGATAACTGTTTACTGCAAGGTGCGCATAATCAAGGGCCAGATGTAGGTGGCTAAATACTGATCGGTAACGCAGAAATTCGCAGAATTTCTGTGTTACCGACCGGTATTTAGCCATGTACAATGTAGGTAACACCGAACGCCATCGCAAATAAGGAATTGCTAAAAATAAGGGAAACCAGTTAGCGTTTCCTTAATTAGCGATTAGCAGACACCGAAACCCCAAATACCAAATCGTAAAATAAGAAATCCTTAAAAACTCGCAAATCGATGTACCAAAATTCGCTAATACCGATTTTACTATTTTTCGGTATTTAGGAGTCGCTAATTACCACTGACTCAAAGCAGGTGGTAATCAGGTGCACTGCATTTAAACAGCCCCAAAATGCAACAGTGTGAACACAATGGTGGCCCTCTATGTTATTGCAAGGCGGCTTCGTATGCAAGCAGCAGGACTGAGGATCTGGAGACGGGAGGAACGCGTGTACAGACTGCACGTTACATTGTTCCAACTGACTGAGGCTGAAATCCATGAGAGGTACAGGCTACACCCCCAAACCATCCTATACCTGATACAGGACCTTCACCCACTCCTGGAGCATCAGACACCAAGGGCGCACGCTATACCAACACATGTTCAGGTGCTCTGTAGCCTGCACCTACTTGCATCAGGTAGTAACCAGTGGGTGATAGCTTTGACAGGTGGTGTGTCACAGAGTTGCCTGTCCCGTTTTTTCAACACTTTCCTGGATGCCATGATGCAAAGAATGCATCACTACAAATGCTTCCCCAGCACACAGGCGGAACTGCAGAAAACCAAGATGGGTTTTTATCAAAAGGCACAGTTCTCCATGTAATAGGGTGCATTGATGGGACACACATACCAATCTGCCCACCTGCAGTTACAGAGTACATATATCGGAACCGCAAATCTACACATTCTATCAACGTGCAGGTAATTTGCGATGCGGACCACATCATTACCGACATTGTAGCCAAATTTCCAGGGAGCACCCATAACTCCTACATATTCAGGAACAGTTTAATCTACACACGTCTGGCTGGGGGCGAATTTGGAGAAGGATATCTGCTAGGTAAATCAATGTGACACACCCTGATGTATACCGTGGATGAATGTGTTGGTGACTGTTATTAATGGCACTTCCTTTCTCACTCAGGTGATAGCGCATATGCCATGCGGGCATTTATCCTGACTCCATATCTCAACCCATCTACCCCAAGTGAGAGAAGATACAATGTGGCACACAGATCTACATGCAATGTTGTGGAGCACACATTTTGACTCTTAAAATGCAGGTTCCGCTGCCTCCACAATAGTGGAGGTGCACGTCAGTACCGCCTCATCATCTGCTGTAAAATAATAGCAACATGTGCCATGCTGCATAACCTTGCCACAAAGAAAGGAACAGCAGTGGAACAAACTGACTCCGAGGACGAGGGTGAGGATTGTCCAGAGCCAGAGCACAGCGCAGAAGGTGTGGCAGCAGCACCAGATGGGAGACACAGACGGGCTGAAATCACACGCAACTATTTCTGAGTAAGTAAGGAGACACAGCCAGTAACTGTAATTGAGTGACAGTGTTTTATTAACCTTAACTCAGACAATAGCATAGCACACCGCAACAACATGAAGGCCTCAACATGTCATGCAATATGCTTTGGACATTCCAAAGGCGAAATCGGTTACATTTCATCACCCATTTCACAATGCCAGGTGATGGCTGTCATTATTTCCTGCGCCCATGCGCTGCACTGCTGCATTCCCTGGGCACACTGTCCTCACTGGCGGTCTGTCCTGTGGCAGCGCTGTGCCGTTCGCTGCGCCTCCTGGACTCGGTTATCGGGGGCGTGATGTGGCTGCAGCTAGTAGCCTAATCACTATCCCCCCATCCCCTGCACCTGTAGTGGCTATTTGGTTTGTTTGGAGCACTTCCAGTGCACTGGTCACTCTGACCAGCCCCCTTGCCATATCACGGCTGCAGTGGGCCATCTCCTCCTGCATGGCCACCAAGCGCCTGCAGAGCACAGGTGGCAGTGGAGAGGTGGTTCACCGCCTTAGTGTAGCTGTCCAATTTCTGCCGGTCCCTGCGCCTCGCTAAACAGTCCTCATCCAGTTTGCTGCACAGCAGCCTCACTGCCTCCGACATGTCCCTCATGCCCTCAGCCACAGTATTGTTCATGCTGTTAAAGCCCTCCTTAATTTCCAGCATGTGTCTGTTCATGTGGACCATCTGCCGTTGCACTGATCTAATTGCTTTGCCTTGCAGGTGCTGTACATTGAGCATATTTCCCTCGAGACAGGCGAATGCGCTTGAATTCTCACCCTGTGCAACAGGACTGGCTGCCCTTGCTCTGCGGTGTCTGACACCTGTGTGGGCACGCTCGGTGGGGGACTGTGTGCCTGCACTGTTGTCATCGTCTGCCAGAGTGGAATGTTGGCCTCCCATGCTGTCCTCCTCGGACACCTCCATCTGATGGAGGCTAGCCACTGTACGCCTCCTGGCTCTCGGTGGTGGTGGCGGTGATGGTGGTGGTGGCGGTGGTGATGGTGGTGATGGTGATGGTGGTGATGGTGATGGTGGTGGTGGTGGTGGTGTGTGCTCTGCAGGCAACAAGACTTCCTCCTCCTGTGTTTTGTCTCTCCTGGGTGCCTTTCCTGTGTCCCCTTCAGCAGCCTTGCGTGATGGCTCGACTGTGGAGACAGAATGTACATTTGATCACTTGTCTGGCAGCATTGGCGTAATAATAAATTTCATGACTGCCAATCTAACTGACTGTTCTCTGCTTGCTAATTGCTGATGTGTGTCACATGCCTTTGGGTTCAGTGGACTGACTGTTATGATATGTGTTACTTCTGACTACATCTCCCATAATGCATTGCTGGTTTTTAGTAAAACATATACTGCAGTGGGAATCATACTGCCTCATTGGGGATTGGGGATTGGGGTTAGGGGGTGGGGGGCACAGCATGCTGTGCATGCATCTTACCCTGCCTGTTGCCAGCTCTGGCCGAGCTGTCTGCATCCCCAATCCCCTCACGCTCTCTGGCTGGAGGATGGACTCCACCAAGAGATCCAGGGCAGTTGGTACAGGCGCTGTAGATCTCCCACACCTGTCTGCTTGGCTTGCTTCAGTCTCTCTGCCAACCTCTCCTTAGCACGTTTCCTGAGGTCATTCCAGCGTTTTTTAAGTTCTTCAATAGAGCGCTGGGTTACACCAATGGCATTAATCCTCTCCTGGATAACTAGCCATATCTGCCTCTTCTGAGAGTCAGGGACGTGCAGGGAATTTTTGCCAAACAGCTTATCATGGTCCTTTGTTACCTCCTCAATCAGGACCTCCAGTTGCCTCTCACTGAATTTGTGTTTCCTTTTGCGCTCTCCTGCCTCCTTCTCCTGGTTGTCCATTTCTGGTCTGGGGTGTCAGCAAGAACTTAGAAAAGCTGCTCCGGGGTTGTTTGCTGTGCTCCCTGCCTCTCCAACAGCTTTAGGATCAGTGCAGCTGCATGGGTGTGGCCACTTCCTAGTTGTGAGCACATGAGGAAGCACAGGATTGGCTGATTCAACATTTTGCGAATTTTCAAACTAACAAATTCGCTAATTACCGAATCGGTATCAAGGAATCGGTAATACCGATTCGGTAATGGGGATTCAGTAATTTTTTTTGCGAGTTTTACCGAATAGCTAAATTTTACCGATTTTTTATCTACATCTGAAATACCGAGTTCTTAATTACGAATCGGTAAAATTCGCTATTAAGGACTCTGTAAAGGACTCGGTTTTTCGGTTTTACCTACATCTGGCCCCAAGTGAAATAGCATATTAGCAAAATTTCATGATTTTCCCTAACCAGTGTCATGCAAAATTGCCGATCCTGAGTGAATTACTACAGCATAATTAAAATTTTGGCCAGCTCTGCAAAATTGGTCGAGTAGGTATTAACAGTTGTCAGGGCAGATGAGATAGACCGAACGAAGGTGGGGTTTGGTGGGGGCTCTTATATCCAGAGCAGACATTGAGAATTGTGACCATGCAGGGAGGTCATCAGAGCAGGCACACCGAAAGAGGTAATGAGACAGTGCTTAAATTGAAAAAGCTGCAGGTGGGGGCCCACCGCCACTCTTTTTTGGGGACTGCGCTTATTTTGCTCATCACACTGTGATCCAGAGCAAAAGAGTGAAATACCGAAAAAAGGAACAGAAGGAAGAAGAGAAAAAAGTTTAATCGTAACAAAGGAAAAAAGCAGAGATGAATGACAGTATATATAAGTAAGATAAAGGCATGGAGAGTGCCTGGTGGAGGACTAAAGGGGCATGGGGTGGAATCAAAACTAAACAGACTGGGTATTTGGTGCTCTGGTATTCAATAGTGGGGGGCTGTGGGCTTCTCAGCAAACCTTGGGCCCGGTGTTTATTCTTTTTCAAATTAAGAACTGCCATGAGAGTGCACACAAAGAGCTCCTCAGGATGCACGGATAACTCCTCTGCTTACAGCAAAACCAAAATAGCTCAGCAGAGACAAAGAACTCTTTGGACCATGTAATATTAATATTTTTAAATATTTCAAATCAGTTTTTGTTGATTGCAAGAGCTGACTCTAATGTGTTCCCTATACCAAACTTAATGGAACTGACTTTATCGACCTTTGAAGGATAAATAGTTGGTTCAGTATAGTATGTCGCTTCTTAGGGCACAGATAAAGAACACCCAGGAGCAGGCATTGCCAGGCAGAGCTGTGTTTTTTAGGCAAAGGCCAGCAAATAGCTTAGGAAATAATCGAAAGCCAGTTGTTTTCTCACACCAAAAAACTTCACTCCATTATCATTCTTGAGCTGACTAAACAACTACTAAATCTGTACAAATACCAACAGATGCCGGATTTCAATGTTTAGTATGAAACAGCGGAAAATTAAACCAGTTCTCATTCAAGTCACTGCAAATTCCATAATCCCAGAGAGCAGATTTTCATGAATAGATGTCAATTGTTATCCAGCTCGCCTAGGGAACTCTCCAGGGCACGCAAAACACAAGTACACCAACTCATACACAGAGCTCCTTGGAAGATCTAGGGAATCACATGCGTATTTTAGGGCACATTGAGAGCTCCTCAATCGCTTTCCTTAACGTATACACACTCCAGTGGTGTAACGCGAAATGAGGGGGCCTCCATTTAGAAAGTGATTATAGACCCTGAGTCTTGCATATCTTACAGATAATCATTGACCTTGGTCTGCATGCTGGCCCTCTGTATGTTTTGGGCCGCAGGAGCCTATTTTACACCCCTGACAAACACATACACTGTAGGAAATTGGATTAGTTGTGCAGAATGTAAGGCATGTGGAAGTAATAGGTCCACAATTTCCCCTTACTGGGAACCAATCACCACATCGTAGTGCTTGACTCTCTCAGGGCAGTGAAGCAGAGCAGTCCCAGGCCTACTCAGGGGATGTGGTGTGGGCTAGCAATCACCATTCTCTGTCATGCAATAATACTCAATAAATAATGTCCAGTCAGTGCTTTTTTCTTGAGAAAAGGAAAATTACATTAATCACACACACAACTAAATACTATGCAATCATTTACAAATATATACACAATGCTGGTAGTAATACCTTAGATCACATCATGAAATCAGATTTGACCCCTAAAGGGTCCTGACCCCCAAAATCACAGTCCCCTTGCCTATACCAGGCAACATATCACAATATATAGGGGTACCACTTTAAATATAACTGCCCAGTGTCGTTGTCAGGGTCACCACACTGAAAGACAAGTACTCCACATGTTAAAACCACCTTTATTTCATGTAATCAATAATAGCGAAGGTTTAAATGTATTAATTACTCTCAATAAAGCATTTCAATATTGCTCAACAATCACTGTCAGCTCAAATGATAAATAAAGCATTGAAAATAAATATAACATGTCACAGTGTTTTTATACACATTCATGCAAAATGCAGCCATTGAACCAACCCTGAGTGTTGCATTTCCCCCATAGAGTAAAAGCATCAGACTTGGGAGTGCTTAAATAGAGATGAAAATATTTGGGGGTGAGTGGGTCATAACTTCCTGCCCCCACAAACATGGGGTCACTTTTTTTCCCCCCAAAAAATAGGGGACCTGCTATGCCCCCTGGAGCCCCGCAAAACATGGTTGGCGGTGTTCCTGCCCATTTTGTGACACCACAAAGCATCCTCCTAAATTAAAAACCAGCCCTGCATTGTATTATGGAGTGCTCCTTGCGGGAGAGTGAAAAAATGGTGAGTGTATCTGGCTGCATTTCTTTCCCGCAGTGCTGCCTCGCGCCACACGGCTTCCTTTTGCTTTGTTTTTCTTTTTGGTGGGGGTGCCCAGTCCCACCCAGAGAATCCACATGTCAATGTGTTGGGTGCACCACACACAAACACACATACACACACACAAACACACAGGCGTACACAGACACACATACAACTCATATTACACAGCAGAGACTTGCTGAAAGCTCACCCAAATTTCAAGTCCCACAGAGAGATCACCAGTCTTTCAGTTGCTGAAGAGGTCCGTTAACGATAATAGGCTTTAGTGAGTGACAATATACTCACATTGAGATCTAGAGCTCATAACTCTGTAAGACAAAAATAAAAAATACCAACCATTTGCTCTTCTTCCAAGCTTCTGCAAAGGCCTGGACATGATACTTACATAGGATTTTAGACAAGGTCGTATGTATTCCTTTGTACCATATCTGGTCTGTCTTTCTTTACTTTAAGTAACAGTTGTGACTCTTGACGCAGCTCTAGAACACAATTTAAATTACTATCTATTTATATTTGCTGTTTGAAGTATATCCTGATAAGGGGAAAAATACCAGCTTTAGGTAATTTTACCAATTTTGTACCAGCTTGGACATTAAAATACTGGTATCGCCAGGAGATAGCCGGCCAGGTGGCAACCCTTATATGATCTAAAGAACAAAATGGCACATTAAAGGATTTATAGATCAAATCAGCACATCAAAAGCATGAACACTGACAGTTCTGATTTAGGAACTTAAGTGAGATACGAATTATTGCACAATAGATGCCACAAAGTGTTCTGTTTAAAGAGCCAGGGATCGAAATTCTGTGCAATTTTATATAAATCACAGAATATGGCCCACTATCTTCTCCTGGTTGTGCGCTCTTGAGTCCTATCTAGCCAAATTCCTGAGGCAGTGGCAATCGACCACAACCTCAAATACCACACTCACTGCTTGGATGGCTGCCAAGTCTGGTGCCTGCCAGCCACTCACCCGAATACCTGGAAGCAGCCCACTGGATCCTTATCAGTCAGCAATCCCTCTTTATTGGGTGTCTTCTAGAATTCCTCCAGCATGGTTGATGCATGCCGGTATGCACCTTAGCTAGCTGCAGAAACGTCCTCCTTCTCTTGCCCCAACACAGGCAATATGCATTTCAGCAATGACACTTTACACTTAATCCACAATGTTGTTCAAGCTGGGAAAATTTTGGTGCCAAATCATTCAAGATTTTATACTCTCCAAATCATTTAAAATCAGCAAACAAATATAAACACAGTACTCTGGAAGAATTCCCAGACATCATCTTAACTGAATGATATCACAGTGGGTTTTATGGGAAGCTTCAAACAGATCTACTTTTCTTTATCCATAACAACACTTCCTGGATTGACATTTTCCACCATTAACTCAATATTGCATGATCATCTAACATTCGTCATTGCCGCAAACTAAAAAATGCTCCCTTGTCTCTATTCAATAGATCGAATAACCATTTCCAAATATAATAATGGAAAGATAATGATCAAATATGCAGACATATCTTTATTAGACCACTTTTTTCCAGTCCTGAGCAATGCTGTACTGAGCGCGGTGGTGTGGTAGGCTGCCAAGCAAGATGGCTGCTTACTAGAGCTGCTCCCGAGGCCATTTTGTCTAATCCCCCACCATCCATCCACTTATCCATATCTCACAGCTCTCTGATGAGTGACTTTAGAGCCAGGAGCCGTGGTGATACCAAATCTGCCCTTTGTCGTTGCTGACATTATTGGAACCAAACCTTCGACGAGGTGTGACCCGGAGCGGAAAATGTGCGGCCATGGCTTTTAGTGTGTGGCCCGGGCGGCTTGTGCCGAAAGACTGCGAGCATCTTTCAGAGACCCCTGCCTCATACGAATGCTAATCATGCAGCACCCCGGAGCTGCATCACCGAGACCAGAACACCCTTTGACGCCAATGAGCTCCTGAGAATCCTCCCATTGCGAGGCGACCTGAGGTACCTGGTAAGGTGGCAGACTTGGACTGAACTACGGAGCTGACTTCAGGCTGAACAGAGATTGAGTGCACTCGCTAGGTGCACCAGGCTCATTGTTTGACTTTTGCGAGGCCCGGTGAGCTGCCTATGCAGCGCTGAGATCCCGGCCGATGGTGTGAGTTTCAAAAGGGCCCCTGGAGTGTAAATAAAGTCTGTGTGGACCAGTGCAGTCCTCTCTGGGACATTAACATCCCACTTAAAAAGCTTCAATGGTGCGAGAGAATCTGTGGCAGGAATGAGGGTGGTGGTATGTGCTCTCCCTGGGTGACTTCTAATGTTCAGAGACTTTGGAATGCATCCCATGTTTGCTGTCCCTGGCCGTGAATAACATTGACAGTGGCATCATAACTGCTGAGTTGGTGGTCAGCAATCTAATGCTCAGTGTGGGGGGAACCTGCTGGACTGTGGCTAATCTAAGACTGCCAGCTGTCTCCGTGCCTGTCCCCACCTATGCTTCGCTGCTGCTTGTGTTCACAGCAACTGCACGTCAGGCTGGGAACCCACTTTGGATGCATAGTATAAGCCAATGTGAATTGAGCTGGGGACCTGTGTCATGCATTGACTGCTATACCTGGCCCAACGTCATCTTTCTTACACCTCACAGTCATTGCCCCCTCTTACAAGGTCATCACCCTCTTTGAATTTGAAGATGCTGAGCTGTAACAGCAGTGACAACTATAGTAATAGGACTTCATTCTAGCTTCCATCCAACACAGGACAGCTGATTCTCCCTGTCACGTCCATGTAGCAACAAATTGGGACTCTCATTGTTTCAGCGCTGTAGGCGTAGCAGGCACTGCTTCTGGTGTGGCCCACATCCGGCCTTGGTGGAGTTCCTAGATAACTGAGGGGATCCACAATGTGGAAGGCTGATAGGCCACAAGAGAAATACTATGTTCAGGAATTCCCCAGCTGGTGGTGGTGACTATTCCTGTGTCTTACGGATGATAACTCTGAAGCCCAGTGGAAATAACCAGGGGCAAGGGTGCACGAGTGGTACATCAAATGAAACTCAATAAATTTACACTCTCCTGTGGTGGGGCAGGCAAAACAGAAGTGGAGGATGCTTAGAGCCCTGTGGATCAGCCTGCAAGTTAAAGGGATGCACTGATACTTAAGTACATTATGGTGGTGATCTAGGGAGCATGGGGATCACTGGAGACGAAAAGTGACACAGTCTCCATTGAGGTCACCTTGGTTTCGGTGGACCTCCACAGTATGAGTGCCCAACTGAAGGACGTGGAAGACTCGCTCAAGACCCTTGAGTCTGAAACTGTGACTCTTAAGAAACAAGCCAAAGAGCTGGGTACTATCACAGAGATACTTGGGGTCAAAGTGGAAGACTATCAAGGGTGCTGGAGGAGAAATAACATTTATGTAGTTTGAGTCCCCGAGTGGGCAGAGAGACCAGCAGTGTTCCTTTTCGTTGAAGTCCTTATTCTAAAAGTGTTACAGCCCGAGGCTTGTCAAACTGTTTTTCTATTAAGAGTGCTCAAAGAATCCTGGGAGCCCTACCTAAGGTGGGGGCACCACCATACACAATCATAGCGAGCATTTTCAACTTCAGAGGACATAATGATATTCTCCCGGTGGCTCGGAGTGCCCCACTGGTCAAATATGACTGCTCAGTCTTCAGTCTCTATCCGGACTTTGCACTTTGTGTTCAGAGCTTGCACCGCAGCTTTGCTGATGTTAAACAAGCCCTGCGAGAATGTGACCTAAGATACTCCATGATGTTCCTTGCTCATGTGCGGATAGTAGCAGAAAGAAAGATCTGGCATTTTATAACCCCCGAAGTGGCGTGGAACTGGGTACATAGTTGGTGACTGGCTGGAGGAGTGCGACCGTGCAGTCAATCTTGTCAACAGTAAAGTGAACATGGTCCCTTGGACCTCAATCCAGACCCTGGTGAATGGCGCGAGAATCTAAGATCATCACAATACCAGACCACAGGCAAAGTAATGACTGTTATGATGACGTTGGGTGAAATTAATGTTTCTACAGATCATGTATGTCCTTTATACTCACAATGCGATGATGCAATCTTCTCTATTAAGAGGGACTGTCTGCAGCAACAGCCAAGTACTCTGTTGACACTATTTTACACTGATCAGCATCAAAGAATCATTGCAGTCCAAAATGTAATGTAGCAACTGTATGTAAGCTCGGTGGTCAAGTACATTAATGGCATTACAGGTTCACCTACACATATGGAGGATATCCTTAAACACCTTACTAAACTTGCTACTAAGTACAAAAGCTTTCTATACCTCAGAGACTCCACACACCTAAGGAAAACTGCCCTGACACATCAGCTATAAAACTGTTATCCTTGAATGTGAATGGTCTATCGGACAAACTCAAGCGGAGACTCATCCTACAGTACCTTAAGCATCAGGCAACTGCTCCTCCAGGAGACCCATTTGTTGGGTACAACTTATTGTGTTTTAGTTCAATGGGGATACAAAATGTTTGCCCATATGGGATATATGACTGGCTCCAGAGGTGTCGGCATTTTAAGAAGGAATTGCTCCCACTCATTGTGCAGCAGATCTGATCTGACACGCATCATAGATATGTGGACCTTACTGGAAGCTGGGAGGGGACAATGCTTACCATATGTTTGGTTTATGTCTCACCCCACCTGCATGACCTCACATTTCCGACCAAAGTGCCCTTCTCCTTCAAATGCCGGATGGTAATTTATTAAAGGAGGGCAACGTTAATACAACTATATGTGACCAATGACACCGCTTGCCCCACAAGTTGGTGGGATCTTCCTGTAGACCACTGGCAGAATTCCTGGTCATCCTAGGCCTGACTGACATATGGCGAGCACTTAACCCCAAGGCCTGACAGTATATGTTCCACTCAGGAGTACTTGGCAGCCTCTAATGTATAGATTACCATCTCACCCTCGCACAGCAACTACAGTACTATTAGGGGCCCTTTTCTGGCACGAAGGTTATCAAACCACTCACAGGCCAGAGTTTGCCCTGTGCAGAGGCTCGTCTCCTCACAACATAGTGCTTCATCTCTGGTATCTCAAAGTCCCCCATGTAAGGGAAAGTCTTCTTACAGTGACTGAACAATACTTTTCTAATAATGAAAACTCAGTCAACTCTGCCCAGACATTGTGGGAGGTGTATAAAACTGTTACAAAGGGGCAAAGCCTCTCCATAAAAGCGGGTCACAAACGCGATAAGAGGCCAAAATTGAACAGCTTGAGAATTAAATTCAGGCTTTGGAACGAAACCTCTTTGACCGACAATGTGCAGACACTAAACACCCTGTAAATTAAACAAAAGAAAATACAAAGATGCTTCTATTGATGCTGTCAGTGCGAGTCACAGAGTCACACAGCACTGCTTCCATGAGGTGGGCAATAAGGTGAGAAAGCTCCTGGTGTGGTTAGATAAAAGATATTAGGCTGGCCGTTGGGTACTGGAGGTCAAGACTGACAATGATACCAAAAAGACAATGAGACAAACAAGGAATAGCAAATTATTTTGCCGACTACTGCGCCCATCTCTATTCACCGGTAACTACTACCACAGCACATGAATCCAAATGACTCCTTACTGATATCCGTCTCCCTATCTTCTCACCTACAGATAAAGCCCTGCTTGACAACGAGATAAAAGAATACAAAATTGTGAAGGAAATTCATGACCTCAACTCTGGTAAAGCTCCTCACCCCAACAGACTGCCAATTGAGTTCTACAAGTTGACGGCCTCTAAAATTGCACCCCACCTCCTTCAACTGTACAAAGACAGCCATCAGCTTGGTGCTCATCCCAGAGACCAAAGACTGGACGCCTTTGTAGTTATTAACAAAGAGGAAAAACTCCCTGATGAATGCTCCTCACACTGGCCAATGTCAGTCAGTCAGTCAGTCAGTCAAATAGCTTTATTTCGATAACAAGTATCATAAAAGCATTATCATTCATACAGTTCAACAATAAAAATACAAGTCATCATAAGAACATTATTAGTAACAAGTTATATAAAATCCATCAGGGCATAATATATTAACAGTTACTCGTTTCGTTATTGATCATAAAAGATAACGAAATGATCCCAAATTCAGAATGGAAAATAAATTCATACTTCCAATAAAGAGTAAAATTCAATCGGTATGTATATAAAAAATAGTTAAAGGAAGTGACAGTGCTTTGCGTCTCATTTGGGCTATTTGAAGACAATTTTAAAATACAATAAATGTTCACAATGTGATTTCAGACCTCCCTGCATACGAGTCTGGACCTGACAAGCCAAGCACAACTGAGATACTTTGCCACACCACAAGCAAAAAGAGTTCTTGACTCTGATTTTAGAAATCGCAAAGCAGCACTATGATCAGAAGTATCCAGCTGTCTGCAGATGGGTTTTAGCCATCTGAATCTAGCTTGGCTATATGCTGGGCATGCAAACATTAGGTGTGCCACACTCTCTTTTGGTGCCTCACAACATGGCTAACCCACAATTGTCTGATAAGGGGGGCTCCACTTTGCAGTTAATTCACGAACCAGAAGGGAGCTATCCATAACCTGCATGTAAAGCACCCTATCTCTTGGTCTCTGGATAAAGTCTAAGTATGGTTCCAGGAGTATATGCTGCTTCTGTCAGCCTTCCTGCTTTGGGATTACTGAGTTCCTGTCTATCAACCCAGGCCCAATATAATCTTTTAAGGTCAACCTTACTGGGTGGGTTTTGGCCTTCCCAGGATTCTTTAAGGCCTAGGGCAAATAATAGTCTCTTGACATTATTTATCCAGCTGACCCTGTGGTTACCATCTAGGCTAATTACCTCTGCGAGTGCAGCAGCATATTTAGCAAGTTCAGCGGTCCGCAGAAGACGCCCCCAAAAAAGCAAGGCCATAGTCTGGAAATATCTCTAAAAGAGCATCTACCCATATCGCTCATCACAGGTTTGAGTGGTGCATTACGAGGAAGCATCACTAAATCTCTTAAAAACTTGTTTTCGGATCTACCGACCTCTTCTACATTCTCGAAACCCCACAGTTCGGCACCATATAGGGCCGAGCTAACTGCCTTTGCAGCATAAATCGTGAGCACCGGCGCAAGAGGTCTGCTCTAGGAAGAGCGATGTTCTCTGCCTATTGTTCCGGCCACACTTTTATTGTTCAGAAGCATCATGTTGATGTGGGGTCTCCAATGCATTTGTTCGGAGAGTCGAATACCCAGGTAATCGAACGTGCTGACTCTCTCCAGGCATGGTCCTCCCAGGGTGAAATTATGCCTAAAAGGTTTGTAGGGGTTAAAAGTCATCAGTTCAGTCTTGATAGTGTTAATAATCGACCCCCTAGAATTACAGAAGAGCTGAAACCTATCCAGGATTTTTTGTAACCCACCCGGGGTCTTAGAAATCAAGAGGGTATCGTCTGCAAACAGGAGAGTAGGAACCCTGTCTCCTGCCAGGGCTGGGGCATCGCCTGGGATTTCTTGTAGGAAGCTGACCACCCCATTCGCATATAAAGAGAACAGGATGGGTGCCATAACACAGCCCTGGCGTACTCCCCTGTTCACAGGAATCCTGTCAGTTTTTTGCTCTTGAGACCACGATCTCACTTGTGCGTAATTACCCTCATGCAAACGGGTCAACAAGTTGAGTATTAACGGAGGGATGCTCATCTCGCCCAAGACTTGCCACAACCGATCCCGAGGGACCAGGTCGAAAGCAGTCTTCAGATCGATGAAACCGAGGTAAAGACTGCCTCTACCTGTAACGACTACCTTCCAATAAAGAAGAAGTATCCTAAATGCCTGGTCAACCGTCCCGGTATTGGCCCTAAATCCCGCCTGATAATGGGAGAGGAAATTCTCGTCCTCAGCCCATAGTTGAATTCTCTGCAGCAGCACCCTGCCAACTACTTTTTGAATGGTATCAATCAAGCTGATAGGTCGGTAGTTGGCAGGGTCCTCCCTAGCTCCCTTTTTGTAGATTGGCACCACCTCAGCACCCTTCCATGATTCGGGTATGGGGCAACCTTTAGCCATAGAATTCATTAAAAGCATAATATATCTTGCCCAGTTGCGGGGGTATGCGGGGAGACAATCTGGTCCAGGAGCTTTTGCTGACACTATTCTTTTGATCGCCGCGTCTACTTCATTAAGCGTGAAAAGGTCACAAGTATTTGGGGTGAGGCAGATAGTTGACTGGTCATGCAGCCCTTCTTGGCGGATTTTGTCTGCCCCCGAATAGAGTTTCCTGAAGTGATCAAACCAATCCTGACTTGAAATGTGAATAGGAATTAAATCAGGGTCTTTTCTGTCCCCCCTCCTAACTAGGTTCCAGAATAAATTGGCCTCCCTTGCTATGCTAGCGGCCTTCAGATCCTGCCAGTGGGATTCTTCCCACTTCAACTTGGCACAAAGCAAGGCTGCTTTGTACTCCTTCCTAGCAATTTGGACCCGTGGACAATTTGTACTTTTAATAGCAAGGGCTAGAGCTTTCCTTTTTTGCCTACAGTCCTTAGAAAACCATTTCTGCCCACTGTTTGTTCGCACTATATGGAAGTTGTGGCCAATTGCTATTTGGAACAAGCATTGGCAAAGCCAAAAGATCTCACCTTTGGGACCTTATAAGTATTTAGTTATGCAGCACAATATCCTTACTGCAACAACATTAACTGTTGCATGGCTAAACACTTATAAGGTCCCAAAGGCGAGACCTATTGTCTATGCCAATGCTTGTTCTGACCTGTTAGTGGTTTTAGGACTCAGGGCACTTTATCATTGCTGATCAGTGCTAAAGTGCATGTGCTCTCTATGGTAAACTTAGTAAGATTGGTCTGCACCTGTTTGGCATTTTTAATATACCTAACAGTCCCTTGTACTGTGGTGTCTCATATACCCAGGGCCAGTTAATTAAATGCTACTGGTGGACTTGCAGCGCTGCTGGCGCCACCCACCACTGTAGCCTTTCAAACCTGTCTCAGGCCTCTGCCACTGCAGGGCCTGCGCGTGCAGTTACTGCCGCTGTGACGTGGCACAAAAAGTGGTTGCCACGTCTGTGACTCACCTTTTACTACATATCAGTCACCCCTAAGGTAGGCCCTAGCTAGCCCTACGGGCAGGGTGCCGTGTGGGTGAAAAGTAGGACATGTGCCTTAACTATGTGGCATGTCCTGGTAGTGACAAACAGACTATTTGGTTTCTTCCTGCTGTGTGACTGCCATCTCATAGGAATGCATTTGTGATTCCTTGATATAGGCTTCAGTGGTAATTCCCAACATGAGAGGGGTAGCGGGATCAACTTTGGTATGATTGAAATAGTGGTGATAAATACTGTGTATTGGTGTTTGCGGATTTATTACTACTATTTTAGAAATGCCACTTTTAGAAGTAGGCATTTATGTGTGTCGTTGTGCCTGCCTGTTGTGTATTGACTGTCTGGCCTTGGAGTGACAGGGGCTGGGGAGGTGCAGTGGCTCAAGAGAGTCTGGATGAGACAGCGCTAGGCTGAATAGGCCTGGTCTGCATTTGGAGTGGTGGGAGGAGTAGCACCTGCACCTGAATAGGGCTGTGCCTGCCTTCCACAATGATGGCTCTACCCCCCGTGGTGTCTGGAGCAACGGCTTACACTTACACTGGGGAGTGTGGTGTACTTTTTAAGTGCCTCCAGAGCTGGTTTAAACTGGGTCCAGGGACCTGTACCAGGGCAGAACAGAGACTTGGTGCATTATAAATATTGGAGCTGTGACCACATGTCTTTTGAGCTTGCTTGGTGAAGAGGACACTGCGTGGGCTGCTGTACGCCAAGAGGAACCGCCTTGGGACCAACCTATTCATTGAGAGGGGGGCTAAAATAAGGATTGCCCCTGTGCCCTGGTACCCTTTAGCTGGTCTACCTTGCTGCACCCTGATAAAGGAATCCCCAGTGCCCTCCCAGCAGTGCAACCCCTTACACTGGAATTTGTCAGGGCTCTTGGCCCTGAAACTAAATCGGTTGTTGAGCGCTTTACTCTTCCAGCTGGGAGGTGTGTTGTTGCTCTGCTCCCTGGAGAGTGAGTGTGGGGGAAGCACTGCTTTCACTAGAGGAGTCCTGGGCAGGGTTTCAGCCCATGCCGCTGGAGGCAGAGAAACTGCAGGGAAGAAAACGCCTGGTGAGTGCTGGATACTTTTGTCCCCTGAGCCCGAGTGAGCTGGCGCGATCGATGATTCCTGAGGAAGGCAAGGCAGGCTGCCCAGTAGAACCCACGCTTTAGCCTGGCATCCGCGCTGCAGCAAAGAAACACCCCTGGCACCTCCCACTCCGTGCCACCGGAGGTGCCGACCTCAGGAGTTCCGGGAAGGGAGAGACGCAGAAAGCTCCTGCCAGCACGTGCCCTCACACCAAGTAATCAAGTGGGGAAGGGAACCCTTGACGAAGGTCCCGCTTGGCCCCGGTGCCCTTCGATATCCATTTCCCCGGTATAGCTGCTGCCCTGCCTTGAGGAAACCGGGTGATCCTGGCTGAACGCGAGAGACCCTGTGAGGTCACCCGCCCCATCCCTTTTCAGACTTACTTTGGAGGCACCTGAGGGGTGGGGATGGTGTTAGGGAGAGACCTCGACGGAGGCCCCTGCTAAGAAAGGTTGCCGCATCATCTTTGGTATGCGCCCCGGTGCTCCTGTGGCCTACGGGCCTACCTTCATAGTAGGATAAGCATTCTTTGCACTAATGATAGGCAGCTCAGTGATGATGATTTATGGGTTATGTCCTGATGGTTTACGCCTAATGTGTTTGTGCTAAGTGCACTCTTTCCAGGAGTTATTGGTCGCCCTAACTAACTGTGATTTATGTGCTGATTATGACAGGGGCCCGATTGGCCTAATGATTTATGTAATCCCTGTAAATTCATGACAAGTGCCTTGTGGCGCAGTGTATATATGTGATGGTATTCTAATGTGACTTATGGATAATACAAAGGTTATTTTTATATAACCTTTTGTGGAGTTTCTTTTGTGGTGTGCCTAGAGTGTCGCTGCTGTGTGAGTGTGTTGCGCAAGCGCTTTACACATTGCCTCTGGGATAAGCCTGACTGCTCTGCCAAGCTACCAAGGGGGTGTGCAGGGGTTATCTTCAGCGTATAATTCCCTTGCCCAGACTAGAGTAGTGGGTTCTGCCTGGCTGAGGTGCATACCCTAGCCAACCAGAAACCCCATTTCTAACAGGGACCCTATTGATCTATTTCAAAGTAATGTTAATCTCAGGGCCCCAATTGTCACCCACATTTTGAATATAGCAAGTGAGTTGGAGATTGTGGACGACTGGTCTCAACCAGCCATAATGCCTTTTATTTTCTATAAATAAAAAAAGGCACAAGAAGGACCCAGTTTACCCCCCACCCCCCCCCCCCCCCACCCCATTTCCCTGATAGACTCTGTAGCTAAAATAGCACAGAGGCTTATCGTAGAGCAGATTTTGAACTGGGCAGAGGATAAAGTAGTTTTTTTCTGAAGCACCTATGGTTTTAGATCTGGCTTAGGCACCATAGAGCAGTTCATGGTTGTCTATTCAACAAAATGCCAGGGTGACTTCACATGCTCCAGAGCCCCAGATGATGTCTCTGGAAGTGACATCACAGAACCTTTGAAATGGTGACATCACAGGAAGTGACACCATGTGAACTTTGGACCCCTGTGACATGACAGGAGGTAACCTTTGGTTAGTTACATCACACAAATAGATTGGAAAATCTCTAGCAGATACAAATGAGATATTCTATAAACAAACATTTTATTCAAATCCTATTAAAAATGCTACCAGATATATTGTCCGTGTCAAACATCTTTAGATATAGGTTTGAGGTAATGTAACACTGTTTAAGAATCTTTTAAATAATGTACAGCAATGAAAAATATGCTGATCATGTTAAAATAAACTTATATAAAACACGTGTTATATAATGAGTCGATAAGCATACAACGCTTAGCACAAGATTTCTTTGCCATTTCTTTGTATCGTGTAATGAAAGCTCAGTCTGGGAAAGTTAGTCACAGTGCTCTTTAATGCAGGTCACGCTCTCCCAGCAACCCTTTTTTCCACAACTTGGCCTTGCAGCTTCCCAGACTTAGTGGACAGCAGATTTTGCTCAGCTGGCGGTAAATCAATTGAAGGGCTCTAGTGAGTGGAAACCTAGTAAATGATGTTTGCAAAACAATATAATGTTGAAGTGAGCAGGTGTCTCATATTATAATATACATTTTTTTCATATAAAACAGCTCCTTGAGTGAGGATCCTCGGTCAACACAGGCTAAAATATCGCTGTTCTTTTTATGCCGGTCAAAAATCACACCGACCCAACCAATTCATAACATTGCAATCTGATAAACACCACAAACAATGGTTCCCTCCCACTATGCCCCCACACAAAGAATCTAATAAGACCAAACAACCTTTCTCAAACCACTTTCAAGCCTAGTTAAAATCAGCAAAGCGCAACACGTTACAAGGCAATAGCAGATGGGTACTATGCAAATTCTAACAGGTAAAGAATGCAGTGGAGCTGAAACTATTAGTGCTTGAAACATGGACACATTCTGAGCATCACAGTACCTAAGGACTGTAAATGCTTCTTTATGCTTTGTATATTAAAGTCATTACTTTGCCTATTCATTTCAAGAACAGTTTGAGAACTAATAGGAGAGGGCAGAAGGAAGATGAAATAGAGACAGTGAGAGGAGAATGAGTGCATCATCACATCTGGGAAAAGATAACATGGAAAGAAGAGGAACGGAAGAAAACAGAGAAGACATGAGAGGTTCACAAGTGGAAGATGGTGAGAACGATCAAGGAAAAGAAATTGCAGAAAGATTGCTGAAGGGAAGGGAAGAAGGTAGAGACAGGAAAGCAGGTATGCACAGGGGAGAGAATGATTGAAAGAGACAGTGAGAGGCTGAGACAAGGAAGAGGAGAATGTGTGAAATATAAAGACTGGAAATAGTGAGACTAATAAATGGAAAAGTAATGAGTGAGACTGAAAAAGACAAGGGACAGAAAAAACTGGTAGAGACAAAAGTTTTGAAAAGTAGAACTGATGGGCTAACAGAGAAGGTTATGTAAAAATAAAGAATTGAGAAAACAGGAGTAAAAAGAGATGCGTTAAAAGAAAGGAAGCGTGGAGGGGCAGAAAAAAACAGCATGAAAAGACATCGAGAAGAAGGAAAGGACAAGAAACAGATTGGATCCCTAAATTCTGGGAAAGTGAGTGAGAAAGGGAGAGAGAGATACAAGTGACAAAAAACAGAGTAAGGAGAAAGAAAAGTTTAGGTGAATGGAGAGAAGTTGCAAAAACATCAGCCAGAGAAACTTGGAATGAAAGGGACGGGGGAAAGAGAAGGGAACACAGATTGTTATAATATTACCCGGTTGAGAATATGCTCATCTAATGTTATTGCACTTTGGCCCGATGTTGTAAAAGGAAGGAACAGGATACATGTGTTTTTTTGGTTGAGCGAGCTGGTACTTCTTCCTGCACACGAATTTTACTGCTCCAAGTGTTCAGAAGTAGGGGGCGTATTATCAAGCCAGGCGATAACATTATCGCCGCTTTAGCGGCAGAAAACTGCCGCTAAAACGGCGATAATGGGCTTGATAATATGCTCTATGGAATTCCAATTGAAGCCCATGTTAAATGTGAAGGACATCTAACATGGGCTTCAATTGGAATTCCATAGAGCATATTATCAAGCCCATTATCGCCGTTTTAGCGGCAGTTTTCTGCCGCTAAAGCGGCGATAATTTTATCGCCTGTCTTGTTAATATGCCCCTAGGTTTCCTAGGATGGACATTGAGGGAAAGGGACATTCCCTTGTTAACTGAGGTAAACACACATATTTTCTCAACTATCTGCCAAGGCATCAGTGTGAGACCAAGCCACATTCATTGACACCCCAAACTTTCAACAGGGAAATCCAAATTATTCCTTTCAAGTTCATACCTTTGTACGGACAGGTATAGGTAGGGGAAAACAACTCTACAAATGGCTATTCAGTGTTCACCACCAACTCAGGGGCATATTATGAAGCACAGCTTGATAATATGCCCGGGAGAATTCCAATAGAAGCCCATGTTGACACCAGAACATGGGCTTCTATGGGAATTTTCAAGGGCATATTGTCAAGCCCATTATCGCCGCTTTAGCAGCAGTTTTCTACCGCTAAAGCGGCGATAATTTTAACGCCGTTTCTTGATAATATGCCCCTCAGTGCCTCGTAGTGAATGTGCACAACCATCTTACTCAAAGGACAAGTATTTTGCTGCACCACAAGTGCTCGGTTCAGTCTGACATCAGTGGGAAGAGAGGGACAATAATTGCCGGATGCAAAACAATTCCTCTGACTTGCCCCAGCACTGGAAAGCCATTTCCAAGCCTTAGTGCAGCTTCTTTTTTAAATTTCTCCCCAAACTCCCTTGGTCAAACCTGTTATTTTCAAGTGGGAGTTGAGTGATCCTGCAGTGTGCTCTGAACTGAGGCTCTGGATAGGAGACTGTGCAGAGCAGAGATTTGTGAGGCTAACCTTGATCTCGCATCAGGAAACTAGCATTTATGTAATAGGGTTTCAGACCAGCATAATCCAGCAAAGCACACCGTCTTGAGCTAACCTTTGAGTTCAACTAGTTTGGCATGGGCTCGATTATCGTGGGTATGTTTGCTATTCTCCTCCCCACTCCCTTATTTCTAAACAGCAGACAACAACCATTCTATTAGCCTTGTAAATTTGCACCAGAATTTACACACCTTCCAATTCCCCTTCAGAAAGTACTTCTTCCATCTGTTGCACCCGTACAATAAGTGAATGTCAAGCGAGTGCGCTAGCAGGACATGCTGTAGGTGTGAATAAAAGGTGCACGGCTGAAGAAGTATAACTAGGGATCCTTTCCAACATGACAATGTACTTAGGGGCATGGCTAAAAAAAAATCCTAAAATCCTGTGCTTCACACAGCCAGTGACCTGCCCAGTATTTGAGGGGTTCTCTGTGAGTTTTCTTTCATTGCATCCATACAACCATGGACCTACGGCTGAAACAAGCCAGACCTATTGGCTTTGCAAATGCTTGTTAGCAGGTATCAAAAAATGAGTAACAGCAACAGTTGTGAATAATTAGTATTGCAAATATTTCAATTCATAAAATATAACTGTGGATTAAGCATTATTAATGCCTGTGGAGAGGGCAGTGGTCTTCTGAGTGTCTTAATTATTCACATTCTCCACTTTCTTCTGCACTGTAACTACACATGCACAACTTTTTTCTCCCCACGTCTTTTTGAAATCCTTCCTTTGCATATCTCACATAGCATCTCTTTCCTCTTCAGCAACATCTTTTCACTCCATTCTCATTGTGTGTGCTTACTTATATCATCTTCACGTCGCTATCCCCCCATTTACACAATCCACCTGCTCACCTGCTGGCACTGCATTGTGTTTTCTTTTGGCACTGTTCATAATGCTACAGCTGCATATTTCCTTCAAACTTTCTAAAATGTACAATCCACATGTATGTGACCATTGCTCAGCAGAGAGGCCAATAACTGGATGTGCAAGTAATCTGAACACTTTTATCACCTACTGACAGGTTCCATTAGAACCTCACGCTGCATTCAGTCTCCACACTACAGCTTCCACCAGACACCTGGATGCGATTTAGTACAAAATATGCACTACACAAAAGCCGTATGTTGCATGAAACACTACAGAAAAACAGCATCTGGAAAAAGAAAATATATCTAAGCAATGCTGATTCAGGTTGCAAATAGAGCCTTTTAGGGACCCGTTTCAAATTTGCCCTACTTAACTCTCTACCAAAAGGAAATAGGCATGTAAAAAAATGACTTCATGCACTGCGACTCTTTCCGTCCATTTACACCCATGTCTCCTGCACGGTGTGCAGCACAACCTCTGATTCTGAACGGAGGGAGAGATTCATTTAGGCCGAAAGGGCTGCTTTATGTGTGCGTGCTCAGACGTTCCTTTTAAGAGAAACATGCTTAACGAGTATGCCGACAGACTAAGTTATTTTATGTTTTCCTATTTCCTTCCTACCACTTAGTGTCGAACTCTAAGACTATGGAGCTGGCCTGGGCATCAGTTACTTGCCCCCGCTATGAACTGCTCCCCATCATGCTCAATTGCACATTCTGCACATTTCTCCTGTAAACTTCGTCAAATGTCATAATGTCTCAACTTCAAAGCTGTAGTGAGTGCGCTCCAATAGTGAATGCTAATCCAACCTGAATTCACAGTAAAAATTTGGACAGGATAAATGTTTAAATGGCAAGACGGCAAGAACACACATTGTTTTAATTAAAGGGGAAAGTAATCTAGGTCGGGTCATTCTATATCTATTTGAGCGAAGCAGATTGCAGCATGAGGTGCTAGCGGTGTAAAGATGTTTTCAGGCTTGTAAACACTAAATAAACAGCTTTGTTTATAGGCTTGAGCTAGCCCCTTTTGGGCATTTCTAACAGCAGGAAATTGAAACGTAAGGAATGCAATTCAACTTTACACAAAAGCGGAGACTTCGTACAACAAGCGCGGCCGTGCATGCAGCTGCAGCGTCCCGCTGCTCTGGGCTAACAAGTGGGAGGGGTGGGGGGAGTGCGAGAGAACACACAGCGATTCCCTTGTGGGAGCGAGCAAACATATGTTGCCAAAGCTCGCTCCCGCAAGGGAATCGCCAGACGTGCACGCGTTGCGATTGAAAGCAATGCAACGCGTGTACGTTTTTGGCTGAAAAGCCAAAGCGATTTCTTTAGGTCTTTTTCCTATGTAGTACATGCGCGCTGCGTAGGCGAGACCTAAAAAGTACCCCATCTGCTCTACAGTTCTTATATACATTTCTAGGACCTTCTCTGGGGCGTCAGATACACAAGATGCCTCCTGTAGATCAACAAAATTCTCTCTCAATACTTGTTTGATGCCGGTCATTTTTAATTCATTAACAACAACTTTGGGCATTTGAGATATCTTTTACAGTTAGATGGAACCAGTTCCTTAGTCGACATAGCAGTGCTTGCACCAGTGACAGGACAAGAAGAGACCCAGGGGACCTTCATGGTCAAACAAAGTGGATTGTGGTCACTGTCAATAGTGGGGACTATTTCCATGTCGATCATGGTTCTCCAGAGTCTTACATCTATTAGGAGGTAGTCGATGCGGGAAGGGCAACTAACTCTATTAAATGTGCACGCCCCTGCAGCATCAGACCTTGTCCTGCCATTGGCAGCCCTCAACCCAAATTCCAAAGTAAGTGCGTTCAGCTGGATTGCAAGACGAGACCATCTTTTGATAGGGGGTACACTTAGAGGTGGGACGCCACACCTTGCATCATCTTCCTCTAGCCCCAACATGTCCTCCGGGCTAAGAGGCTCAAACGTACAGTTAAAGTCTCCCACAACAACAAGATGTGAACTGGACGGGCAACTAGATAGTTCCTGCTCCAGGGATGAAACAATAGATGAGGACACTCCCCCTCTTGTCCCCCCAACGTATACATTAAACAGCTCAAGAGTTAAACCTGCTCTGTTTCCACTAAAAGTGAGCCTCATTATATCTGGGCTCTCACAACGGCATTCCACGATGACCCAAATAATAAGGCTACACGCCCTCTCCCTATGGTTACAGCTGGTACAAAAAAACAAGTATAACCTGACTTGTAGAGAGGGGCTAAACTTCAGGTTTTCTGGAAAAGACAAATGTCTTGACTTTCCATTAGTTTATTCCAATCGGGCAGTAACAATTTGTTATAAAGCCGGGCTACATTCCAGGAAATGATCTTAAACCCAGACTGAGGGGCTGAGATGAAGACTGGCTCACATAAAAGGGTTTCTTAGGTCTGGTACAATAAAGCAGGGGGAGAACTAGGAATATCCACATATGTAGCTGCCCTCTGACCCCTCAGCTTGTTGGTATGGGAGCTAGTATGATCAGTGGAACTCAAGCTAATAAATAGTTGGTTGCTGTGTGCACGGAGGGGACTTTAAGTTACTAGTAAAAGAGATAGGCTGCGATTCGTGATGTGAAGTTGGATCAGTTCTCAGTCAATCAATGACTTCCAGTGAGGTCCCCCCTTCTGTGTGCGAATCTAATATGCTATCTTGTGCCCTAGCAGCAGCAATTGTTGGGAAGCGTCTAAACTGGACGTTCGAAGAACCCGGAGGGCAGGTCCGGTATTCTAATGCCAAGAGATTTTAAGCCAGATCCGACGTAGCCAGGGTAAGTTCGATGCAGTCCAAAGGTTGAGAATAGGACGTGCATCTCCATGCCCTGGCTATGTCTTTCCCTACCAATGATCTACAGCCCCTGACATGGCAAATCCAATGTATGGACTTGTTTTTCAAGGAGTCTTCATTTCGCGGCCGCCAAGCAAAACAAGCTTGAGGATGTTGACCAGGAAGACTGGACTGTTCGCGTTTGTACACAGGAGAAGTTAGATGGATTACTTGGTTGGCAAGATTCTTTGGGGCACGGGCGTGGAATTACTGACATGTTATTGGGTCTAGTGTGATTTGCACTAACTTGAGGGGGAGGTTGTTTTGGCTGAATATTAAGTGCAGTAGCTGGAGAGAGAGCCACCTGACTATGATAGGGGGCCTTATAGGCCTGGCAGGCAGGTGCCGAGGGAGGGGAGAGGGAACCCTTGTGTGTAGTAACTCCCTCTTTGTGTGTATTTGTGAGCTTCCGTTGCGAGTAAGTGTTAGGTGCCAAGCTAACTGCTGATTTGTGCAATGTTTTGTCTGGGGCCATTAGTTTAACAGTGGCAACTAACTCTTCAATCACCAGCTTCAGTGCGCCTATTTCCATCCTAAGTGAATTATCAACCCGCATAGGGTCTAGAGGTAAAGATACACAAGTTACGGCTAATTCAATAGGATTCTCTGTAAGATTTGGTATTAAACAATGTGGTGCTACTTCCCCAAGACAATCAGGTGCGTCAGCCAAAGCTGTAAAACGATTGGAGCAGATAATAGCAGTAGGCTCGCGATGACCTGCGACATTGTGGGCTGCTGCATTAGAATGCTGAGGGGAAATATCTACGTGCTGCCTTGCCTTAGGATGAGTAACATTGTTACTGCTTGGGGCGTGTTTACGGGGGCGTTTCTGGAACTTTGGATTTTGCATTCTGTAATTAGAGACTCAATTCTATCAATTCTATCAATCACACAATTGTTGACAGCATTCTTGGGGGCTTTCCTCACCTTTTTCCCCTTGCCCGCCCCGCCCAGAGCACCATTTGCCCCCCCATTCCTTTCATGGCTTTCCTTCTGCCCATTGTTACGCCGTCGACGTTTGCTTAAACACAGTCTTTCCTCTAATTCGACTAAAACAAAAACCAAAGGCAATGGTACAAGCTCAAGCTTTTCCCCAAAATAGCAAGTATTATTAAGCGTCTTTAGGTTATGAGGGTTTCTCAGCGTGAAAGGAGGGTTATCACAACTCAACACAGTACCTTGTTCAGCAGTAAGCAGCTCCACTTTTTGGTCGGATGACAAAAGAAAGGGAGTTGGCCTTTCCCTGCCTCTTCCTGGCGATGACGGGCGCAGACGGGCCTGCCCTTGGCCTGCAGGAGTCCCAGAGACACTTTATGCGCCTCCCATCGCTTCCTCGCGTGTTTGGTGGCGTGCGCGCCGCGGGGGCTGCTGGGGATGGTAGTTCCTGGTCTCCTCTCCCTAGACCAGGAAGACCAGCAGAGCACCCCAGATGACTCCAATGGGGTGGTGGCAGCAAGTTGGCAATGTAGGCAAGGTAATTTCGGGCTACCACACTGTGGGAGTCCCAGAAACTCTTTATGCGCCTCCCGGCGCTTCCTCGTGTGTTTGGCGGCATGCGCGTCGTGGGGGCTGCTGGGGATGGTAGTTCCTGGTCTCCTCCCTAGACCATGGAGACCAGCAGAGCACCCCAGATGACTCCAATGGCGGTGGCGGAAAGTTGGCAATGCAGGCAAGGTAATTTCGGGCCAATGTCTCTCCTCAATGCTGATGTAAAATCCTGGTGAAAGTATTGGCTTCACGCTTTAAAAAAGTAATTACGAAGCTGGTTCATCCAGACCAATCTGGTTTTATGCCCAACAGAAGTACCTCCCTTAACGTGCAATGCCTTAATGCTGTACTGAGTCAGACGAGTAACCTCCAAGAAAGTGCCCTAGTACTCTCACTTGATGCCAAGATGGCATTCGATACGGCAGAGTGGACTTATATGTTTTAAGTCCTGAACAGGTTGGTCTTTGGCCTGCTTTTTTTGAAATGGGTAACCGACTATACTCTGGCCCACTGACCCATGTGCAGGTGAATGGGGGATGTTCTTAAGTGTTTGAACTTCAAAGAGGAATGCAACAAGGCTACTCCTTATTGCCACTAATATTTGCGTTGTTGCTTGACCCTCTTGTGGCCTGGATTCTTCAGGATCTGCTGGTGTTCGTGGCCTCTGCTGGACAAATGACTCAGAAGACAGAATATCGTTGTATGCAGATGTTATACTGCTCTATGTTACAGACCTATATTTTACATTGAACAGACAGATGCATATATTCTCTTTGTTTGGCTGCTACTTGGGTTAGACAATAAACTAGCATAAATCTTTAATTTACTTGAAGGGTCCACCATTGAGGTTACCTCGTGAATGCAAGGCAATTATAGCCGCGGAGGGGGTTCCGATACATCGGAATCTATATCACAACCCACCTCAAATTGTTTTTTACCAAAAATGTGCTACCCCCACTGAATAGACTAAAACGTGATGTCCGTCACTGGAGATCCCTGCAGTTTTCTCTCCTCACTAGAGCCACTTTATTTAAAACGATGTCCCTGCCCCACTTCCTATATGCTTTACACAATACACCCTACCTGGTTCATAACACATACTTCAAGACACTATAAAGCCAGCTCCGAACGCAACTCTGGGATGGAGGTCAGGACCAAATAGCACTACATAAACTCACAATGGGATTGTATGATGGTGGAATCGCCCTTCCTGACATTCAAAAATATTACTGGGTGGCACAGCTGACTACCATAAACGGCTGTGTTTTTCAGCCCCTAAATGAACCGGCATATGGACAGGCTGAGGAGGCATCCAAGGGGACACCTTGGAGCTCTCTAAGGTACTATTCCACAACATAAGGTTCAGCATAAGGTCCACAATCCAACAACTGTGGTGGCGCACCTCTGGCACACAACCATGAAAGCATTGGCCTTGAAGGGCAAAATCACACAGGGCAAAATCAGACAAGATCTGGGCTACGGCAGTATTGGACTCCTTAGGCATGCAAGTAGTGGTTGACAAGTGGGATCTCATAGGCCTCTCCAGGGACGAAGATCTATGGACTCAGGGGAAATGTCATCCCCTTTTTAGACCTGTAGTAGGAATACAAACTAGCCCCTTCTGAGACCTCCCGATACTTATAAATACAGCATGCCTTTAGAACAGCTCTGCCATTGGAAGACAGATTGGTGGACGAATTTATACCCTGCAAAGCCATATCTCTGACATCAAAAATGGTCAATTAACACTAGAAAGGACAGAAATTCGGTGGCCGACTGGGCTAGAAGTAAGCAACCGTCAATCAATATTTGATAGGCTTCATAAAGGTTCAAAACAGTTGCTATAAAGGCTGAAACTGGGGGCACGATGACTTAAGGATTGTTCCGGCTAGGTCTACACCAGTTATTGGTCATGTTTTCAATAGAAGGTGGTCGATAAAGGAAGCCTAATGGTGAGGCACATCTTTTGGATTGTTGGTATGATAGGTGACCCAAACATGTAAACAGGATGCAAACAAGGTTAGGATCTTTGAAGTTAAAGGCCATGCAATCCCACATCCAGTGTTTGGAGAAGAACCCACCCATCTCACCCTGCGAGGCATGATGATTTTATTTGCCAAATTGATATGGCACCCAGCACTTTGTTTACACCAGTGTGCTGCTTTCTTATGAGACTTTGGGTACCCTTCTGAACAATGCACTTTGGGGGGGAGCCCCCTTTAGGATGACCACGTATGGCATACATTCCACATGCAGGCGTATATCAACCATCTGACTCCTTGGTGTGGCTGAAGGTGAAGGGACATACTGAGTCTGGGTAGAAGGCTGAGGAAATGCTGAAAGGGGGCAGCTAGGTTCTCACGAATGTGATGAGATAGCAATTATTGACCGGTACTTGAGGATGCTCAATTAGCCTACAAGGGTGTGATAATTTTTGCAGAAAGAGTTACTTGTGATTGTAGGGTGGTGACACAAGAAGCCTCTATGGCACCCACTGGAACTTTGTTGAGGGCCTCAATCAAAGATTGAATATTGTCAGTCAAGGTTTTAAGTTGGCCCACCATGACCTGCTGAAAAACTTCAATAGGGCCACAGCTTCTGCCACGAGTGGCCGACTCTGCACCTGAATATCTGTGAGTGTATTACCCATGGTAGTTGGATCAGTGCGATTATTTTTTCCTATCTGAGTGAGACCCGGAAGCAATGATAACCCAGTGCTATCTATTTATAAGGAGGCTGGCTTACAGAACGCTTTTGGCTTCAGTCTTTTAGATTTCTCCTCACCTCGTCTTCTTTGAGAGGGTGGTGGACGGTTTTCATTAGCAGAGACAGAATTCATAGAGCCAACGTCTACAATGCTTTTATTGTCTTGCCCCATACATGGTTTTTTAGCTATCCCCTATTCTGTTTCTGCATTTTCGTTGGTGAGATAGATGATAATGGCACAACATCAGCGTTCTTATTAGATTCAGAAGAGGGTCCCCATGGTTGTGCTACAAGTGATGAAAGGGATCAGTAATCAGCTTCTGTACTGCCTCTGTACAATTTTCCACCAAATTCATTTCGGGTGAAATGGCACCCATTGCCGTGGTGAGGTAAGTGGTGATGGAAGAGGTAGAAGCCGGAACCTTTTCCCCTCCCCTATTCACCAGCACGCTCTTCTTAGGCATAGGTTGAAACATTGCAGGTACTCTGCCAAGGCTAAGGGAAAGTAAGTCAAAACTCAAAGATTCTACGCCTTTCGCCAGCAGAAATAGCAAAATAGCATGTAAACAAGGGTTAGACAAAAATAATTTCAAACACTGGCCTTACAGGCAGTCCACTGTCATAGGCTTAAAGTCCATTAGGGGCTGTTACTCACTCTCTTTCAACACAAAAGAGCAAAACCAAGAGCCTTGTCCTAGCCCAGCCCAGCCTTTTTCAGACACGGATGGGCACAGATGGGCCTGCCCTTGTCCCAGGCATTGACTGGACACTTTCGGCACACATTCTGTCCAGTGGGAGTCTGCAACGTGCTTTGAAGCAGAGGAAGGGGGTATGTCCACCTTCCTCCCTGTCTTGTTTTGGCACCTATTGGTGCAGTTATCTCTGGGACTCAGAGTCTCTTGCAGCAGCAGTTTTGGCTGGATCAATGGTACTCCCAGAACAGCTGGAGCCTGCAACGTGCTTTGAAGCGCAGGAAGGGGGTGGACAGCTCTCCTCCCTTGGCTTGCATTGGCTCTTCCCAGCACAGTTGTCTCTGGGACTCAGTTTTGGTTGGATTATCGGTGCACCCGGAACAGCGAGAGCCCGCGATGTGGTTTGAAGCATAGGAAGGGCATGTGTCCGCCTCCTCTCCCTGGCTCACATTGACAACTCCTGGCACAGTTGTCTGGGGGACTCAGAGTCCCTTGCAGCCACAGTTTTGGCCAGATTAAGTGTGCTCTATGTCAAGCATACTGGAGGCCACATAAGTGTCAGAATTGCATTTGAGCCATAGCAAAAGCTTCAAACATTTCTGCTGCAGGTAAAAAATGCTTTCAGAATACAAAACATGTATGAGATTATGAATTGCATGTGACAACAAATAGTTCAATGTATTTTTTAGATTTGAAGTAGTCCCTCACGCATTGCAATGACTGTTGGAGGTGGAAGGACCCATCCAAAGAGCCAATAGCAGTCAATGAGAAATATATACTCCTCTGGGAATGAGCCAAAATTTGAAAAAGGCTCAAAAAGAGCCAGTGGGTGAAGCGAGGGGATCAATGACAACTCTATTTACTCTCCTGCAGGCCTAAAAATGGATTAGCATGTCCAAACATTTTACAATATTATCAAGCAACATAGCTATTCCTTTTGCGCCAAGCAGTGAGATTGCAAGAAAATGTGTTCATGTGGTAAACCTTGAGCTACATTGGCCCCAACACTGACATCTTTCTCATGCTCTCGTACCCCTATGCCCTATATATTTAACTAAACTCCTGGGCGGCACAGATCCACCTTTATTAACTAGAGAGTGGGAAGTTACTAAAACCCTAATTACGATGAGATTCGGAAAACCTCCGACCAAAGGTCAGAGGCTTTCCGAATCTCATCGCAGTTTCAGTTTCGACCGCCACATTACGATGCAGGCAATTGAAAGTGAAATTGGCCAGTCATTCTGGCTGGATTCTCAGCCCGTCAGCCAGTTTGAGGTCTGCCCATAATCCCTATGGATGGCATTTCCACAGTAGGGATTACGATGTCAGTTTCCCACAGGGTTTCCAACAGGGAAAGCCTGTCAGAAAGCAACATTGGGGGCACCTAGCAGGACTGCCTTCACCCTGTGGCCTCTGGTTGGGGGCCGAATGGGCAACTATGGCATCCCCCTGTTAATCTCTGCACTGTGTGGCAGCCACCCTGAGGTACCTGCCACGCGGTTCAGGGATGAACATATTCTCCCATTTCTCTATGGAAGCTTGTGCTACGGCCGGTTTATGGCCACAGCACTAGCTCCCATAGAGAAATGGGACTATGCAACTGCATCATGTGTGATCGCATTGTAATGCTGCGGTAGGGACTGCTGATCGGAGGTCGATCGGTCGGTCCTGATCCTGCAATGGTGTCACAAGCCAACCAACATGGTAATTAGGCCCTAAGTCTTTTCTAACGGTAAAAAATTAATTCATGTGACAAATGTAAGAATGACTTTGCCTGGCAAGAAACAGATAGATTGGTGTATCTTCTTATAATACATTGGACTCTGTATTCGTGTAATAAAGCATTGTGCATAGACTGCCTTTGAGATGTTTGTCTAGGCTTCAAAATCTTTCATTTCTTATTTTTGTGAGGTAGTATATCAAGGAATGGTGTTGGCCACATTAAACCAAGAACTGACTGCATTAGAGTGGAGTGATGGCCATGAAGAGTGGGTAGACATTCGTAGTGACAAGTTGCAATAATTTAAATGTGTGCAATGAATGGAAATGCAATGTAAATTGTAATTAGTTTATCTAGTATATAGAGGTCTCAGAAAATATTTCTGTGATCATTAGAGAAACACCGGAGATGATGTGCGGAAGAGGGCACTCTGTTACATATTTAGTGGGCATGTATCAATTCATGGTTTTCGAGAAGAAAGCAGAGACCTTGATAAAGGCGTTGAGGAGCTTAATATACTCAGAGGCAGATGTCATGATGCTTGCTATAGATAACATAACAATATAAAAAATCTAAATAGGACAGGATCCTGCTGATTCCATTGGTGGGCTCTACAGAGATGGTAATTATTGTGGACTGGAACAGGGAAGGGGTAAAGCACAGCCTGATTCCATTGGTAAGCACTGACAGTAGTGAGCTTTACAAACAACGTGAATCTCAATCCATTTATGAAATATTTTGCAAAGAATGGTGTAGCATTTTCGTCTTATGTCAAGTGGGGTAGAATGATAGAATGCAGGTCTGCAATGTGGAATGTAGCGGGTAGACTCTGTGTCAGTTGCTTAGAGGCTGGTGGTGCTGACAGAACATGCCCTGTGGCAGCTCTGGTTGTAAAATAAACTAGTGTCTCCTTACCTCTTCACTACATTTACGTTTCTTCTGGACACAAATGCAACAATGTTTTTGTGGTGACAAGGGATATTGGTGTTTAATCTGTAAATGGAGAGGTGGATGTGTTTCTGAAATCAGGTGATATAAAACATCTGAGAACATCACTTTATCATCCCCAAAGCAATGGCTAGGTGGAGCACATGAACAGTGTATTAGTTCAGTGTGTTCAATGGGTTGTCACTAAAAAGTGTATTATGTTGAATGTTGTGCAGTCTATGTCATGGTTTTACTGCACCAGTGCCCATTTGTCCACCCAGGTGTCCCCTTTTGAGTTGTTGATAGGCAGGAAACCAGTCACCAAGGTTTGTCAAAATTGGATGGACAAAGGGGTGACATTTGGTGTTCAATTGAATGATTGCTATGCAATGGTAAAGAGGAATGTTGCTGAAGCGAAGTCGAAACCCAAAAAAAGTGTGATGATGCAGCTGGGTGAGTGAAGTCTAAGTTTGTGTAGGTGAGTGATGTAAATCAAGAAAGGTGGTTAGGGAGAAGAGAAAGTAAGCAACCTTCTTGTGGTGGACAAAGTGTGTGGCAGTGTGTGTGGCAATGCGGTCAGAGTTAATGCTTCAAATTGGTAGAACACGGGAATAGTTGTCAAGTCTAGGGAGGTAGATGGTCATGGTGGCAGGTATGCTTCTCAAGAGAGCAGTGCGAATGGTGCTGGAAGCGAAGAAGGCTATGAGGATTTCCCGAGCGGCAACTTTCTCAATGCAAACAGAATGTGTCTCAACGCGAGTGGTCGCGATCACCCATGACTGCCCGCATTGAGAAATACGAAAACTCTGCAAACTGCACGAGCGGAGCAGAGTTCACCGCCCGGGCTTAGTTAAATATGATGCACATAATGTTTGTGAAATAAGGTGTATTTGACTATGGTGCAATTTGAGTGTTAATTTTTAAAATTAAATCAAAAGTCTGAACCATAAACAACACCTGTATATTAACCCCTTAAGTGCCACGCCCTTTCCCCCTCCTGTGCCGGGCGTTGCACTAGTGGGTGGGGTTCATGACGAGATAGTCTCGTCAAGGGCACAGCGCAACCGTGCTCCATGACGAGACTATCTCGTCATGGGCACTGAAGAGGTTAAGATAAATCAAAAGCAAGTGTTAATAACAAATGAAATTGTTCCATAATATAGACTTCTGAATTCACAAGAGTTCATCGCAATAAATATAGGAGCCATTGTGTGTGGTGTGGGTATAGTTTAGAAATTACACTAAACAAAGGTATTTTTCTTGTGTTCATCCTTCACCATATTCCATTTAGCCTCTATTATCAGAGCCATATGATCCAGCAATAAAGCACTGCATCCCAATTTGCAAGCAATTTCAAAAGAAACTGAAGCTATTAGTAACTGCAGGAAAGTGTTAAAGGTGTTTGGAATATATTAGTTGCCTGATGTCAGATTGATTAATAGGAAAATAATTAGGTTTGAAAAGAGAAAGCAAGTTTAAACAACCATTCATAAATCAAAAGGACTGCAAGAGCAGAGAGTAAGATTGATCACTGAAGCTGATATTTTAATTTGTTCATTTACTTTCTTGTGTGGATGTGAAATTTTGATGGGGAGAGACAATAAGACAATTGCTGGTGAGAACTATACCTCACCCAGGGTTGTTTTATTTTGATTCTATTCACCATACATGTATACATGAATACAATATATTTCTTAGGGAACAGGATCTTTGCATCCATCATATAAGACGATGCCAATCGATACTGGATATGTAAGGACTATCAGCCTCATGCATCAAGCCAAAATCCAGTCGGTAAAATACCGATTCGCTAATAGCTCCCGGTATTGAGTTAAAAATACCCAATCCCAATGCATCAACCCAAAAGCAAAAATCGCTATTTAAGGAATCCTTAAATAGCGATTCCTTAAATAGCGATAGCATTTAAGGAATCCCAAATAGAGATTCCTTAATTTAAGGAATCTCGATTTGGGATTCCTTAAATGCAATGCATGAAAGTTAAAAAATTAGCGAATTCGCTAATAGGGGGAGCAAATTACCATGAAGATGAACTGCATGGTAATTTGCTAAAAGTTTGAAAAATGCACTTTTGTGCATTTTTCAAAGTTTCATGTTGCGCACACACATGCCCTTAGAGCATGTGTGTGTGCAACATATGTGCACATATCAATTTCAGGGGTGCAATAGGGTGTCATTTTGACACCCTTGCACCCTTGAAATTGCATGAGCAATTTGCGAGAACCTACTGGTACTCGCTATTTGCTCATGCAATCTCCAATTCATTCCTATGGGCCTGGAGGCCCATAGGAATGATTGGGATGGCATTCCTTAATTGCTACTCGCAATTTTCTAGTAGCAATTAAGGAAAGTTAAGGAATCGCTATTTGAATAGCGATTCCTACATGCATAGCCTTTTGCTATTCCTTATTAGCGATTCCTTATTTTTCGCTAATAAGGAATCGCAAATGGCATTGTTGATGCATGTGCCCCTATGATACTAGCCAGTAGACTCTCCCAGTGCAGGGGCCGCAGGGGCAACTATCTTGCTTGGGAACTGTGAATAACAATAGCAGCCATTTGCTCCTCCCGTTGAAGAGCGACTGACAAGTGCAAAGATGTCAAGGAGTGCAATATTGGATTGGACTTACTCCTAAGTATCTAGGGCTCTACATACACTCACGTAACATGAATACATTTAGATGGAAGGTATTCTTTTTATAGCCACCCCCAAATCACTGAATATGTTTCGTATCATGTGTAGATTTCTGTACAGGTTATTTAAATGCTCAGAGTACAGTATTTCAGACTATAATTTCCTTGACTAATAGGTTCTTAGGCACAGGTAGTCACTGGTTCTGCTACTTATTTGAATTCTGTTACTGCTGCAGACTAATAAATGGATTTACACCAAATTATAAGAAGCAAGCTTTCTGGATCAGGATCTAGCTTTCGGCTGAATTTGGTGTATTTCTCTTTAGCCATTTGGGCTGTAGTTCTGTCCTTATGGAAATTGCATGGGAAATTTGCATTTTGGGACCATGCCTTTTTTCTTGGCTCCAGAATGTCCTGCTCACGGTCCTGGGCTTTGTGTTGCGGGTGTCTCAAGCCCCACTTTAACACACACCAAAAATCAGACATTGGAGCTTGCATTCTCATCAAGGTTTAATGTTGTATTGTTCTGGTAAAAGGCATGCCATGTTTCAACCTTAATGAGTCTTGTTCACACATATGTATATGTAATAACTCTCAATGTATATCCCGAGATGGAATAGCACAGAGGGGCAGATTTATGAGGTTTTGCCGTAGGGAAGCGCAGCAGGCTTTCCTGCTGCGCTTCCCTACGGCAAAAGAAAAGGGCAGGGATGCGCCTTATCTATAAAATGCGGCGCATTCCTGTCCTTTTCCCCTGCACTGGCGCACAATGGGCTGCCTGCGCCAACGCAGGCACCTCTGCACCATGGTGCAAGGGTGCCTGCGTTGCGGAGATGTATATTTTTGTACAAGAAGGGAAACCTTTCTGTACAAAAATAATCACAAGAGGTTTTTCCTCTTTGTATGGGTGCTGCAGAATGCAGCACACATAGAAAAAGGAAAAACGAGGATAAATAAAGATATTTCTCCCCGTTGCGCCTCCCTTATGCCTCCCCTGGGGAGGCGGAAGCTTTTGGCGCTGCCTCAGATTTACGATTTCTCGTAAATCTGGGGCAGTGTCAAAAGGCCATGGATGTGGCTGGGAACGCCCCCAGCAACACCCATTGCACGCCCCTTTAACGCAGACCACTGCGTTAAAGGGACTGATATTTATGAGGCAGCATTAAGCCAAAAAAAGTGGCTCAGTGCTGCCTGATAAATATCACGCAGGCTTCTGCGCCACGGAACGTCACAAAAAGTGACGTTCCGATGGCGCAACGGGCCTCATAAATCTGCCCCAGACTTTTCTCAAGCCATTGTTCCCCATACTGAAGACTCCACAGAATTAAACTGGATTTAATGACTAAAAATTTGGCTTGTCTTTGGTGGGTTTACATGAGCAGCATGACAATCCCCAAGCAAATATTTAGGTGATGTGGATAACAAACTAAGAAAACAAACAAGCAGGCAAAAAGCATCAAGAACGAGTATGGGTGCGTGAATTTACTGAAGTTTTTTTTTGCACATGCTTTTCAAATATCCATGAAAACTTTTCAAACTATGCAAAGATTTATACTTCGGGTTCTTCATGTGAAACTCTTTTTATTATACAGAACTATCTTGAATTGGAGAAAACATTGCGGCAAATCTTTTATGACGCGGCAGAAAAGATATAGAGGATTTTATGCTAGCGTACGTTATGTTTACCTCAACTTTGCAAGTGACAGCGTCAGCTCCACAGCAACGTTAGGAAAAAAAACTTGCACACAATGACACATGTGGAGAAGCATGCCATTTACCTTTTCTTGTACCGTAGACTGCCTGACTCCTGAACTTACTACCTTCCCCGACTGACACAGCTGTTTTTGGTGCCCATCCGCCTTCCCTGGCTGATCCACTGCACTTTCTATCACTTTTCCTTTATTTAATGGTAGCCTAGCAGGATGTAGGCACACGTTTACAATGGGGCAAGTGATGGCACTTATTTTGTACATCACAATCATCTTTTTTCGATGCTGATGGCTGTGAGAAGACCAGGCAGGTCTACCTACTCCCAGAGAAAAGAAGGGATGCTGAGGCCATGTGTTTCAGAACACACACATGGTTGTGGAGATCCGGCAAACTCAGCAGCAATAAATAGACCATAGTTGGGCTGGTCGTGTTGCTCATGAGAAAAATCGTCTATGCACCAATGGTGTAGATGTGGATGCAAGGGGATGGTCATCTGCAATCCACTTTATTAATTAATTTCATTCCTTAGCGTTCAACATCACGTTGCATTTTTGTAAAGCATGCTTCTGCCTTTAGTGTGGCTCGTGGGCCTTTTGTGCACATAGTCATAGGGAACAGGGTGCAGAGTACAGACTAGGTGCAGGTATATTGTGACACTAAGGTGAGTGTGGGAAGAGTTCCTTCACAAATTACAAATTCATAATGAAATGTAAAATTGAAAAAAATGGCTTATAGAAATGTTATTAAAAACATAAGGCTCCAATATAGAGTTTGCTCTTGCTGTTTTATTTAATAGTGACCAGCATAACAAACAAAAACAAAAATAACTACAATGCCGCCTGCCTGTGCAGGAAAAAGAAACGATAGAAATACAAACACAAGGGGCATAAATAGAGACTACTGTCCACTTCACACCTCTTTTCGTACTGCTCTTTCGAAGATAAGCGTTGAACCCTTCTATTTCCCCACCTAATAGCTAGTGCTTTTCAATTGCTACTTTGTTTCATTATTTCCCAGGAGTGTTACATAGTTATTTTGGATCTGACATGAGCCTTTGATACTTTGTTACTTTTTTGGTTCACAAGAGTGAGTAGTGTGTCCCGATTAAGCTGTTACTGTGTTTCTGGTGCCCTTTCCAACAAGGCTTGTCTGGCTTTGTTTCCGTGTTTTGTTTCTGCTTCTAATCGTACCTTAATTTGACTCTATTAACAGGCTGTTTGTGGATAGGGTTTTGTTTTAGAAATGTTCAAACTGGAATGCTCTTTCTTTTAATGTTCGAGATAATAATTGTTCAAGTTTGAAAAGATTTTCTGGGCTAGGAATTGGACTTCTTTTTTTAAAGAGAAAACAAATATATTAATACTGAAATGGTAAAGGATTCGTATTGGGTCCAGAATAAGAATAATGAATTAGATGAGAGTGAAATTGCAGAAAGAGTCAGAATCTACACAGAAGTCAGTGTCTTCTTTTATGTCAGTAACTGCTGTCATAGGCAACTCAGTAACCAAGGCTATTTCAGATAATCTGACCTATTCTGCTGATGAAGAAGACAGGATCTACCACATGCTGCCCTGGTAACTCCATGGCCGGCATCTTCAAAGAGTGCCAGGTCAGTAAAACAGGAAGCAAAACATTTGTTTGCACCTTATCATGATGCGGGCTCAATTGGCGGTACCCAACCACAAGATGATGGTGATAACCAAAGCTCTGTGTTGCAACTCTCTAGCCCCGAGGTGGAACACTATGCATTAAAGAGAAATATTTATTATGCAGGTGCTTCTGCTTTATCTGATGAGGATCTCTTTATGTATGATGACAGTGATGCCTATTATAATGATTTACTTAAACAGCACAACTTAGCTCGGTTTTCAGAGAATACTTCTAATACACTTCAGATGCCTGTGAAGATTCTAGATTCCAATAGTTGCACTATGTTTAATCCATTTTTGACTCAGCATCCTAATTTCTTTGAGTGGTATCCTCCTATGCATGTGGGTGATTATGGGTAGGCTAGGATTAGATCGCCTTAAGATAGGGCTAGCAGTGCTAAGATGAGAGCTGAGTGACATAGGACTTTAATTCTAGATGGCTGTGACTTGTGTTTTGGACCTTAAAATTGTAACTCTTCAGTCTGGATGAGGATGTGATCCTAAAAGAGGGATTTGATAGAGCATGGTACGCTGTCACATGGTTACACTAGGCCCAGTTAGGAAACACCATTTTACATGCTCACATTCTTAAGTTGCATTCTCTCCCTAAACATGCTGACATTTGACACAAATTCATTTGTGTGCAATTGCAGGATAATATTCTACAAACTTAGTTTTGCTTGCACTTTCACTTCGTAGGCACTCTAACAAAACACCTTGAACATTCTGCACAAGGGCTAAGTTTATCATGTAAGATGTTATTTGTTTTGTCTGCTTGGCAACAGAGCTAGCACAATAAAATAAATAATAATGGCCTGGCTGGCTTCAGCATGGTAAACTTTTGCACCCCTCCAAGCGCCTACAGCCCGAGGTGAGGGCATGCTCCATGCAATACGCAAGGCTAAGTGAGCCTAATAGTCTGTCACTATCAGTGGACAAAAATTAGGCCTGGGCGGTGAACTCAGCTCTGTTCGCAGAGTTTGCAGAATTTTCTGTACTCCACCCTCTGTGGAACTCACGGAGTGCAGTAAACTCTACTCCATGTAGTGCAGCAGATTTTTTTCCACGCTCATGTTAGCCAATGGTAAGTTGGCGAGCGCAAGCTGCTGCTCGGGTACAATTTCTACTCAAGTGGCAGGAAGATTAGTGTGAATGGCAGCTCTCACTCCACTTCGCCACTTGCGGAACTCCGCTAATGTTTTTGACACTTCACGGAGCTCCGCTACTGCAGAACCAGAACCTTTTGGGCCTGGCGGCGCAGGGTACGCCCTAGTCTCCGGAGTTCTCCTGCTCAGCTACACAGAGACATGGGACACTCTGTCAGCGTTAGAAGATCAGATTTTATTAGCTGCAGCTAGTACAGTTATCCCAGAAGTACACAAGGAAGGTTCTCAGGAGACTGCCACTTCACTCTGTGGCGCACAGGTTTATATACTATATAGGTAACATGTACATTAACCAAAACACACTCCCAGAACATACAAGAAAGAGCCAATAAGGAAAGTTGGAAAACAGGATAGAACCAATAGGAGAGATTGGAAAACAAAGTGTCAGATGACTCGAAGAGACCTCTCCTCCAACTATGTTTGTCACCCCTCCCTCAAGCTAATTCATTAACAGATTCATAACTAACTTGCAGGTGGCGAGATACGTTTGTGTGTGTTGGAGGACAGTTGTGAAACGAGAGAATGCTAGCAGAAGACAGTGAAGGCCAGACGATAAGATAAAGTCAGGAAAGAATAGTGTGAACCAACAGATAGTTGAGACAGGGATTAGAAAAGCCAGACAGGGATTAGTGTACTCGGCTAGTCCTAACATCAGCTTTGCAAACAGAGGCAGAAAGCGTATTTCGATACTAGGCTGCAGAAAAAGCAGAATAGACTTTGTTCGCCGTGCTGCCTGAGTGATGGCAACACAAAATGGCGGTGGAGCACAAAATGGCGGGTCAATTCGATCGCGATCAGAAATCGAAGTTCCTGAGACCCTCCTTTTGCCAGAACTCAGGCAAGATAGACTCATGCTAATCTGAGTCAATATCGATAGCCATGAGGTCATCGAGCTGTTGCTGTAACATCATCCTTATGTTTTCTGTTACTTGTGGTTTGGGTTTTGGGATGCACATAGTAGCACAGAGGTCACAGATAGCAGGACCACAGTGCATACAAAGGCAACAGGAGAAAATAATGATCAGATTTATTCCTAGAAATGTCAATGCTTTCCAACCCCATTTGGACAGTAGTCCCCAAAACCATTCCGTAAAAGACCAATCTCCTTCGTCCTGGTGAATAGACTCAGAGATAATGTGCAACTTGGAGATAGCTTGATATACTGTCGGAGCGTCATTAGGTATGAAAATACAGCAACTTGACCCGATCAGTTTGCACACTCCACCACGATCTGCAAGAACAAAATCTAAGGCAACTCGATTTTGTAATGTCATAAGACGGTCCGCCTGTAGTTCTGCTGTGATGTTACTTAAGGCTCCTACAGTGATGTCTATTGTAGTCTCTACGACACGGACCAGTTGCCTTATATTTCTGCTGTTGGCCATTGGACCCCAAAACGGAAGAAATCCTTTAAGGAAATCTCCTCCCTCTTGTCCTGCTGTGTCCTTCGAATCAATACCCCCTCTGCCGTATCTGTTTCGATGATGGTTTTGCGGAAGCGGTGTAAGTAGGGGGAAGAAGGAATGCCATATAACAAGTACCAGAGAAACCCATTGGTAACCACGTATAAGCCCTATTATAGCAAATGAAATAGGTGCCTTGAGACGGCACTAGAGGAGGCGAGTTCTGAGAGGAATAAATGTACGTGTGGGAGCAGTTATTCCTTTGTCAGAAGAGCGATCGTTTATCTGTAAGCAGAAATTGCCCTGATGTGGTATAGTCCAAATCGGTGAAGTCTTTCCTTTCTTAACTTTATCACTAAGACTAGACATATATTGGGTGACGTTCCAGTTAGTGTACGCCTTTCTTTCGTCAATGGAGATTTAACTATTTTCCATGATTTTAGCCATAGCTACCATTCCTTTAATCAAAGAACTATGACTAAAATCCGGATCGCTAACATGTGAACTAACGGATCGTCTGAATTTGCTTTGATAAGCATTGGAGAAGATGACAAAATAAGCCCAAGCAGAACCCTCATAAGAAAGCGGGAGAACTAAATATGGCATTCCTTTCTCTGTGGTATGTGGCATGAGTCCACACACCCAACAGTCAGTTGTATTGACCACTAACTGGTGCTGATGTAATAGCTGGACAAAGGAATTGTTATAATATTCAGTTCTTCTAATGAGTTCATGTGGAGGAAGAGTATGAAAGAGATGTGGAGAGACAGTAGAAGAGGATGAAGAGGAAGAAGGAGAGACAACTTTTTGCTGCAGAGCATAAATGATCCAACCTGTAAACGCCAAAGCAATACACAATGATATAATAATACATAAAGTTATACTGAAACGACTGTACATTATTTTACAGGATCCTTTCTTCATTTCATCTTTTCTCTCTCTTTTGTCTAGTGTAGTTTCCATCTTGCTAATGGATGCTCACGGCAATCTTCCTCGATCACTCAATCACGATTGTCTGCCGTCCTATGACACTGCAAGTCCTGCAGGCCTATTGCCACTACTCAGGTCGCAATTCAGACTCCTACCGTGACCCTGCAACCGGGACAGAATACTACACAAGAGAGAAAAATCTTAAGTGTTCTTTGGTCTAGGTCTCAAATCGTATCGTTCCTTCCCAGGAATGTTCTGATCTTGAAACAATGTTCGTGGATTAGTCGCATCTAAGTGACGATGTGATGGTATTGCTTCCTGCAGAATGTCGTCGTCCTCTTTCTCAGACAGTGTCCCATTTAGGTGTGCATCACCAAAGGGTACGAATCGTGGAACCTTCTCACTTTCAAAGTCACCAAGACCCATGCGTACCCATTGATCGTAGGGTAAAGGCAAAGGCACTTTTTTACAATGCACACCGTGAATCCAATTTTTCTTTCCTTCGACTTTAACTGCTGTTCTCGTAGTGAGCAGAACGATCCGGGGCTCTCTCCATCTGGGTTCCAAATTTCTTGTCCTCTGGAAGTTTTTGGTACATACCCAGTCACCTGGTCGGATGGAATGACCTGGGTTTGTGGAGGCCTCCGGCAGAGCACTCTGAACCTGTTGATGGAGAACACACAATTTAGTCGTAAGATCATGCAAGTAGTCGATCAACATTGGATATGGCAAGTCTGAGTATTTCTTAGGGCGAGGGACTCCCCATACATTAGCCGGGCGTCCAAAAACCACTTCGTAAGGGCTAAGTCCCAAACGTGAGTGTACTGCAGTTCTGGTGGACAGCAGAGCCAATGACAAAGCATCGGGCCAATTGAGTCCTGTGCTTGCTTGAACCTTTGCTAGTTTTAATTTTAAGGTTCCGTTGTAACATTCTACTAAACCCGCTGACTGTGGACGATTTGCCGCATGAAACTTTTGCTTGAAACCAAGCCCCGCACAAACGTTTTGCATGACTTGGCCAACAAATTCGCTTCCATTGTCACTCCAGACAATGCGCGGCAAACCAAACCTGGGGAAAAATTCTTTTTGTAGGATTTTAGCTGTGGATAAGGCTGTGTTATCTTTTAGAGGGTATGCTTCTATCCATCTTGAAAAGGCGCATATTACCACCAGAACGTATTTAAGGTTGTTGCATCGTTCCATATGAATATAATCGATTTGCAACACCTCAAATGGATATGATGGGGGAGCAAAATGACCTGCTGGAGTTGGGGTTCCCTTTCCCGGGTTGTACATTAAACAAATAATACAATGTTTCACTACATTGTCTGCGCATTTTGGGATTTGTTCATTTCTCCACACTGGAGCCAGAAGTTTGCATATACCTCTTGCACTTAAGTGGGCTGTACCATGTGCCATAGTAACTACTGGGAGTACATAGGCATCTGGTAACAGCCAACGTTGATGTTCAGATAGTTCTACCCAACAACCCATCTCATCTAACATTCCTGTACTCTCTTTCCCACTTGCTTAACTCCCTCTCTGAAGCCTCTTTCTGAATCGCTTTTACACTTTCCACTGTATCCTCATACATTCCTCTCTCTCTGACCCAATTCGCAGGACCCGCCACATACATTCGACTTGTAACATCTCTCGCTGTTTTTTTCGCTATTCCATCTGCAAATGCATTTCCTCCACCAACATCATCTGTAATCTTTTTGTGTGCACTACACTTCACGATTGCTATTTGGGTGGGTAAGGCAAGTGATTCGAGAAGATCAGTCACTAACTGACCATGTTGTATTTTGGTGCCATGTGAAGTGAGAAAACCCCTTTCCTTCCAGAGACGCCCAAAATTGAACGCTACACCAAAGGCATATTGGCTGTCAGTGTACACGTTCACTCTCTTCCCCTTTGACAATGCACAAGCTCTTGTTAATGCTATCAATTCTGCTGCTTGTGCTGAATTGTTTCTAATGCATGCAGTTTCCACAACTGTATGTAAAATAGTTACAGCATAGGCTGAAACTATATCTCCATTAGGCATTTTAAAACAAGAACCGTCTACCCATAGAGTTCCATCCGGATTCTCTAGTGGTGTGTCTTTCAAGTCATTTCTTCCTTTTGTCTCTTCCTCAGTACAGAAAAAACAATCATGTTGCTCCTCAACACTTTCCTCATCTGGAAGGGGCAACAGAGTAGCAGGATGTAGGGTATTCCATCGTTTAGGGCCATATGTAGGAAGCCAAATACCGGTTGGTAACGGCCGAAATTCGGTAAATATCCCGTTACCGACCGGTATTGAGGCACTTGAGATGTAGGTGGCTGATTTCTGGATTCGGTATTAACCGAATCGGAATTTTAAGAAATCGGTAAAATACCGATTCGGTAAATACCGAATCCAGAAATGCTATGTAGGGGGCACTCAAGTGAGTGCATTATTGGTGTCTGGATTCGTTATTTACCACCAACTACAAGTTGATGGTAAATGACGAATACCTTTAAAAAAGCATTTTTGTGCAATTTGTGAAGTGCCATGTAGCAGACATACATGCCCTTAGGGCATGTATGTGCGCCACATGTGCACACATGCACGAATCAGGGGTGCAACAGGGTGTCAATGTGACACCCTGCCACCCATGATAATGCCTCCCCTATTACTGATTCGGTATTTAACGAATCGGTAATAGTAACTGGCTTCCCATTCATTCCTATGGGCCTCCAGGCCCATAGGAATCAATGGGAAGGGATGCATTATTACCGATTCGGTAAATACCGATTCATAAATACCGATATTTACCGAATCGGTAATGATTACCGATTAATTACCTACACACTATTTACCGATTCATAAATACCGAATCGGTAAAATTGGTATTTATGAATCGGTAAATGTTATGCTACCTACATATGGCCCTTAATGTGTACATGACTAGCCAAAAGCGTCAGCTCGTATCCAGTTAGACGAGCACTCGTAAGATGCTGCGTTTTTGTTCTGTTTAATAAGGTATCCACTGCATGTGGTACCATGACAATGAGAGTGTTATCCAACACCACTCCAGCAGACTGTCGAATAGAAATTGCTGCTGCGTCTGTCGCTTTGAGACAACTGGGCAATGCTTTAGCTACAGGATCTAAGGTAGCCGAAAAATAGGCACATGGCCGCTGTTTGTCTCCAAATTGCTGTGTTAAAACTGACAATGCACAACCTTCTCTCTCATGAACATAGAGCGTAAAAGGCTTAGTGTAATCAGGGGTGCCTAGTACAGGAGCAGAACACAGAGCGGTACGTAAGTCAGAAAAACTCTTTTGGCACTCATCAGTCCAAGGAAGGGGCTGAGGCGTATCTTTTAAAGTGAGTGCCAACAAAGGTTTGGCCAACAGAGAGAAGTTAGGGATCCACTGTCTACAGTAAGAAGTAATACCCAGAAAGGCACGTACCTCCCTTTGTGTGGATGGCACAGACATTTGCGTAATCGCCTGAATTCGCTCTGGTGTTAGTCGTCGTCCCTCCTTTGATAGGAGATGACCCAAGTAGGTAACCTCGCGACATGCATATTGTAATTTGGAAGGTGAAACCTTATGATTCAGATTAAACAAATGGCGTAATAATGCAACAGTGACATCTTTGCAGATATCTTCTGAATCAGTGGCGACTAACAAGTTGTCCATGTACTGTATAAGAGCAGCACCAGACGGCAAATGAAAAGTATCAAGATGACATTTTAAAGCTTGGCTGTAAATAGAGGGACTTTCACAATAGCCCTGAGGTGCACGCTTAAACCGGAAGCTTCAGCCTCCAAGAGAGAAGCCAAAAATGTCCCTACTCTCTTCTGCAATGGGAATACTAAAGAAGGCATTCTTTAGATCGATAACAGAGAACCAAGTCGCTGTGGAAGGTATCATTGTCAACAGAGCAGTGATATCTGGAACAACAGGGAATTGCGGTACAACAATTTTGTTTACCTCCCGTAAATCAATTACGAAACGATATACAGGAGGCTGAGAAGGATCAGTGCATTTAGGAACAGGAAGAATAGGACTATTGCATGTGTTACCTCTTGTTTCTTCAACCACACCCTTCTGAATTAAGTCATGAATGATTTCCAAAAGCGCTTTCTCACCTTCAGCAGAAATTCTATACTGCGGGATGCGCGGTAATTCAACATTGGGCTTGAGAGTGACAACATAAGGTGGAATCTCAAGACAGCCCACATCATTCGGACCCGTGGCCCAAAGCGTTACCGGAAGGGAAAGCAATTCAGGTGGGAACTGATCTTTGGACAAATACATTGGAGAGATCAATTTCTGTCCTAAAGTAAGATGTACACCAGAAGGAGAACAATATATTGTAGCATGCATTCTTTTCAATAGGTCTAGACCCAACAGATTTTCACCGCAACCATTCATCAACAGAAGTTGAGCTTCCAAATCATAAGGACCAACTGAAATAGGCAAAGGGCAAGAAACTGGATTACGAACAGGGGCGCCAGAAAATCCTACAGAAACATTTGTTAAGCCAGACAAAGGTGCCCCAGGGAGTTTAGAATGAATGATAGAACTTCTCATTGCCCCAGTATCCAGAAGAAATGGCTCTGAAACACCCATTGTAGTGACGTTAACATAAGGTCCATTTTGATCTACTGGGATCGACACAACTCCCTTACTTTGTCCATGGATGTCCTAGTTAGCATGAAGACTTTCATTCTCGCCTTCAATATAATGGTCTTCATTGTAATACTGTGCAGACCTAACATTTTGCTGATCAAAGTAGTTCGTGGAATTGGGAGAAGGAAGGGCACGCTGTTCTTGAGTCAACACACCCCGACCTCTACCTCTGTTTGCTGACTGAAGGCCAGCACGACCTCGTGGAGCAGATAATGCTCCGTTGCGTTGCAATAAAACCGGACAACTATTCTTAAAATGACCTTCCTCTCTACAATAGGCACATTGATTAGGTCCTAAAAAAGGTCGCGGAATGTATGGCTCAGGTTTTTGATACAACCTCTGAAACTGCGGAGGCTGTTGAAATTGAGGCTGAACATAACGTGGAGGATAGGCTTGTTGCAAGAGAACCTTCGTTTTTAATTCTTTCGTCTTTTTCTCTTGCTTTTCTTTTTCTTCTTTGTCCCTATTTTCATAATATTGTGCAGTAGCCAATATCTGGGCAGAAGAAGAAACAGCCCATGAACTTTCTGAATCTTTTAATTTGTGTGACAGCTCGGGAAGCAAATTAAATACGAATTTGTCCACAAATAGTCGCTGTCCACCTTCTGTAGCCATGTCTTGACCACTGTGATCAATAAAGGTCTCCTCGAAATGAGTAAAGAAATCAGAGACACTTTAATCTTTTTTTTGTTTGCATGCTGCTAGTTTATTCCAATTTACTCTCAATGCAGGCATCATAGTTTTCATTAACGTAATGATTCTACCAGGAAGTTCCGAGATCAAAGCGTCAGGCTTTGCAACACCCACTTGATCCCTATCTGTGGTAGTTATAACATCCCAAGTAGCACCTAATTCCTGCGCGTGATCCTCTCTACGAATCTTAGCCCATATTGTCTGTGTGACTACATTTCCCATCAACATGTCGATATCTGCTAGGTTCATAATGCAAGCATTAACTGTCTGTGATAATTCTTTATAATAACCTGCAGGGTTTTTACGAGGATCCGGTAGAGTCTGCTTAAGGGCCAAAACTTCAGATCTCTTCCAAGGGACATGTACCCATATACGTTGGAAATGAGCAGGAATAAGTGATATGTTACCTGCTGCTGGAACCTCTTCCTTCCATACTGGAGGAACCTCTCTCATAGGATAATTTTTCAACGTCAGTCTAACCGACGGATCGGAATCAAGGAAAGCCTGAGAGGACAATAAGGATCTATAAGAAATGAGAATCCTTACAGCTTTCTCAACCTTAGAACCCACAACAAGTCCTTTATCAAAATCAGTCTGAACGTCTAGCAGATCTTGTGGGATCGGACTTGAACTCACATCTTCCCATTCTTTATCGCACATTACATTAAAAACATATCTTTGCGTAGGCGCATTCCATTGCGAGAAAGTAGGCATAATATCAAGCACACTGTATTGAGGACCCTTTTTAATCCATTTTCGTGCAAGAGAGTCCAACTTTTCTCGTTCTTCAAAATCTGGGAACTGACTACGAGACTGTCTTCGAGCGAAAGCCGGAGACATATTTAAAGCTTCAAAGAAAGGAGATAGAATACCAGAGACTGTGTCTGTAAGACGCTTACGCACAGACGGAGAATTAGACATAAGAATTGGAGACAAAGTATTAGGAGGACTGACAGGAGAAGAACCGATAATTGCAGGAGGAGCAGAAGGCAAAGGAGATCTAAGATCAGGTGATGAGGGCAAAGAAGTCAAAGTTAATGGTAAAACCGGCAAGGGCGGTAATACTGGAGGAGGCAAATGCGGAAGAGCCGGAACAGGTGGAGGTACCGCTGGCGGCTGAACAGGCTGTAACGGCTGAGGTGCATTGGCACTTTGTGCATAGGGCAGAAACAACCTTAATAAGTGGGACATTAGGGGATTTTCTTCTATATCTTTCTTATTATCAGAAGGAGAAACAGGCAACACCGGATAGCATTTATCTATCGCCATACGATGCTGTCTTTCTGCGATTTCAGTCGCATTGTCAATTTCATCGTCTTTAAACTGTTGGGCAGCCTGTATAATTGTCATACCCTGTGCTTTCCTATCTCGTTTTGCTTGTTTAATTTCTTTCTATTTGGCTTCCTTTCGCCAAAGGCGGAAAGAGTCAAACATTGCCGGCCGGGCTTTTCTTTTGAATAAAACTGCTTCCAAATTATCTAGCACATCAGGATCAAAACTACCATTTTCTGGCCATTTTAGAACACCATCTGTCTTTGTGTATCGGGTCCATGTCTCGTTAAAGGCAATGGGGCCAATACCATGTTTTGAATAGAGCTCATATGTGGGAGTTCCAACCGAAGGAATCGGACAAGAGTCCTCAAGTCGGGAATCCCAATTACAACCAAAGCAACAAATTCTTCCAAACTTAGTCAGACCAGGCATCTCGTGATATCACCGGACTGTTCACAAACTTCAAGGGGGTAAAACTCAGTTTACGCAGCACAAATGCACTTACCCTTGGTTTTGACTATTGCAATAGTCAAATCTAAGGACCGGAGGAAAACAAAGAACCAAAATTGTGGGTGCGACCCACGAAAATACTTAACTAAGGACGTCTTCTCCCGCCAACAGAGGCCCCTCTATCGTCTCGCCTTACCATACATCATCAAAGGAAGGGCCAAAGCAGGGCGGCAGTCAGGGCAGCGGTCGTCAGTAGCCGTCAGGAAGGAGTAATCGCGCTGCAAAAGACCTTCGGACCACTTTCGACATACAGGGGTCACTTAATGTGGCTCGCGAACCCTCCGGAATTTTCTTGCGGGGTTCCTCACGACCTTTGGGCAGAACCGGTACCACTGAAGCCGCCCCACATTGGGCGCCAGTTGAAGAACCAGAACCTTTTGGGCCTGGCGGCGCAGGGTACGCCCTAGTCTCCGGAGTTCTCCTGCTCAGCTACACAGAGACACGGGACACTCTGTCGGCGTTAGAAGATCAGATTTTATTAGCTGCAGCTAGTACAGTTATCCCAGAAGTACACAAGGTAGGTTCTTAGGAGACTGCCACTTCACTCTGTGGCGCACAGGTTTATATACTATATAGGTAACATGTACATTAACCAAAACACACTCCCAGAACATACAAGAAAGAGCCAATAAGGAAAGTTGGAAAACAGGACAGAACCAATAGGAGAGATTGGAAAACAAAGTGTCAAATGACTCGAAGAGACCTCTCCTCCAACTATGTTTGTCACCCCTCCCTCAAGCTAATTCATTAATGGATTCATAACTAACTTGCAGGTGGCGAGATACGTTTGTGTGTGTTGGAGGACAGTTGTGAAACGAGAGAATGCTAGCAGAAGACAGTGAAGGCCAGACGATAATAAAGTCAGGAAAGAATAGTGTGAACCAACAGATAATTGAGACAGGGATTAGAAAAGCCAGACAGGGATTAGTGTACTCGGCTAGTCCTAACATCAGCTTTGCAAACAGAGGCAGAAAGCGTATTTCGACACCAGGCTGCAGAAAAAGCAGAATAGACTTTGTTCGCCGTGCTGCCTGAGTGATGGCAACACAAAATGGCGGTGGAGCACAAAATGGCGGGTCGATTCGATCGCGATCAGAAATCAAAGTTCCTCACTACGCGGATCTCTGCAAACTTTGCCCAGGCCTAACAAAGGTACCAATGATTTGTTCTGAGAAAAACGAATAACCTGACAATGATCAGCCCTCTGAGGCTAGACACAAGCTACACCTTATTCACCAAGGTCCACATGTTTCCCTAACATTCCAAATTACGCCCTATATCACAGCTTTATATCACTACTGGGGTAGTGCATTGTGACTGCCTGACGCCCAGTAGTCCAAGTGCAAAAGTCCACCTCCTCAGTGCTTTTAGATAGTCCCAAAGTTAAGAAACTAGCAGTCCCTAAGAAAACCAATTGGACTAAAAAATGAGATCATGGTGGCGCACAAGGGCCGGGGGTGTGCTGGCTGTGTCAGGCCCAACAGTTCAAGTGAAAAAAGAGTGACCCTATATAACACACCAAGGGTTGGAGTGTACCGATTGAGTCACGCCCAATGGTCCAGGTGAAAAAAAAATTGTAGAACCCTCACCTTCTCTTGCGTGCTGACTGGGGCATAATGATCTCCTTGCTTGTCCTAGTTTGCCACAAACCACATGCTGGGGCAAAGAATCAGATGTAGTCTCTTACCCTGTAACAGCAGCCTCTGGATTGACCTCTGCCCTGCGGATTCAGCAGAACTTCTAAGCAATTATGGTGTCTGCTCACTGGTCTTGTTTGTGCAGGTGTGAATCCGTTCAGGCAGAGGTCATTGTCCTTCGGAAGCAGTCGGGCTCAATAAACTAATCTCACCTGGCTGACTCCTCAAAATGTTGCTTGCATATGAATTCACCTTAAAGAAATGAAAAGACAAGAGGCATTTGGCAGAATAACAACAAGTTGGTTTAATTAAACACAGCGGCCAGGAGAGTATCGACAGCCTGCGTCTGAAGAAAGTCTTTCGCTGTACAAAGTTTCTGCCGACAATATATACATCTCATGAGTTACAATAAACCAATTCTGCATTCTTCAAAAGGCATCTTAGTCATAAATAACAAGTTTGGTCATCTGATAAGGACACAGATGGCTCTTGACCTCAGGGAGAACTAGTGTGGGCCAGTGTGTATGTGTCCAGATGTCTGGTGTGGGGAGTGTGTGATCACTACATGCACTGTGCATGTCGTGTCCTGATTGGCTGAGTGTTTCTATCAACATGTGGCATCTAACTTTGTGGTATTTTTGGGGAACGCGCCAAATGTGTTTTATTAGGGCCAATTTCCTCTGACCTGCTTGTAGTGTAACTGTCTATCTGTTGGGTTGATCAGGGTTTTCCCTGGGTGCACGTTTGTCTTTGGGCTAAGTCAGACCACACCTGTGACCTGTCTCTTGATAGGCATGGTTTGGGGTCACAGGGCCTGTCTGACAACATAGCTTGAACTCAGAGTTGATAAAGGCGGTCGCCTTGGGTGATTCTGACAGCAATGATGATACGAGTTTGTTAAAACTTCTACAAATAATGTGTCAGTCATTGATGTCATGTTTACCAAAATTCTCAATATTGTGCGTACAGTTGTCATAGTTTACATTGACATTGTCTATACTGATATTGACATTGTTATGTGTGCCTAGATCATGGTGTTCACTGATATTGTTTCTACTGGTATCAACATTGTTGTGCAGGCATGGATTATGGCATACATTGGCATTGTTTCTACCGGTATCGACACTGCTGTGCGCGCATAGATTATGGCATACATTGACATTGCATTTATGGGTATTGACATTGTTATGGGGGCATAAATTATGGCATACACTGACATTGCATTTATTGGTATTGCCGTTGTTGGGTCTGCACATATCATGGTATACAGTGACATCGTATTAACCCATTCTAACAGTTTAGTCTGCAATTGACATTATACAGAGTGATATATTTTCTTTAACATGGACAGTCGCAGCTTAGGGCTATAATGTTACTGAGTTGGACTCTACAGACACGTTGGACTCGTCATATTCAATGTAAACAACTTAATGCCACTAGTTTGTTTCTATCATACAATCTCACAAAAGAATAGACAATTATGGAAAAAAGGCGATAACATACATGTTGCAGAAATACCTTCCGTGGATTGGATAATATTTCTCTGCCAATTTCACCATTTTACTTCCAATGCTGCGTGCAACACCAAGTGGGTAGATGTGAGGCGCTAGGAGAGGGATTTGTACAGGAGTCATGGGTCTTACCTTTCAAATACTGATGTCAGAATTGGGAGACTGAGGTTTTTCTTAGCGGGACTGTCTTCAAGAGTACCATGGGACATTCCTTAGTTTGCAGGGAAGTTTCTCATTAAGGGACATGAAATACGTCTAAAGCAAACTTGTCATGTTTTTTTAAAAGTTTCTCCAGTTGCTGTGATCCACCCGGCTTTCAGATTATTCTCAAATGGGAGTTGCATGATGCTGAATGATCAGGGTTGCGGTGGGATGAGACCAGGCATTGCCTTTCTGGTAACGGCCTCTGTGGTGGTGACCTGTTGTACACAAGTACTGTTTCAACCTGCTCACACAGTTAGGTATGCAAAGCTTTGACATTCGAAAAAGCTTACAAATGTGCACTCAGATGCGTTAAGCAGATTGAAAGCCTTATTGCTCCAGAAAGATGTGACCGTAACATCTTCAAGGGAGACATTTGATCTTTAAATTGCAAGGTCCCCTTCTGGAATTCCATCGCTACTCCACACCAAGGGGCTGATTCACAGAACTAATCTGAGATAAAATCCTAAACTTACTACTTTTGGTATTCACAGAAGCAATTTAGTAGTAGTAAAGTTAGGAGTCCTAACTTTACTACTACTAAATGCCTTTTGTGAATACCGAAAGTCATAAAGTTAGAATTTTGTCTCAGTTTAGTAGTAGTAAAGTTAGGAGTCCTAACTTTACTGCTGCTAAATGCCTTCTGAAAAATACCAAAAGTAGTAAGTTTATGATTTTATCTCAGAATAGTTCTGTGAATCGGCCCCTGAGTTCCCACAACATTTTGGGGAGCTTGAGCACTGCATTTTTAACATGCCTAGTACAGCAGGGTTGCGCATTTTTTTAAGACAAATGGGTCCGGGTTGGTTAGCACCTTCCAGATAGTCTTCGGAGATATTCCATCAGTCTTACACTCTGTGCTCGGAAGCATTTTTGGAGGCTTACCGCTTGTCCTGTTCCTAGTTGTCGGGACTGTGCTTTAATTTTTTCTGCTCCTCAATGGATGTCCCAAATGAGGATGGCACTACCACACATGCTTCTATGTCATGAACTCATGAGACAGTGTTTTGGTGTACCCTTACTTCGGGAAGTGAATGACTACTAGTTCTTGTCCTTTCTGCCTGTCTGACTACACTGCTTGCAGCACATTTTCTTCTGTCTGCTGTGCACTTTCAAGTGTGTCTTTGATATACGCATGGGAACTGTTATAACAATTTCCTTGGAGAGTCAGGCTTGTAATGTAAGAGGTTACACATCCATTTGTTACTTTGTCAGGTTAGGGGTACAAATGGTGCACTGTGGGCTAGCAGGACTTCAGCCAACATATCTGGACTGTGTACATGGAATCAGTATAGCATAGTTCTGATGGTTATGTTGTCCACCAAATGTTATGGCAACACCTGGCAGGATAAACTTATAGAGGATCTGTGCCCCCTTACCAGAATACTATATGTGGTGAAGGAAGCAAAGGGAATGTGAGAATTTCTTTCGTCCTCAGATCTAGAATTGGAAACAGATGGAAGGAGATGGCAGAAGATGGTCAGAGAGAGATTTATCCTTGCACATAAATTGTTTAAAGTTTTTTGCAGGCTCATTTGTAGTTTTGCAAAGGACAAAGCAAGGTGCACCATGCTCCATATGAAAATTCTGATGGCAGTGAGGTACATGAATAGGGTAGAAGAAACAAGGTCAAAACCACCAGAATGTCTAGCAAAATTGCTTTTGGAATTCTGTCTAGTTGAGGGGATTTTGAGGAAGGCAGAATAACGCCCGGGTTGCTCCAATGCATTGATATACTGGTTTTCGTGGCTGCAGCTATGTCACAGCAATAAAAATTACACCCACAAATATTTTTCTCCCTAAAGAAGTGGTGGGGACATTTTCACTTTGCCTTCTACTTGTCAGTACAGCTAGCTTAGTATTACTGTTGGAAACCAGACCCATGCACTCTTGCTTCAGATGCTTTTCAGCTAGACCAATCTGTTGGCACACTGATTTTTCTAAGTCTCTTGATGATTTCCAGGTGTTAGGCACAGAGGTGCTGGCAGAACGGGTAGGGGGTGGTGATAACCTCTTTGTCAAATCCCCACCCTTTCACCAATCTATTTTAAAGCTAACAGCTCACTATCCTATTCTCCTATTGAGGTTTGAACTGGTGGCTGGCTTTATTACTTGGTCCAAGGATGTGCACTTGCTCTAGTGGCTTGGAATCTTTCAGGGCAGAATAGCCTCTCCCATAAATTACAGACACAACTTTGGAGTTCATCCACTCTTTCTGGGCCCAAGAAACATTCCATATCTACAAGTTTCTTTGAGGTTCCTGGTACACCTGGTGTCTGCAGAGAAATATTGATCCCATTTCATAATATGTTGAATCAGTTCTCAATTTATTAGCTTCCTTGAGTGCTCAGGAAAAATCTTTTTGATATTATAATGCTTACAAGTCCGCCATTTTGGCAGATCATGAGAAGGCAGATAATAAACTGGTTCAGTAACATTCTCTAGTGCTTAGTTTAATCAAGAGATTAAGATACTCCAATCTCAGCATTCCTCTTCATGGGGTGTGAATTTGGTGGTTCAGTTATTCCAGTCATGGCTGGATAATGAGTAAAGCCAATGCAACAGCTACAAGCAGAGAACTCCTTTGGACACTGACTGTACTGAGATAGAGGCAGCTACAATGTGACCCAGGAATCCCTTGACATGACGAGACCAAATGCACTGAGTACAGAGCAGGCCAAACTCCAGTGGGCTCTGATACTGGTGATTCCTCATAACCAAGGGTAATGGTGACAGTGCACAGACAGGGGGAGGCCAGTTGAAAGGGTCCAAGGCAAGCAAGTAATAGACAATCAGAGACGCTCCCTGATTGTGCAACTGCTAATTCCCTGTGCTCCATTAAATAGAGGCCCACTCAGTGTTCACTTCCTATTGGTGTGGATTGAGAGTCCTATGTAGGGGTGGGCGGAATTTGCGGAATTAACCTTCGCAAATTATCGCGAGAATGTTTAAAATTATCGCAAACAAGCAGAAATATCGCGAAGATGCGGAAGTTTTTTTCCGGCATGTTCGCGAGATTTTCTGCATGGTTGCGGGTCGCCAACTTACCCATGTGGTTGCTTGCGGGCGCGGCCATCTTGTTTTGAGTTGTTCTCGCGGTGCATGATCGCGAGAAGAAAGACGTGATCGCGCGACGCATGACGTCACTGCGGGCGCGAACTGTCGCGAGACAGCGCAAATGGCTAAAAACAATACAACATCTCATGGAGAACGCGACCGGATCAAGAAAACTTGTCGGCGAACGCAGGGATTCAGGTAAGGCGATCGCGCGCACGCGAGAATGTATCATTTTACAGCGCGAGCAAGAAACAAATTATCGCCAAGCTGCGGAAACCGGAATTTTTGACATTTTCGCGCTCTCCGCGGAACGCAAAAATGTCAAATTATCGCAATTTCCGCGAACGGAACGAAATTTTTGCCCAGGCCTAGTCCTATGTGCCTGGTAGGCCTGATATAAGACATGCCCTTGGAATTAGCCATACAATTGAATAGTGCCAAAGTGGAGGAGAAGGATTATCATGTCACATAGTTGGAAACATGACATATGAGGTGTAGCACTTCGACACGGAGATCCTACTCTCTGACCATAGATTTGCAATAACCACAATGGATGATGGTGGAGGCATTGATCCAGGGCTGGAGAACCACAGAACTTCATAAATAAAATTCAGGGGGCACAACATACTTGTTCACTTGCCTTTCTATTCGAGGCAGCAACTGACTTACTATTTGATCCGACCTGAGAATTTTTATACCACAGTGACAGGGGCTCCGATACTGTATTCCTACCAGCTGCACCGTGAGAAAAGGCTAGTGGTCTAAACCCTGAGTGACTGATCTCCTGATCTAACACAGATACAAGAAGGCAACACTCAAATTTACGTTCTGTTCTTGAAACCCGTAGTAAAGTTGTTCAGATCCCAAATGGTTAGAATTCTAATTTATTTCAATGACATGACGATAATGGCCAATTCCGAACACGTTCTTACCATTCACATTTTGTGGGCAGTTTTACTTTTACAGCATTTAAGGTTTGTCGTAAGTCCAAAGAACTCCATTCTAGTTTCCTCTCTGGCAATTCAATTAAATTTCTGTGGATTACAGTAGATTCTGTCAAACAATCTCATTTTCTTCCACAGAAGAAGGTAAAACTAATAAAGAAGGCTCACTTCTCAGGATAGACAAGCTCTCTCTAAGGAGCTCAGTCAGGATTGCATCCATTTAAGCATTTTTTTCCAGCTACACTGTATTAGCCAACCCTTGAGCATCTAAAGGCACATCTCTGCAACGATCGCCCTTCCTCAGCGTTCATTTCTGTTTCTCCAAGCAAGAGAGGAGTTGGAATGGTGGATAGAATTCTGAAATGGAAGATCTCTTTTTAATCAGGCCCCTGATATCAATTTAGAGTCTGATGTCAGCATAGCAGGTTGAAAGGCTTGATGTGTGGATACGGATGACAGGGGAAAATGGTTCCTAGAAGGGAAACAATGGCATATAAATTACTTAGAACTGCTTGTTATTTCTTTTGCTGTAAAAGATTTGGCCCACAGCATAGTCAATTGTTGCATTCTCCTATGAATGTGCAATGTCTCTGCAGTACGCTATATAAATAAACTTGTGGGGGCAAGATCCAATCTGGCAGATCTGGTCTGAGAACTTTACCAATATTGTCTAGTCAAAAGGATCATGCTTCAGGTGGAATCTCTTTCTGGACTTTCCAATTCAGTGGCAAATTAGGGTTCCAAGTTCATGCAGGACAGAAGTGAGTGGGCTCAGCATACCAGAGGCACTTGGAGTCCATTTCTGAAAAATCTTTTGGCTGCCTGCTTGAATCTGAAACTATTTTGGGTTTTCAGTTGGAGTCCAGATCCCAAAGCGGAAGGTGAGTATGTATTGATCCAATAGTGGGGTCATCTCAGAGGTTACACCTTATATTACTAGGTAAACCAAAACATTCTCCACTTAAATTTTTACCCCACTTTCCCAGATTGTAAGAAATTGTGCGTGGTTACTTGTCTTCATTCTTATGAATGCCAAACCTTTGTTTCATCTTCCTTTAGCTTTAGCTTCCTTTAAAACAACCTTATGCCCCAACCTCTCCCTCTACTCTTGATAGATGGGAAAAATAAATCATGTCTGAAGTGAGTATTATTATTTCCCTTTTGGGGGCTCACTGAACACGACGGGATATGGCACCCAAGGTTCATCTTTCCTTTGGTCATCTGGAAGATATTTTAAAAGCTGCAAATTCATCAAATAAATCTATTTGAAGACTTTCTATTGCAAGTCAGTTCAACATGTTTCTTGTGATACTTTAGGAAACCTTTGAACTTGTCATAATTGAGCCTTTGGTTTTGTAAAAAAATGGACATTTTCCCCACTATTGTGACAAGAGGTTAGGATTCTATTGAAGATACGCAGGCAAAGATTATCCCTTTCTTAATGTAAACTGGCTGCCTCAGCCGAAGAGGACTTTCTACGAACAGTGAATGGAGCTGGTCAGTCCTATTGTTTCTCACTTTTACTGTTTGTATTTTGATTACAAATAAGAAGGTGGATCTTCAGATGTTTATTTCTCTCTAGACTTGTTCACTGAAATTTACATCTGATGGCAAAGAAGATAGTTTATGCTGCTCTGAAGAATTAGTTAAATGTGATTGTAGTCTCTGATTGGTTTTGGCATAGTAAAATCAGAGCAGGACTGTAACTCTGACCTTTATGCATGTTATTTTGAGAAAATCTTTCTTTCATCCATTTTGGACGTTTTTTATATTTCTTCATTGCTAGAGTACAGTAAAGGAAACTTAAGTTACAATGATCATCCCTATGTCTTTAATAGAATCCAAACCTCCTGTCACTTTGCTGTGGGAGATTTCCCTTATAGAAGTAGTGAGATAAACATGTAATCCCATTTTACTTCAATTGTTAACTGGCTCAACCGAAGCAGAGGCTACAGGTATCTGGGCCCTTCTAGTTTGCTTCAGATCCAACATGAAAATATAAACATTGTGTAGGCCCTTTGTTTGACAGGCAAAGAAAGGGTACACACCCCAGGCTTTGTAAGGTGAAAGTTTGGTGATAAAATATTTCAAATGGCTGCAGCTCACTAACAAAGGACCTTATAAAGAAGCCTTTACAAAGGACGCCAAGCAGTGTGTCTGCCTAGCACTATTTCAGAAGATGTGGAGTACCTTTCTTTTTAAGTTGGTGATTTCTGAGGTCCCATCCATGCCTGGATACCCCTGTGTATACTGTGACTTACATATACAATGACAAAGGTCAATATAATATATAATTGAGGAGATGATGGAATGGGATGAAGATCAGAAGGTTGCTTCAAGACAGGAGGAATAGAATATCAATATTTGTGTCTAGCAATAGGGCATTCAGGAAGAAGCTTACATTGTTGTTCAGGGGGTTCACGTTCAGTGTGACACAGCCAGCCATACCTGACTTCTAAAACTATTGCACTTTAAACTGTTAGATTTCTCAACATACACCTGTAACATCCAAAGTGAATGTACAAATTCCAGAATGCAAAGTGCTTTTGGCTAAAGATAGCTGGATGTGCCATTCATGATTTGGATCTGCAAGACAACTATTCACCTGAATATATAACGAGAATTACTGGTATTCCCTACATTTGTAAAGAAAAATAATACCTTCACACTTCTTATTTCCTTCAGATTTGATGAACATGGGCATGTGATTCTTCAATCACTGTACATTTAATCCTATGACTTGTGGGTCTGTAAAAATAGGCCCAGATTACTATCTTTCATGCAACCAAGTGGCCAGTAAAAAACTGCAGCGCTGCCTTGGCTGAATGACAAACAATAGCGCGCAACAAGATTTAGCAAGAATCAAAATTTCCTAAATTTATCAACAGGAGCTTGCACTAGCAATGGTCATTGCAGAAGATGTTCGGCCTCACACTACATTGCTAGAGTGAACCAGCGGTACTTAGAATAGGATCTGTACTCAAAGGGCCAGATTTACTAAGGACTTTGTGGAATGTCCTTACATGATGCAAGTAGGCGTAAGGCAATGCAAGCCCTTATCTGGGATTTGCCAAGCCACACAAAGCCACTCTGTGTGGTTTAGTGAATATAATGTAACTCAAGGCAGATAGCGCTGCCTTGCATTACTTTGCATCAGAAAGGCATTCCATGGGTGGAGCATGAGCATTCCCACACATCCACCGATTAAGTTTCACATAATCCCATATTTACTAAGGCCAGTAAACCTGAGATTGCACCGAAATGGTTTTGCCTTCCAGACCCAGACATAACAAGTAGAAATATATTTATTTATTTTGTTCTTTCCTTTTTTTAAGTCATAGCCTACCAGGCAGTGAAGCTGTCTGGTTGCTGAAGACTTCTTGAGGATATTCTGAAAGCTGACGAAAGAATGCATTCCGCCGATTGCTTACCATTGGCTTTGTGGTTTGTAACTCACATTTACCCGCTTTCTATTTGTTGGTTTTATTTGTTTTAGGATGTCCAGCATGTTTGCATCCCTCCTGTGGAGCATATCCTGTATTCTGCAATCAATGCTAGATTTTTTAAAACATGTGTTTAAATTGTGTTCTTATCTTGTCACAATGGCTCTGCATCCAAAGAAAGAGGTTAAATATCATACTCTGTCTTCTGAGAGAGTTTGGTATTTACTTTTCTTTCACTGACTTCAAAGTGAGAGGATTTATCTGACAATCTGGTGGTGTGAAAGGAAAGGTTTTTTTTCTAGTATGCAGCAGCATTTAAGTGTCTGTAAATGAACTATACAAATATTTCACAATACATCAGTATTAGGAATGTACAAATGAAACATATTTTGTAATTCTGAAGTGTGCTGGAAACACTTATTTGAATATGATCAAAACAAATCAATACACTTGGAGGCCCAAAGTCCGCTCTCCACCGTAACGGTAAACGGGACTGACCGTTAGAGGTGCAGCGGTCCCGCTATGGCAATTAGGATGCACCCGCCACCATGGCGTTTTTTATATTGCGGCGGGCGGTGCTGTCAGCAGCACCCGCCGTAATGCAAAAAATGCATGTTGTGCATTGGCATGCACAACGTGACAGGCACCCTGCGGTGCCTGCCATGCCAATGTAGGGGGGTACCATAGGTACCCCCCAAGTGCAGCCACCCACCCCCCCAGTCCACCAGGGGCCCGCAATGAGCTTCACTGCATGCCTTTCCATGGCGGAGTCTCCGCCATGGAAAGGCATCCAACCGCAGTCATCATAATATGGATGGCGATGCCTGCAAGCACCGCCATCATATTGTGTCTCTTTTCCGCCCGACTGGCAATCCAACCGGCGGAAAAGCGGCAGGCGGTCTTTCCATCCGCCACGATGCCCCTCGCCATACTAATATGGCGGGAGGTGAACCAGGGACATTTGATGGGTGGATCGCCACCGCCGGGCCGGCGCTGGCCACCGCTGGCCCGGCGGTGGCGATCCGCCCAATATCATGAAGGGCCCCTTAGTGATGCCATTTCCACACATTATCATGTGTGCAGTGGCGGCTCCCCCATTAGGGCGTTGGGGCGTTGCCCCACTGCTTTCTCGCGGTGCGAGAAGGCAGAAACATAAATGGTAAAAACAGCCATTTATGTTTCTGCCTTCTCGCATTGCGAGAAAGCAGAAGTGCCTCTGTGCTTGGTTGGGGGCGGGAGGGTGCGCGGTCGTGCTCGAGGGCAGGGGGGGAGTGGCTTACCCACTGTTGTAGATACTGACTGTTTGGCCGTCGGCCCTGAGCCGACCAAACAGTCAGTACCCACAACAGTGTGGGTAAGCCACTCCCCCCTGCCCTCGCATAGGACCGCCCACACACACTATTTCTCTATGCAGAGAAAATGTCCCGGCTGGGGCGCTCTCCTGCTGCGCCTGCGCCTGCGCAGCGATTGACTTGCGATGAGGAGGAAGCTGCCTGCTGGCTACTTCCTGTTCCTGCAGCAGGAACACGTGGACCCAACCGCCGCTGCACCAGTACAGCGTGACCGGCCAGGAGCTGAGGCGGTGAGGTACCCAACACTCAGGTACGTTACGTATGTTTTATTTTTAATAGTTTTAATCCCCACCCGCGGCCCCCACCCCCTCCCTCGAGCATGCCGGCCGCCGCTGGCTGGCACCCTGTGATCTGTAGCAGAATCTCCAGCAACACTTATAGGACCATATATATATGGGCGAGTTGAAGATAAGGGGGTCTCGGCAGCCTTTGTGAGTATCCGTCAGCGTAGTTGTGCCCAGTGTGGCGAGCCTACTTGCGCGGCGTGGCTGTGTCTTGCGTTGTAAAGGTACGGAGGTCATTATAGGTTTAGGGCTTTTTGCTGCACTAGAACTTTGTAGCTGTGTTCAGTTGTGTGCTTCCTACAGCGTTACCCTTTTTTAGCTGCAAAACAAAACACTTTTCCTTTCTCAGTGTGAATGTCTGGTTTGATATTTAAGTGGCAGCGCCTTGTTAAAAGACAGGGTAATGGAGGGTACGTGAGCTAGTATGTATGTGCAGCATTATACATAATAAAATAAGCATTGTTCTTTATGTGTGCTGTGCAGTAAGATTCAGTGTTATCTGGACTGGTGCTGTGCATATGTTGATTTAGTTGCAGTGTAGCTACAGGAATAATGTATCTCTGTGTTGTATAATAGAAGATAACAGATCTAGTATCATACTGATTCTTGGTACAGCTTAAAGTAAATTAACGCACCTGTGGGGTAATGTAAGCCCCCTTAGGCAATGTGCCAGCTCACTGCGGGTTCTTGGAAAGCTGCTTGCTGTAGGAGTATTAGGGCCCCCTCATCTCCTCTCCATATCTTGTGGGGAGGCCCCCGCCAGGGGAGTGAATTGTGTTACACATCCCAATAACGATGCAAAGATTTGAAAGGCAAACTTGCATTTTGCCTATGGAGCCTTCCGTGTATAACTCAACATTTTCCGCGCTTTTGTTGTAATTTGATTTGAAGTAGGGAAAGCTGGTCAGAATTGTAGACCGTGACATTCACATTTGAAGCAATTGAATTTGCCTTCTGTGTTTTTTTATTTGTTAATTGACAGTTATGTCCACTGTTGATGGCGATGTTCACATGTGAAGCAATTGAATTTGCCTTCTGTGGGTTTGCAGATTGCTTAGGGGCGACATTTCCATAGTTTCAGAGTACTGTAAAATTTGGACACTACAGTAACTGTTTAACATATTAAATACAGTAACATTTGGGACAGTTTTTAATGCGTTTAAATAGTTCAAGACCACACGTTCACAATTGCTTTATAAACCCCCTTCCTTTTTCAAATTTACTTTAAAATGCACCATTTGCCACTGTATTCCTCAAAATTTTCTCTGGGGGAGAAACCCCAAACACCCTTTCTGTTGGTCATCTTTGCGCGCTTCGCAAGCTCGCGATGTAAGACTCATACCCAACTTTTACGCCCTGCCACTTTCAAATGTCACCAGCCGCCACTGCATGTGTGTGCTTTATAGTTTTATCAGTAAAACTTTATGTCTGTGCAAATGTAATAACAGTGATGCGATGGAACAGATCATATACTTTTTTCACATAATGTGAAGGATACCATAAATTATTCCTTCAAGATAAATTACTTACTTTTAGAATTAATCATATATTAATATCATTGTCTGGACACAGCTTCATTTAACACATCTTTTTATCAATTTACACATGTAGTGTCAAATATTCAATTGTACATATAGTTTAATAAACATAAATCAAATAAAGAAAACAAGGAAAAAATCAAAATACAAATAAACAAGGAACATATCATCCATTCCTTATTCCCCTATAAATGACTATGGATGCTAACTCCTTTTTACTATGAGCATTCCATTTGTTTAAAGTAGCCCCACTCAGCAGTACTAAGAGGCAATAACACTTGTACACCTCTAAACAATTTGCTTAGTACTTCGTATATCAGTTTAACAGATGGTTTCAATTTATGAGGGGCTCTTTATGTTAAAAAAAGTCGCTGTGGGTCGCGTAACTAGTTAGCATGGAGGAGTCTCGTTCGTTATCGGAATTAACCAGACAAATCGCTCCACCAACTAAGAACGGCCATGCACCACCACCCACAGAATCGAGAAAGAGCTATCAATCTGTCAATCCTTTCCGTGTCCAAATGTAATGGTCATTTCAATTGAAAATGTGTTGTCTCTAATGGCAGTGCACTACCACACCATACATACCCCACTCTATTCCACTCCACTATACTTCACTCTATGCTATTTTACAACCCTCCACTCTAAACTACCAACCCTATGCTACTCTAAGCCACTCCATGGCACTATATCCCACTCCACTCTACATCATCCTACTCTACTCTACAACACTCCACGACACACCACTCTATGACACTCCACTCCATGACAGTCCAGTCTACGACACTCCACTCTATTCCACTCAACTACCTTCTAAGCTACTACACTCTATGTCACTCTACTAGCCTCTATCAAAGTCCCCTCTATCCCACTCTACCACAGTCTATGACACTCTACTCCACTCTGCTCCACTGAGTCTGCAACTCTCTAATTCATGCCATTCTAAACCACTCCATTTTATAACACTCTATGACACTCTACACCATTTCACTCTAGGCCAATTCACTTGACTCTATGACTCTCCACTCTACATCCCCTCTATTCCACTCCACTCTAGGACACTCTATGCCACTCAACAACCAACAGTCTGTGCCACTGCGTGCCATTCCACTCTACTGCATTCCATACTACACCACTCCAGTCTGACACTTTGCTACACTCTATGCTATGTCACTTCACTATACTCCACTTGTCGATACTTTACTCCACTCTACACTATGCCACTCAATGACACTCCACTCTACGCCCCTCCACTGTATGTCACTCCACTCTACTCCACTTCACTCTACTACACTCTACGATACTCCACTGTAGGCCACTTTATTCCACTCTACACTATGCCACTCCACTCTACTCTACAACACTTTACTCCACTCTTTGCCCCTCTGATCAAATACCCCTCCAATCTATGACACTCTGTGCCTGTCCACTGTATGACTCTTTTCTCCCCTCCACTTTATCCACCTCAACTCTATGCTCCTTCACTCTATGACACCCTATGACACTCCATGATGCCACTCCACTCAACTCTACGCCACTCTACTTCACTGCATGCTACTCTAATCTATTCCACTCTGGAACACTTTACTTAACTCTACAACACTACATTCCATTCAACGCTATGCCACTCCACTCTCCTACACAACATTCTATCCCACTCCACTCTAAGACACCCCACTGTACAGCACTCCACTCTATGGCACTCCACTCTGACACTCTACTCTTCAACACTCTATGCCACTCTAGTCTACGACACTACATCCCTCTAATCTACGTCTATCCACTTTCAACCACTCTTCTGTATGACACTCCCCTCTATCTCATTCAAGTCTGTGACACTCCACTCTACTACACACTCCACTCCACTCTACAACACTCCATTGCATGACACTCAACGCTTCTCCAATCTATGGCCCTCGACTCTATGCCCCTCCACACTGCAACACAATTCTTTGACACCCCAATCTACAACACTGCACTCAACTCTATGCCACTCTACTCTAGTCTACACCACCCTTTACCACTCCACTCTGCCTCGCTCTACTCCACTCCATGATACTCTATGACCCCTCACGTGACTAAACGACACTCCACTCCACTTATAGTAACTCCACTCAATGACACTCCCCTCTACGACCCTTCACTCCATGACCCTTCACTCCACTCTACGACACTCCACTCTACTAAACTCCACTCTGTGATGTTCTACTCCACTCTGTGACTCTCCATGATCCTCTACTTTATGACCTTTCACTCTATGAAGCTCCACTTTAAGACCCTTCACTCCACTCTACAACACTCCACTCTATGACCCTTCAGCCCACTCCACAGCAGTCTATTGTATGACACTCCACTGTACGACAGCCCACTCCACTCTAAGACACTCTACTCCATGACACTGTACTCTCCACCGCTCCATGCTATGTCCATCCACTCTATTCCCCTCCACTGTATAACACTCCACTCCAATCCTCTTTGGTTCACAACACTCCACTACATGACACCCCACTCTACTCCATGACAATCCCCTCCACTCTACGACACTCCAGCCTATGACACTCCACAACTCCTCGCTACTTACACCACACTGTTGGAATGGGTGAATATGATGTCAATGAATATCATGATATGAGCGCGGGCCCAACAACTGCAATACCAATAAATGTATTGTCAACATATACCATGACCTGTGCCTGCATAACATTGTCAGTCAGTACCCATAAATGAAATGTCAATGTATGCCATAATCTATGTCCTCACAACAGTGTAGATACCGGCAGTAATAATGTCAATGTATGCTATAATCCATGGACGAATGACAAACTTGATACCAATAGAAACATTGTCGATGTAAGCTATGACCTAGGCACACATAACTGTGTCAATATCATTAAAGACAAGTGTTGATGTACGCCATGACAACTGTACACACAATGTTGAGAATGTCGATAAAAATGATACCAATGACTGCCATATATTTTGCCATATAATTTATATTTTTGCCAATGAACTCGTATCATTGCTGTCAGATTCACCCAAGGTGGCCTCCCCATCAACACCAAGTCATAGATATGTGGTCAGGCAGGTCCCGAGACCCAAACCCACTCCTATCAAATGCCAAGTCACAGGAAGGGTCTAACTTAACCCAAAGACAAACGCGCACCCAGGGGAAACCCTGATCGATCCCACAGATAGATAGTTGCATCACAAACAAGAAATTGCACCCCAATAAAACATGTTTGGCCAAAGGTTTGCGTTCCTCAAAAATACCACAGATCTAGATACCACATGTAGATAGGAACACTTAGCCAATCAGGACACACATGCACACCGCACGTAGTGGTGACGCACTCCTCACGCCGAACATCTGGACACATATACACCGGCCCACACTAGCTCTTTATTTTAGCGCAAGAGATGTATATAATGTCAGCCAAAACTTTGTAGAGCCAGAAACTTTCCTCAGACGCATTCTGTTGAGACTCTCCCAGCCACTACGTTTAATTAAACCAACTTGTTCCTGTTTTGCGGAATGCCTCTTTTTTTTTCATTTCTTTAAGGTAAACTGATATCCGAGCAACATTTTGGTGAGCCAGATATGAGATTGGTTTATCAAGCTTGACTGCTACCAAAGGATAAGGACCCCTGCCCTAACAGATTTACATCTGCAAATACAAGAGCGGTGAACAGACACCATATTTGATTAAAATAACTACTGAATTCACAGTGTAGAGGTCCGTCCAAAGGCTGCTGTCACAAGGGTAAGAGACTACATGTGATCCTTATTCCTAGCATGTGGCGTATGGCAAACTAGGACAATCAAGTAGATCCTTTCTTCCCTAGTCAGCATGCTAGAGAAAGGTAAAGGTAGCTACAATTTTTTAGCTTGAACAGTTGGGCTTGACACAACAGTACACCCCTGATCCTTGGTATGTTATCTAAGGTTAATTTTTAGCTTGAACAGTTGGACATGACACAACCGTACTTCTCTGTTCCTTGGTGTGCTATATAGGGTCACCGCCTCAATCTGTTTTTTTAAGTCAAATTGGTTTTCTAAGAGACTTCCGGGGTTTCTTAACATTGGGAGGATCTAAAAGAAGTGAAAAGGTTTATTTTTGTGCTTGTACTAACCCTGGGTGTGACATAGGGTGTACTTCGGAACCTTAGGGAAATTTCAGACTTTGGTGAAATAAGGTGTAGCATGTTACTGGCCACAGTTGTCAGGTTATTGTGTTTTTTTTGTCCTCATTCACCTCAGGTTCCAATGTCTAGTAGCTTGGTCCAGTAATTCGAAACTGACCTACAGCTGGGCATCAGAAATAGACATTACTCCCGTGCTCGTACATCTCTCTCAGATTGTCTGATCATGGCAGCTGCACCAAATAAGACGGAGGGTCATTACAGAAAAAGAGAGCTATACAGGTGTAATCATTGGGCAAGGTATGTAATCCTGGATTTTCTATATCCATTACTTCCCACTACACCCTAGCCTAGTTCGAAAGCAAAGACCATCATCTTTTCACCTTAGAAACTTTTCCTAGTAGGTCTATTTTAGACATATACAAAAAGGAATCTAACCACTCCGAGTGTTGAAGGGCAAGGGGGGTACCTGAAGAACCGGGGTTTAACCCAGCGGCGTCAGGGGCACGCCTAAGATCTTCGAGTTCACCTGTTTTGGTGTACAGAGACACGGAATACTTCTGGATGGCATCAGAGACCAAGTTTATTAGACGCAGCTAGTAACAGTGATCCTAGAAATACATCACGGTGTAAATTCTCAGGAGACTGCTCATTTTACTAAGGCGAGACGTCTCCTTTTATTCCCAATATTCACATTATAAATGTACACCCACTGCACAAAATTCTAGCCAATAAGGTACATTTTCAAACAAAGTGTCACATAACAAAAACTAAATTTACAGTATCCCAACCCAAAAGTTAATTATTAGGAATGTCCCAAATTCAATCTCCACAAGCCGGACAAACCTATAATTGAAAGCATAACCCATGTAATGAAGAAACATAAAAAAAGAAACGGTAACAGATGCTGAACAAGATAAGGCATGTGCAAGGAAACTAAAAGTTAACGATGTCCTGAACATTAATTGGCAATCTCAGACAAAGATTGATCAGGGAAATTGGCTTTGCGGGGTCAGTTTCAGGTGCAGAGGTCAGTTTCTTACAGTTCATTTCAGGGTCAAAAAGAAACCTAGTTAATGTATACATGAACTAAGAAGGCCAGGCCACTTTATTCGCCAGGCTACCTTCACAGGCCTACGTGAGGGCAACACAAAATGGTGGCACAGAACAAAATGGAGTCAGACTCGAGAATTACAGAACCTCAGACCCTCCTTTTGCCATTACGTAGGCAATAACCTAAGACTCATGTTAATCTGAATCTAGGTCTATGTTGATATTCATTAGGTCATCAAGGTGTTGCTGTAGCATCATCTTATTATTCTCTACTTCTCTCGGGACAGGTCTCCGAACACACATAGTAGCACAAAGACTACAAATGGCGGGGACCACACTGGATGCAAAGACAACAAGAGAAAAGGATGGTTAAAACCATACCAAGGAATGTTAAAATCTTCCATCCCCATTTGGACAGCAGTCCCCAAAACCATCCCGTCAATGACCAGTCTCCTTCGTCTACATGGATAGACTCACGGATTTTATACAACCTAGAGATGGCTCGGTACACTGTAGGGGCATTATCTGGTATGTAAACACAGCAACTGGATCCAATCAATGTACATACTCCTCCTTGATCTGCAAGTATGATGTCTAATACCATACGGTTCTGCAAAGTCATAAGGCGGTCCGCTTGAAGCTCAGCTGTAACATTACTAAGAGCACCTGCTGTCTCATTAATAGTAGCTTCAACAACGCGGACAAGCTGTCGAATATGCCTACTATTGATCATAGGACCCCAAAAGGGCAAGAAGCCCTTGAAGAAATCTCGTACTTCGTGTGCTGCGGTATCTTCCTTATTTAAGACACTTCTACCATATCTCGTTCTATGATAGTCTGAAGCAGTAGTGTATGTAGGGGGAAATAGAAACGCCACATAACACGTTCCTGAAAAATCAGGTGGCAACCATGTGTAGGCTCTGTCATGACAAACAAAATATGTGCCTTTAGCTTCCACAAACGGTGGAGAAGTCCGAGATGAATAGACATAGGTTTGAGCACACACACTCTTACCTAGCTGAGCTTTCGCATTCCGACCATTACCTTGAAAACAAAAGTGGCCTCGGTGGGGTACAATTCAAATAGGGGGAGCCCTTTTTCGTCTCTCCTTCTCTGTCAAACTGGTACTATATCCAGTCACGTTCCAACCAACATAAGCCTGCACCTCATCCTTAGGGAAAGCATTATATGCATCAATATCTCGGATCATAGCTACTATTCCCCGTATTAAGGCACTATTGCTCGAGTTATCTTTAAGGGAACGTAAGGGGCGTACCTCATTTGCATAGATAAACATGGTCTGAAAAGCCCACACAGACCCATTAAAAGAAAAAGGCAAAACCAAATATGGCATACCTTTATCTGTCGTATGAGGCATAAGACCACAAACCCAACAATTAGTGGTTTTTACTACTAACTGATGCTGATGCAACAACTGTATAAACAAGTTGTTGACAAATTCTGATCTCCTTGTCTGTTCATGTTCAGGCAACGTATAAAACTGGTGCAAAGAAACAGTAGTGAAAGAAAGCATAGGTTGGGAGGTGGGTGCAGATGTCTGTTGTGTAGCAAAGACAGTCCAACCCACACAAGCTAATGTGATACTTAAAAACATCAAAAAGCACAATATTATAAAACATTTGCTATGTATCAATGTACAAAATCTTGTCTTAAGATCTATTCTCTCAACATCTCTTTCAGTTACAACAGACTCCATCCTCTAACGTGCTGCTCGCGGCAATTTTCCTTCTTCACTCAAGTGTACGTCCAGGCGTCCTAGACGTCCCTAGAACCACAGACCTTTCGTCAATACGCGGGCCACCCCTTAAGTTCTTATACCGCGACCCTGCAGCTGAACCCGGATGGTGGTTTGAAAAAGAAAAACAAAAATAGTCTCTTGTCTGAAAGAGTGTAATTCACAAAACAATTCACATTTTATTTGTCCTTTTTAGACCTTAAGTTGTAGCGTTCTTTACCAGGCACAGTTTGATCCTGAAAGAGTGTCTCTGGGTGCGTAGTATCAAGTCTCAAACACGGCGGCACAGATTCTTGCAAGACTTTATCATCAGCACGTTCTGGCTGAGTCCATTCCAGATGTGCATCGCTAAAAGGTACAAATCTCGGAACCCTTTCACTCTCGGAATCGGCAACACCTTCCCGGACCCACTTATTGTACGGTAAGGGCAAAGGTATCTTCTTACAATGGGTACCACGTACCCAGTTTTTCTTGCCGAACACCTTCATAGCAGTCCGAGTTGATAACAGGACTTGGTATGGACCGGTCCATCTTGGTTCCAAGTTCTTTGACCTCTGGAAATTCTTGGTTAGAACCCAGTCGCCAGGTTGAATCGTGTGGCCTGCGTCTACAGAAACTGAAGGCAAAGTGTCATGGACCTGTTGGTTAAGAACATGCAATTTAGCAGTCAAATCATGTAAGTAGTCAACCAACATAGGGTACTCAATATCACTGTACTTCTTAGGCCTCGGCACACCCCAGACATTCTCCGGACGTCCAAAAACAATCTCGTATGAGCTAAGTCCCACGCGAGAATGCACTGTCGTTTTCGTGGACAAAAGTGCCAATGGTAAGGCATCGGGCCATGTAAGACCAGAGCTCGCTTGCACCTTGGCCAACTTCAGCTTCAGAGTGCCATTATAGTACTCGACCAGGCCTGCTGACTGGGGGTGATTCGCAGCGTGAAATTTCTGTTTAATACCTAGACCCGCACATACTTTCTTCATAATCTGACCCACGAATTCACTTCCATTATCACTCCATACCATCCTCGGCAAGCCATATCTGGGAAAGAATTCTTTAAGCAAAACCTTGGCTCGAGACAAAGCAGTATTATCCTTTAGGGGGTAGGCCTCTATCCATCTGGAAAAGGCACAAACAACCACAAGGACATACTTCAAGTTATTGCATCTTTCCATATGAATATAGTCTATCTGCAGCACCTCGAACGGATACGTTGGAGGAGCAAAATGACCCACTGGAGTTGGGGTACCCTTTCTAGGATTATGCATCAAGCAAATCATGCAGTGTTTAACCAAATTCTCAGCACACTTAAGAATTCCACCATTCTGCCATACCGGAGCCAACAACTTACATATCCCTTTTGAACTAATGTGAGCCAACCCATGAGCCATAGTAACCACCGGAAGCATATATGCATCCGGCAACAACCATCGCTGGTGCTCTGACAACTCAACCCAACAGCCTGTTGAATCCAACATTCCCGTGCTCTCTCTCCACCTACTCAATTCTTTCTCAGTAGCTTCTGCCTGAATCATCTTCACACTTTCTGTTGTATCTTCGCACATTCCTCCTTCCACAACCCATCTGGCAGGACCTGCAACATACATCTGACTCGTCACATCTTTCGCCGTTTCTCTCGCTACTTTATCTGCAAACGCATTCCCTTGACCCACATCATCTGTAACCTTCTTATGCGCACTACACTTCACTATCGCAATTTGGGTAGGCAAAGTAAGTGATTCAAGAAGTTCACTCACTAATTGTCCATGCTGAATTTTCGTACCATGGGAAGTAAGAAATCCTCTCTCTTTCCACAAGCGACCAAAACTGTGAGCCACGCCAAATGCGTATTGGCTATCAGTATAAACATTCACACTCTTTCCTTTTGAGAACACACACGCTCTAGTCAATGCTATCAACTCCGCTGCTTGCGCTGAATTCTGTGCAATAGGTGCTGTTTCAACAATCGTGTGCAAAGTTGTGACAGCATATGCTGCAGTCGTCTCTCCATTCGGAAGCTTAAAGCATGAACCATCTACCCATAGGGTACCATCAGGATTCGAAAGAGGAGTATCTTTCAGATCAACTCTACCCTTCGTTTCCTCCTCTGTCCGGTGAAAAAAGTCATGCTGTTCCTGAGCATCTGTCTCTACAAAAATCGGCAACAATGTAGCTGGATTCAATGTGTTGCACCGCTTGATGTGCACATGGCTAGCCAAAAGCGTCAACTCATAACCTGACAAACGCGCACTGGTAAGATGTTTAGTCTTCGTTCTATTCAATAGGGTATCCACTGCATGTGGGACCATCACAATCAATGTATTATCCAATACCAAACCAGCAGACTGTCGGATAGAAACAGCCGCTGCCGCTGTAGCTCTTAGACAACTAGGCAATGCCCTAGCTACCGGATCTAAAGTAGCTGAAAAATACGCACATGGGCGCTGCTTGTCTCCAAATTGTTGCGTCAACACTGGCAACGCACAGCCTTCTCTCTCGTGTACATAAAGTGTAAAAGGTTTACTGTAGTCGGGGGTACCCAACACCGGAGCAGAACACAATGCATCACGCAATTCGGAAAAACTCTTCTGACATTCGTCAGACCAAGGAAGAGGGTGTGGTGTGTCCTTAAGAGTAAGTGCCAACAAAGGTTTCGCTAGCAAAGAAAAATTCGGAATCCACTGTCTACAATACGAGGTGATACGTAAGAAGGCACGCACCTCTCTCTGTGTGCATGGCACAGTCATTTGGGCAATCGCTTGAATACGCTCTGGGGTCAATCGCCTTCCCTCCTTCGACAAGAGATGACCTAAGTAGGTCACTTCTTGACGGCAATACTGCAACTTCGAAGGTGACACTTTATGATGAAGGTCAGACAGATTTCGCAACAAAGAAAGAGTAACTTCTTTACAAATCTCTTCATCATCAGCAGCAACCAACAGATCATCAACATACTGGATAAGAGTAACACCAGAAGGCAATGCAAGAGTATCAAGCTGAGTTTTCAAAGCCTGACTGTAAATGGAGGGACTCTCACAATAACCTTGAGGAGCGCGCTTAAACCGGAAACTGTGGCCTCCTAAAGAGATGCCAAAAATATCCCTACTTTCCTCAGCAATCGGAATACTGAAGAAAGCGTTCTTCAGATCAATAACAGAAAACCTAGCAGCTGAGGCAGGGATCATAATCAATAAAGCAGAAATGTCCGGGACAACAGGAAACTGTGGCACAACGATCTTATTGACCTCTCGAAGGTCGATCACAAACCTATACACAGGTGGCTGAGAAGAGTCAGTACGCTTAAGGACAGGCAGAACAGGACTGTTGCACACATTACCTCTTGTTTCTTCAACCACACCTTTCTCAACCAAATTATAGATAATCGCTAAAGGAGCTCTTTCGCCATCACTGGAAATTTTGTACTGGGGAATGCGAGGTAATTTAGCATTCAACTTAAGGGTAACAACATAGGGTGGAATCTGCAAGAGACCAACATCATTGGGACCTGTAACCCAAAGTGTATCAGGGAGAGAACGCAGTTCCAGTGGAAGGCGATCCTTAGACAGATACATCGGGGAAATCACTTTCTTACCCACCGTAAGATGTACTCCCGAAGGAGAACAATGTAATGTCGCATGCAATCTTTTCAACAAGTCCAAACCCAACAGATTCTCGCCACAGCCCGTTGTTAGAATAAGGGGAGCCTCCAATTCACAGGGACCAATAGAGAGGGGCAAAGGACAAGAAACCGGATTACGAACTGGGGCGCCAGAAAATCCTTCTGAAACATTGGTCAAACCAGACAAAGGTGCGCCGGGGAGTTTAGAGTGCATGATAGAACTCTTTCCTGCACCAGTATCGAAAAAGAAAAGGTTCTGCCACACCTGATGTAATCACTTCAACATAAGGTCCACTCTGGTCTACTGGAACTGACACTACTCCCTCCTTTTGTCCATGGCTGTCCTAACTATCATTAAAACCAGCACTCTCACTTCCAACATAATAATCATCAGTGTAGTACTGAGCGGACTGGACGGTCGGAACATTCTGTCGGTCAAAATAATTCATAGAATTCTGAGGGGAAAAGGAACGTTCATTCTGGGGAAACGTACCACGTCCCCTACCCCTAGGTACTTGTTGGAAACCACCACGACCTCTCAGACCAGACATACCATTCGCACGCTGTAGCAAGATTGGGCAACTATTCTTGAAGTGACCTTCTTCTTTACAATAAGCACACTGATTAGGGCCTAGCGGGAGTCGCGAAGCAAAAGACTCAGGCTTCTGCAACAGTTTCTGAAACTGTGGGGGTTGCTGAAACTGGGAAGGTTGCTGAAACTGACGCTGATTAGGGCGAGGCGGATAAGCCTGCTGCAGAAGAACTTTCGTTTTTAATTCTCTAGTCTTCTTCTCTACTTTATCCTTCTCATCTTTATCTCTATTCTCATAGTATTGTGCAGTAGCCAATATCTGAGCCGAAGAAGAAACAGCCCATGAACTCTCAGAGTCCTTTAACTTATTAGAAAGTTCAGGAAGTAAATTAAAAACAAACTTATCTACAAACAACCTCTGACCACCTTCTGTACTCATATCCTGACCACTATGATCAATGAATGTTTCCTCAAACCTAGTGAAGAAATCAGACACACTCTTGTCTTTCTCTTGTTTGCATGCAGCTAACTTGTCCCAATTCACCCGCAGAGGATGCATCATAGTTTTCATTAAATTAATAATCCTACCAGGTAGTTCTGCAACTAAGGGTTCAGGTTTGGCACCTCCTACCTGCCGACCATCTGCAGCAGTAATATTAACCCACGTATCTCCTAACTCTGGCACGTGATCCTCGTAACGGATCTTCGCCCCACAAGGGTTGAGGAACTACATTACCCATCAACATATCTATGTCAGCTAAATTCATAACACACGCATCAACTGTCTGAGACAACTCCTTATATTAACCAGCAGGATTTTTACGGGGGTCAGGCAAAGTCTGCTTAAGAGCCAAGACCTCAGCTCTCTTCCAAGGGACATGCACCCACACTCGCTGAAAATGAGCCGGTGCAGCCGGTATACCATGAGCGGCATCAGCCACAACTGCCTCTCTCCATACAGGGGGAACCTCTCTCATAGGATAATGCTTCACTTTTCTCCTAATAGAAGGGTCAGGTTCGAACAATGACTGAGGTGGAAGTCTAGACCTAAAAGTGAGTAGTGTCTCTACCGCTTCCTCAACATCGGATCCCACTATTGTCCCTTTAGCAAATTCAGACTGAACATTAAGCAATTCCAGTGGAATTGAACCCAACTCATTATCTTCCCACTCCTGATGAAGGAAGGTACACATGACATCAAAAACATACCTTTGTTTTGGTGCCTCCCACTGTAGGAAGATATCCATAACCACTTGTGGACTGTACTTGTAGGTATTCGAAACCCATCTACGAGCAAGGAGATCTAACACTGCCCGCTCTTCGGGACCAGGGAGCTGACTACGTCTCTGCTTACGTTCAGAAACAGGGGTCATATTCAGTGACCCAAAGAAAGGAGACAAAAGACTAGTGACAGTCTCAGTTATTCGTTGCCGAGCAGAAGGAGAAGTTGACATGAGGACAGAAGACAAAGTGTTTTGAGGTGACAGGGACGTAGGGACAGAAATAAGAGAAGTCGAAGATAAAGGAGTGTAAGGCAAAGGAGTTTGAGGCAAGGCTGGTGGCAAGGCTGGCGGCCCTGGAGGGGGCTGCGCTGGGGGAGGAAGAACCACCTGTGAAGCAACGGGTAGCTGAACTACAACAGGGGGTTGAATGACAACAAGGGGTGCAACAACTGGAGGTAACGGAGGTGCAGTAGCACCTTGCACATAAGGGGGTGGTAATCTCAGTAAATGTGACATCAAAGGATCCTTTTCAGGGTCTACAGTCACATTTGAAAGGGGAGGTGGCAAAGCCGGGTAACATTTGTCAATGGTCATGCAATGTTGTCTATCTGACACTTCAATCGCACAATCTTCTTCATCTTCCTTAAACTGCCTAGCAGCTTGCATTACCGATATATTCCTTTCCTTCCTATCTCTCTTAGCTTGCTTAATTTCTCGCTGTTTGGCTTCCTTACGCCAAAGGCGGAAAGAGTCAAACATCGCCGGCCAGGCTTTCTTCTTAAATAGCACAACTTCTAGGTTATCTAAAACATCTGATTCAAAACTAACATGTTGGGGCCATCGTAAAACACCATCTTACCTTGTATAACGGACCCATACTTCATTAAAGGTAGTGGGACCTACCCCATGCTTTGAATAGAGCTCATAAGTTGGAGTTCCAACCGGAGGTATCGGACACGAGTCCTCCAATCGGGAATCCCTATTACAACTACAACAAAACCATTTCCTAAATTTGCTAAAACCAGGCATCTTTTAGCTCACTAGTCTTGCTTCAAACTTCAAGGGGTTATCAAAAATGATACACTCGCAAATATACGAACCCCCCGGCTTCGACTATTGCAATGGCCGAATCAAAACCAAGAAACAAAACAAAGTCGTGGGAGCGACCCACTTATACTTAACCAAAATGTCTGTCACGCCACCAGAAGACCGTCTAACGTCTCGCCTTACAAATCATCACAAGAGGGTCCATGACAGGGCAACAGTCAGGGCAGCAGTCCTTCGCAGCCGTCGGAAAGGGGAAGCCTCGCAGAAAAAAACCTTCGTTCCACGTCGACATGCAGGGGTCGATGAAGTGGCGGCCGTCCTCCAGAATTTCCTCACGGGGCTCCTCACAATCTTCGGGCTTGGACCAATTCCGCTGAAGTCGCCCAACATTGGGCGCCAGTTGAAAAACCGGGGTTTAACCCAGCGGCGTCAGGGGCACGCCTAAGATCTTCGAGTTCACCTGTCTTGGTATACAGAGACACGGAATACTTCTGGATGTCATCAGAGACCAAGTTTATTAGCTGCAGCTAGTAACAGTGATCCTAGAAATACATCACAGTGTAAATTCTTAGGAGACTGCTCATTTTACTAAGGCGAGACGTCTCATTTTATACCCAATATTCACATTATAAATGTACACCCACTGCACAAAATTCTAGCCAATAAGGTACATTTTCAAACAAAGTGTCACATAACAAAAACTCAATTTACAGTATCCCAACCCAAAAGTTAATTATTAGGAATGTCCCAAATTCAATCTCCACAAGCCGGACAAACCTATAATTGAAAGCATAACCCATGTAATGAAGAAACATAAAAAAAGAAACGGTAACAGATGCTGAACAAGATAAGGCATGTGCAAGGAAACTAAAAGTTAACGATGTCCTGAACATTGATTGACAATCTCAGACAAAGATCGATCAGGGAAATTGGCTTTGCGGGGTCAGTTCCAGGTGCAGAGGTCAGTTTCTTACAGTTCATTTCAGAGTCAAAAAGAAACCTAGTTAATGTATACATGAACTAAGAAGGCCAGGCCACTTTATTCGCCAGGCTACCTTCACAGGCCTACGTGAGGGCAACACAAAATGGTGGCACAGAACAAAATGGAGTCAGACTCGAGAATTACAGAACCTCATACCTCCCACCCATTTCCGACAGATTTCTCTTCTTGCCAGTAAAAAAGAGAAGAACAGGAAATCTCTAGCAGTTTCTGTAATGCCTTCAATCACTCCAAAGATGATCATTGAAAGGCATACCTTAATATGTAGACCCAAAAATACCTTATATGATCTTTTCCACTGCATCCCAAAACCTCAGGGTTCCCGGGCATTGTAGAAACATGTGAACATCTATAGCGTTTTCTAAACCATGCTATGCGCATTTAAGTAGTTCTTCCTTTCCCCATCTTCAACAGCTTCTCAGGTGTTATATATACCCTGTGGAGTGAAAAGAGATGGTTTCTCCTTAAAAAAGCAGGCTTGACAATGGAAATTAATATCTGCATCGATACTGGCCAAATATTTTGTAACTGCTCCCTCGGCAAGCATCTTTCTCACAATTCTGCTGCCAGGCTGAATCCTCCGTCCGTGATATCTTGTAGATCCCAATAGCAAACTGAGAGGGTTTTCCACACAAGCTGTTCTTCCAAGAAATTTCCAATACACAATCGCAACTTATGGCTTTGCTCCCAACTTTTCAATTTCAAATATTTAAATTTCGAGCGTTTGTCCCACAACAACTCATTTAACTTATCCCATGGTAGAAAGTTACCATCTTGAGTAAAATCACCCCAGTAGTGTACGTCTGCATCCCTTATCAGTAGAGCTAACTTGTATTTGAGACATTCTGGGGTCCCTGGAGATTCCCAAATAGGGACTGAATGGGAATAGTAGTCTAATTATGACCATTGTCTGATAGTATACCACATTCTTGCCCATGCTTATAATACTTTTAATTTGATATTTCTGAAGAATTTTGGATCTCCAAATTAGAAAAGGCACCTATCTACACCCATATTACTTTCTTTTATCATCACCATAAACATGGTCCCTAATTCTGATCCATCTTGTTTATTAAAAAGCATTCTGGAGTTAGTCAATTAAAAGGCCTAAGCATAATTTTGGATATCTGGTAGGGATAGCCCCCCTTTCTCCCGTCTTCTTTGCAGTTTTTCCATTAAATCCTAATCCCCTTATGTGCCCAAATAAAGGCGTTTATCTCCTGCTGAACTTTATCAATCAGTGATTTCTCAGTGAACAGGAAAGTAATCTTTAGCAGTAGCACCATCTTGACCAGATTGACATGCCCAAAAATTGTTAAGGATAGGCGTACCCATCCCTTCATTAACTGCACAATTTCTCTTAATACTTTACCCAGGTTTATTTCTGGAATTTCATCAATATCCTGCATAATTTTTAAACCCAAGTGACTCATCTCCTTCTTGAACAGTGTGTTATCTTTTCTCTGGTTCCATACCATAATCTTTGTTTTCCCTTCAATTACTAGATACCCAGACACTTTGCCAAAATCTGAAGCTCTCTGTAGGATGGCCAGCATGTCTGCTACAAGATCCGAGGAGAAGGCCATGAGATCACCTGCGTATAATGCTACCTTCTTTACCCAACCCTCGTGAGAGAAAGGAGGAATATTAGCTGCCGTTCTAAGTTTATGTGATACAGGATCTATGTGAAGATTGAACAAGAGATGGGCTAGGGGGAAACCTTGTCTTGTGCCTTTGAATATTTTAAAAGATGAGGATAAATTCCCATTCACTAATATGCTTGCTGAGTGGTCCCAATATATTAGTTGCATTACTCTACAGAATTTCTCCCCCAGCTCATATCGTTTCAAAATAGTAGACAGGTAAGACCACTTTACCCTATCAAATGCTTTTGTAGCATTTAAAGTTATCACTGCTAAGAGGGTTGTATGGGTGGTTGAGAAATCAATAGCCCATATAAGCCGATACGTTAACTCATGTAGATGTCTCTCTTTCATAAACCCCTTCTTATCTTTGTGTATCAAGTCTCTGGCTATTTTACTTAGCCTCTCTGCCAGGATTTTTGTGAAACTTTTATAATCGGTGTTCAGGAGTGATATCAGCCTATGTGATTCACAACTTCAGGGGTCCTTACCTGGCCTCAAGATAAGTGTTATTATTAGGCCTGGGCAAAAATTTCGTTCCGTTCGCGGAAATTGCGATAATTTGACATTTTTGCGTTCCGCGGAGAGCGCGAAAATGTCAAAAATTCCGGTTTCCGCAGCTTGGCGATAATTTGTTTCTTGCTCGCGCTGTAAAATGATACATTCTCGCGCGCGCGCGATCGCCTTACCTGAATCCCTGCGTTCGCCGACAAGTTTTCTTGATCCGGTCGCGTTCTCCATGAGATGTTGTATTGTTTTTAGCCATTTGCGCTGTCTCGCGACAGTTCGCGCCCGCAGTGACGTCATGCGTCGCGCGATCACGTCTTTCTTCTCGCGATCATGCACCGCGAGAACAACTCAAAACAAGATGGCCGCGCCCGCAAGCAACCACATGGGTAAGTTGGCGACCCGCAACCATGCAGAAAATCTCGCAACATGCCGGAAAAAAACTTCCGCATCTTCGCGATATTTCTGCTTGTTTGCGATAATTTTAAACATTCTCGCGATAATTTGCGAAGGTTAATTCCGCAAATTCCGCCCACCCCTAGTTATTATCACATGATCCCAAAATGTTGGTAGCTGTGTCCCTTGCTCTAGAATCTCCCTGATCAGTACTGTCATATACAGGAATAATACCTCCTCTACAATTTTATATAGCTCCGCTGGTATGCCCTCAGGCCCTGCAGCTTTATCCCCCTTCCTTGTCTGTATGGCTTTTCTGACCTTCTGCTGAGTGATGTCCTGCAGATCTGATGCATTAAGTCAACGGGTTTAATACAACCTGCTAACCAGTGATTGGCCTACTCTTCTAGAACTGCTCCCTCTTCCGAATATAAATTTAAAAAGTAGTGTCTTAAAGGCATCTTTTATCTCAGTCTCACCTGTCTGCCCCTCCTTGATTTCCTTAATCAGATTTCTATTTTGGTCTGCCTTAATCTTCCAAGCTAACAGCTTCTCTTCTCCCTCCCCATATTCAAAATGAGCTAACTTACTAGCGTCCCATCTTTTCTTAATTCGATTATAGAGGAATTCTTCCATTTGGTCTTTCAATATATGCAATTTTTTCTCTGACTAAAATCTACCATCTTCTGCTAGAGTTTCCATTTTACCTTCTAGCCGAGTCACCAAACTTCTATATAATTTATATCTGTACGGGACAGCATTTGTGATCTTGCCTCTAAAAAAGGCTTTAAGTGTATCCCATACTATCCCGGTGGGAGCCGAGGCAATATTGATCTTAAGAAATTCTTCGACTTCTATTTTCAGAGATTTCATTACGTCCATATCTGGAACTATAGTGTGATCTAGTGTCCATTTCCTTTCTGTAAACCTACTAGTACATCTGATCATTAAAGTTAATGCTGAATTGTCTGACAGATGGGCCGTCTTGTACCCAGTATCCAGAATATCCTCTCTCAGGCTCAAATCTACCAAAAAATAGTCTATTCTTGATCTGTGTCCATATTTCTTATTATGAAATGAGGCACCCTGTAAGCAGCCAGTCCTCTCTCTCCACAGGTCACAGACAGCAAATTGTTTTATCATGGTATTAAACAATGCTCGTGATTTAGGGGTAGGTATTGCCCTGCTTTTATCCGAATTGTCTAAATTCAAATCGATTATCACGTTATAATCTCCTGCCACAATTACAGGACATGGAAAGTCCAACAGATTTGGAAACACAGCTTTTAGTGGCTGTTAGACCTGGTACCATTGGCGTGAGTCTCCTTTCCATTTTTCACTGATTGCCTCCTCTGTTTTTGATATGTTTTGCTGGTATAGATGCTTTGGGCATTGTGCCACAGCTATTTTGTGCCACAGAGCAAGTGCTCCCTTTGTTAAATTGTTATACTGAATTAGTAACTCCATGATTGGCTTATTTGATTTACTTGTCAGACCTTAGTATAGTGCATCATGTGGGCCCAGGGCCTGTAAATCGAATGCTGCTGATGGGCTTGCAGCACTGGTTGTGCCACGCACAGAAGTAGCTTGTAAAGTATATCTCAGGCCTGCTTTTGCAGAGCCTGTGTGTAGTCTGTGACTGCCATGTCAACTTGGCAAGTGCAACCTACTTGCCAGTCCCTAAACCTTCACTTTTCTACATATCAGATACCCCTAAGGTAGGCCCTAGGGCAGGGTGCATTGTATGTAAAAGGTAGATCATGCCATAATGTGTGTGGCATGACCTGATAGTGAATGACAGCCTATTTAGTTGTTCACTATTGCAAGGCTACCTGTTCCCATAGGCCGGAATGGGCAGTTTGATTATAACATCTTATAATCCTAACTGACCCAGGGAACATGGTACAAATTCGAGTTTAGTATGCCTCAACTTAGAATGATAAAATACATCTTTTAGTGAAGTTGGTTTTAACATTCTGTGTTTGAAAATACCACTTTTAGAAAGTAGGTATTTTCTTGCCTAACCATCCAGCCTGCCTCTGCTAGCTTGTGTACTGTATGTCTGGTTTTGTGAGTGACAGGGGCTGGCGGGCTCCAGGAGACAGGGTGAGTCAGCACAAGGCTGAACAGACCTATCTGCATTGGGAGTGGTGGGAAGAGTAGCACCTGGGCCTGAATAGTCTGTGCCTGCCTTCCACAATGCTGGCTCCACCTCCTGTGGTGCACCTGATGACTCTGGCCCACACTGACAAAGGAAGAAGGTGTGCACTGGCAGAATGCACCCACAACTGGTTTGCGCTAGGTACAGGACCCTCTGCCTTCAGAGAATAAATAGAATAGTAGTATAAATATGGGGGCCCAGACTTCTGAGAAAACAAGACAAATCTTTGCCAAGGAGAAGAACCAAGGAAGCTGCAGGAGTTTGGACTTCCCCTCTGCCAGTGTGCTGTTTTGCTGGGTTGGCCTGCAGTTGTTTCTTTATTGCCAAGGAAAGGAGAAGGAACTTTTTAAGGAACTTTCATCATCTTGCAGAATATTTCTCCAAGGGCTTGAACTTGTGCTTGCCTACTGCTGAAGTCTCAGGGCTACAAGACTTCACCACCAGCTCCTCTCTGAATTTCCTTGCTGGGAATTCTGTCTGCAGAAGCCTGTGTGTCTCTGGCAGCTGGAAGAGTGACTCAACGAGAAGAAGCATGTCGCTGTCGCAGCTGTGCCATCGTATCGCCTGAGAAGCGTGTCGCCACCGCAGAGGCCGCCGCCGCATCACCAGAGAAGCGTGTCTTTTCCGCAGTTGCTTGCCGTCGTATCACCGGAGAAGCGTGTTGCCACCGCAAGGGTCACCGTCGCATCACCGCACGGCCGTCTGGCATGCATGCATCATCTTCACGTCGTCACATCGCATCAAGGGCACCATCTTATCGCATCGCACCGGATTGTCGCATCGCATCGAGGCGCCATCTTGCAGCATCATAACCGGAACGCAGTACAAGAATCAATGCATCACCTCCTCTCCGGTAAGGAACCCCCGAAGCAAGGAACCAACGCATCACCCTGCCTGTGAACCTTTTGTTTGCTTTGCCTTAATCATCCAGGTACTTTTGTGAGAAACGTGTCGCATTTATCATCAACTTGAACTAAGTTACTTCTACCATGTTTAAGTCTATTTTCAGTACAGTATTGTGGATTTTTGTCGTTTGTGGTCTAGTGTTAAGTCTATATAAAGAATACTTATTTTTATACAACCTGTGTGGTGTCCATTTGTAGTGTCTTTACTGTGTTACTGTATGTGAACCAGAAGAAAGACAGTGGAACCCTCACAATGTCAGCACCTAACCATTAATTAACTCCTTAATCTTTAACCCTTATAAATTTGATCAAGGGTGTGTGTGCACACAGAAGCAGTACCCACTGTTACAGTACTAATTCCAACGGAACTATGACAAATAAACCCAAAGCAATGGTGCACCACTCCGTATCATACAGATCAATTTAGAACATTAGTATAGTCCAGATCCAATCAGTGAGTAAGCCAAAAGTTTCATTAACACATCTTTTTATTCAATTTTCATGCTGTGATATGCTTTTTAGCATGAAAATTGAATAAAAAGATGTGTTAATGAAACTTTTGGCTTACTCACTGATTGGATCTGGACTATACTAATGTTCTAAATTGATCTGTATGATACGGAGTGGTGCACCATTGCTTTGGGTTTATGTGTTACTGTATGTGTTCACAAATGCTTAACACACTGCCTCTGAGATAAGCCTGTCTGCTCGTGCCAAGCTACCAAGGGGGTGAGCTGGGGTTATCCAGGAGTGTAATACCCTTTCCCTGACTAGAAGCAAGGGTCCCTATTTGGACAAAGGTGTATACCATTGCCAACTAGAGACCCCAAGTTCTAACATTGGTGGTCAGTGGTGAGGATTCTGGACTTGCATTTGTGACTCATATACAGTAATTGGTGTACACTACTAGTGAGTGCAGACCAAACGCAACCACATACTTTTTTGGTAGTATTTTATTTTCTTTGGACTGTTATTTTTCTGAGAACTGCCAATTCTTACTGCCATGAGCAGACCAGCATCTGTTACATCTATGTATCTAGATTTTGAGGAAGAGAGGTTGGAAACCTACAACGTGAAACAGCTGAAGCACTTCTGCAAGAAACTTAAAGTTGCTACCCAAGGCATTGCCAAAAAGCCTGAATACCAAAAGGCGCTGAGGGTCTGGGTGGAAGCAAGAAATACCCCTGAACTGGTGGTGGAGCCAGTTGGGGATGCAGAAGGGCAGCTGGATAGGCCATTGGTTCCAGCCAGGGAAGGGGTACTGCCCCCGCCTGGCATTACTGTCTCTTCCAAAGGCCTGTCCCCAGGAGAGCTGGAAGACAGGGAGAGTAATAGGCTGCACACGCTGGAGATGGCCAGGCTCAGGATGGAGGGTCAAAGGGACCTAGAGAATAGCAGGTTGTCCTTGGAGAGAGAGAGAATGAGATTGGAACATGAGAGAAGATTGAGGGAGTTACAGCTCAAAGCAAAAGGCTTAGAAATCAATCCCTCTGGTGGCAGTGCACCATCTGTGGCTGTGGAAGGCAGAGTCCATATCCCCAAGGATGTCATCAAAGAATTCCATAGACAGGAAGATATTGGGCAGTGGTTTGCCTTGAGATAACAATGTTGGCCCGCCAGTTCCCTGAGAAGGATTGGGGAGCGAGGTTGTGGGGGCCACTTTGTGAGTGATGGGAGGGATACATTGTTAGACCTACCCAGTGAGAATAGAATGTCTTATGTAACCCTGGCCGTAGTTTGCGTTGTAGCGCTACACGTAGCTATGCGAAGTGCACTTCACACTACGCACGCTACGCGTAGCTGCGCGAACTGCGTAGTGCGGAAGGGAAATGCTGTTCGCACTGATTGCACAGTGCCGGATGGTTGTCCGCACTGTGCAATAATTGCGAACGGCATCTTGCACAGTGCACGCGGTCGTTTTCTGCCGCTCAAGTAGATTTGAACTCGAGCTGCAGCTTTCTCAACGTGGACTGGTAGTTTCTCATTGCGAGCGGTCGCAAGCATACACGACCACTCGCAATGAGAAACCTGACCTCCCCGCGTTGAGAATCTCGCCGGGAGGTTTATTTTCCACTTTTGCGATCGGCAACTTGATATTGCTGATCGCGAACGAGGAAAAAGTCTCACCGGGATGTTGATTTTGCTCAATCGCAGTCGCCAACTTGACATTGAGGACCACGAGCAAACAAAAAATGCCCGCTACGCTACGCGCTTTTGCACTGTGCTACGTGCAATTAGCGTAGTGCGTAGTAGTGCACACTACACACGCTCCGCGAGTGTAGCGTAGTACTACGCCCAGGGTTAGTCTTATGCCCACATGAAGGAAGCCCTGATGACAAGGTATGGTTTGACCCCAGAACTCTATATACAGAGTTTCAGGAATTGCAAGAAACTGGAGACTACTAACAGGGTGGAGTATGTGTCTTTCTTTTGCAGAGCTATGGATGGTTGGTTAAAGGGTAGCAAAGTGGATACTTTTGAAGCGCTCTATTATTTGTTTGCATGGGAGCTCTCGTCTGCTAATTGTTTTCCAGAGCTATGCCAGCACCTTATTGATAGCAAGTTAACTAACCCTAGGAAGCTTGCTGAGGAGGCAGACCGCTGGGTCAGCACCCGGGTCCACAAGGGTCACGTGGGAGACTTCGCCAAATGTGGGGAGGGTCCCCAGCAGAGGAGTGGGGGGGACAAGGGTAAACGGAGGGAGTTCCAAAAATGGCCCAAAAAGTAATTCCCAAGGGAAGGGTTCCCAGCCTCCCCCTCAGAAAAAGCAAGAGGTCCCGATAGGTAAACCTGTTCACAGGGGCCCTTCTAAGTGCTTTACGTGTGGTCAAGTGGGCCACCGTTGGTATGATGCACAGTGTCCCATGGGGGATTCTAAAGCACCACCTCGTGCACCACCCCATTAGATGGCAACTGTAGCCCTGGGGGGGATGAGATGGGTGTCCAAGGTGGGTGAGTTCCCGCAGAAATGTCCCTTGTCTCTTTAGGAGACTTTGAGATGGTCCCTAAGACCCTGTTGCCTGATAACACTAAGAAGTACAGGCAGTGGGTGACCACTAATGGCCATAGGGTGGAAGCTCTAAGAGACACCGGGGCTAGTTTGACAGCTGTCAGTTGCCGGCTGGTGTCCAAAGAGCATGTTATCCCCATGCATTCTTCACTGTAGTTGCCGCGGACAACTCAGAGAGCCAATGTGAGGTGGCTCAGGTTCCCTTTGAGTGGGGGGATCTCAGGTACTCTTCATACTCTTCAAGTAGCTGTGAGGCCAGCCATGCCTGTTGATTGTCTGTTGGGCAATAATTTAGAGAGCTCTCCTTGGGCTAAGGTGTAGAGAAGGTCTAATTTGGAGATGTTGGGTCTGCCTGCGTGGGCGTGTGTGACCACTCGGTCTATGGCAGCCAGTAGGGGTGTTCATGAGGTTCTGGAGCCTGAAAATATGTCCCAGAACCCTGCCTTAAAGAGAAGATGTAGGGGGTGTGGGAAACTGGCCCCCATAGTTCCCACGGTCCAGGAGGAGGCAGACCTTTGAAGAACCAGAACCTTTTGGACCTGGCGGCGCAGGGTACGCCCTCTGCCTCCGGGGTTCACCTGCTTCGTTGCACAGAGACACGGGACACTCTGTCGGCGTTAGAAGATTGGATTTATTTAGCTGCAGCTAGTACAGTTATCCTAGAAGTACACAAAGTAGGTTCTCAGGAGACTGCCACTTCACTCTTTGGCGCATCAGATTAAATATCATACAATACAGAATTATTAACAAAACACACGCCCCAAGCAAAGAAGAAAAGAGCAAATAGGGTAAGTGGAAAACAAAGCGGAACCAGTAAGAAGGGTTCGAAAACAGAAAGATCAGATGACTCGAAGAGACCTCTCCTCCAACCCCCGAACTTAATTTATTAACAGATTACAACTGACTTGCAGGTGGTGAGATACGTTTGTGTGTATTGGAGGACAGGCATGACACAAGAGAATGCTAGCAGGAGACAGTGAAGGCCAGTCGATAAGATATGATCGGGAAAGAATGGTGTGAGCCTACAGACAGTTGAAACTTGGATTAGAAAAGCCAGACACGGATTAGTGTACTCGGCTAGTCCAAACATCAGCTTCACAAACAAGGCCGAGGACGGATTTCGACACCAAGCTACGGGAAAAGCAGAATATACTTCGTTCGCCGTGCTGCCTGATTGATGGCAACACAAAATGGCGGCGGGTTACAAAATGGCAGGTCGATTCGATCGTGATCGAAAATCGAAGTTCCTCACCTTGAGAGGGATGCCCTGGAACCTACAGGGGAACAAGTGACTGAACTAGGGGACCTGCCTGAGTGACCCATTGGCAGCAGGAAGGAGGCCCCTCTAGGGAGGAATTTTGTGCAGAGCAGAAAAAGTGTCCTTCTCTTGTGGGTTTGCGGCAACAGACCACAAACCAGGCAGCAGGTGATCAGTCTGGATCACATTGGACCTACTAGGAGAACGACCTCCTGTATAGCAAGCCTAAGGTTGCTGAGCCTGGGTCAACCCATGTGCTGGTGGTACCCCAGCGCTTCAGAGCCTTCTTACTGAATTTGGCTCATGATGTGCCTTTAGCTGGACATCTGGGGCAGGAGTACAGTGTTACATACAAGTTCACCACTCCTTAACATCCCCAAGGTAATGGGCTGGTTGAGAGATTCAACTGGACCCTCAAAGGCATGATAATGGGTCTTGAGGAACCTATGAGGTGTAAGTGGGACGTCCTCTTGCCATTCCTTCTTTTTCCTTTCCTGAGGTGCCACAGAAGTCCTAAGGGTTCAGCCCCTTTGAACTGCTGTATGGTCACCCGGTAGGAGGAGCGTTGAGTCTGGTCAAGGAAGGCTGGAGGCAATCTCCCAGGAAACCTCCCCAGGATGTCTACAGTTACATGCTGGCCTTCATGAACCAGACTCGGTGATTCAGACAGCTCGCTCAGAGGAATCTGGAAGCCAGCCAGGAAGAGATGAAGCGGTAGTACGAGCAGAATGCCACTCTGATTGAGCTTCAGCCTGGTCAGAAAGTTTGGGTCATGGCCCCTGTAGAGCCCTGAGCGCTCCAGGACAGGTGGACCGGACCATTTGAGGTGGTGAAGCTCAATAGTGATGTCACTTACCTGGTGAACTTGTGGTCTCCTAGGAACCCTTTGCGGGTTCTGCATTTTAACCGCCTGAAGCCCCACTTAGAAAGGTCCGAAGTGGGCATGTTCCTAGTGGTGGATGATGGAATGGAGGAGGAGACTGAGCCTCTTCCTGACCTCCTGTCTGCAACAGAGCAAGATGGGTCAGTGGATGGTGTCAGCCTCTCGGCTACACTGACCCCTGAACAGCAGCAAGATTGTCGCCAACTGTTGGGACAATTCTTTGATTTGTTCTCCCTGGTTCCTGGTGTCACTGAGTGGTGCGTCCATGATGTGGACACTGAGGACAGTCCTCTTGTGAAGCACAAGGCTTACAGAGTGACTGACAGGGTCAGAGCTTACATCAAGGAGGAGGTCTCCAAGATGTTTGCCATAGGGTGATCGAGTCCTCTAACAGCCCTTGGGCCAGCCCCGTGGTCTTGGTCCCAAAGGCTGCCGCGCCTGGTGCCACACCCGAACTCCGGTTCTGGGTGGACTACCGAGGACTCAATTCAGTCACCAGGACTGACGCGCACCCCATCCCCAGAGCTGATAAGCTCATTGATCGGTTGGGGGCTGCCCGGTACCTCAGCACATTATATTTAACATCTGGGTACTGGCAGATCACCTTAACTGATGGGGCCAAAGAGAGGTCAGCATTCTCCACACCAGATGGGCACTACCAATTCCGGGTTATGTCCTTTGGGATGAAGAATGCCTCTGCCACCTTTCAGAGGTTGGTCAACAAGGTTGTGGCTGGACTGGAAGATTTCAGTGCTGTCTACCTGGATGACATTGCGGTGTTCAGCGCCAGTTGGGAAGAAGATCTGCGCCACCTCTGGGAAATGTTGATGGCACTGCGAAAGGCAGGCCTCACGATCAAGGCGAGTAAGTGCCAGATCGGGCAGGGTTCCGTGGTGTACTTGGGGCACCAGGTGGGGAGCAGCCAGGTTGCGTTCCTACAACCCAAGATTGATACCATCCTGGCGTGGGGACCCCAAGACCCAGACACAGGTGAGAGCCTTTTTAGGACTCACATGGTACTACAGGAGGTTTGTCAAGGGGTATGGCAACATTGTTGCACCCTTGACTGAGCTGACTTCCAGGCAGCAGCCCAAGAAAGTTAACTGGACTGACACCTGTCAGAAGGCTTTTGATGCCCTGAAGACTGCCATGTGCACAGCACCCGTGCTTCAGGCGCCCAACATCTCAAAAGAATTAATTGTCCAAACAGACACTTCAGAGTATGGTGTGGGGGCTGTTCTATCACTGATTATTGAGGAGGGCCTAGACCAACCTGTAGCCGTCATCAGTAGGAAGTTACTTCCATGGGAACAGAGGTGGAGTGCAATTAAGCATGAGGCATTTGCTGTGTTCTGAGGACTGAAGAAGTTGAGACCATACCTGTTTGAGACTCACTTCCGGGTTTAGACAGACCACAGGCCCCTCAGATGGTTGATGCAGATGAGGGGTGAGAACCCAAAGTTCTTGAGGTGGTCCATTTCCCTACATGGGATGGACTTCACGGTGGAACACCACCCTGGTACAGAACACGCCAATGCTGATGGTCTGTCCAGAGTTTTCCACCTTAGTGAAGAGAACTCCCAAGGGGAAGGGTAGTTCTCCCCACATTTCAGCTCGAGGGGACACATGTTAGACCTGGTACCATTGCTGTGAGTCTCCCTTCCATTTTTCACTGGTTGCCTCCTCTGTTTTTGATATGTTTTGCTGATTTAGATGCTTTGGGCACTGTGCCACGGCTATTCAGTGTCACAGTGCAAGTGCTCCCTGTGTTAAATTGTTATACTGAATTAGTGACTCCATGATTGACTTGTTTGATTTACTTGTCAGACCTTAATATAGTGCACCATGTGTTCCCAGGGCCTATAAATCAAATTCTGCTGGTGGGCTTGCAGCACTGGTTGTGCCACCCACAGAAGTATTTTGTAAAGTGTGTATCAGGCCTGCCATTGCAGACCCTGTGTACAGTCTGTGACTGCCATGTCGACTTGGCCAGTACAGCCTACTTTCCAGTCCCTAAACCTTTCCTTTTCTACATATCAGACACCCCTAAGGTAGGCCCTAGGGCAGGGTGCATTGTATGTAAAAGGTAGGTCATGCCCTGATGTGTGTGGCATGACCTGATAGTGAATTACAGCCTATATCGTTTTTCACTGTTGCAAGGCTACCTGTCCCCATAGGCTAGAATTGGCAGTTTGATTATAACATCTTATAACCCTAACTGACCCAGGGAACATGGTACAAATTCAAGTTTAGTATGCCTGAACTCAGAATGATAAAATACATCATTTAATGAAGTTGGTTTTAACATTCTGTTTTTGAAAATACCACTTTTAGAAAGTAGGTATTTTCTTGCCTAACCATCCAGCCTGCCTCTGCTAGCTTGTGTATTGTATGTCTGGTTTTGTGAGTGACAGTGGCTGGGGGGCTCCAGGAGACAGGGTAAGTCAGCACAAGGCTGAATATACCTATCTGCATTGGGAGTTGTGGGAGGAGTAGCACCTGGGCCTGGAAAGGGCTGTGCCTGCCTTCCACAATGCTGACTCCACCTCCTGTGGTGCACCTGATGACTCTGGCCCACACTGACAAAGGAAGAAGGTGTGCACTGGCAGAATGCACCCACAACTGGTTTGCGCTAGGTACAGGACCCTCTGCCTTCAGAGAATAAATAGAATAGTAGTATACATATGGGGGCCCAGACCCCTAGACTTTAGATCACTTCTGGGAAAACAAGAAAAATCTTTGCAAATGAGAAGAACCAAGGAAGCTGCAGGAGTTTGGACTGCCCCTCTGCCAGTGTGCTGTTTTGCTGGGTTGGCCTGCAGTGGTTTTTTTTATTGCCAAGGAAAGGAGAAGGAACTTTTTAAGGAACTTTCATCATCTTGCAGAATATTTCTCCAAGGGCTTGAACTTGTGCTTGCCTCCTGCTGAAGCCTCAGGGCTACAAGACTTTACCACCAGCTCCCTTCTGAATTTCCTTGCTGGGAATTCTGTCTGCAGAAGTCTGTGTGTCGCTGGGAGCTGGAAGACCGAATCAACGAGAAGAAGCATGTCGCTGTCACAGCTGTGCTGTCGCATCGCCAAAGAAGCGTGTCGCCGCCGCATCACCAGAGAAGTGTGTCTTTGCCGCACTTGCTTGCGGTCGCATCTTTGGAGAAGCGTGTCGCCACCTCAAGGGTCGCCGTCTAATCACCGGAGAAGCGGGTCGCAGGGCCTGTTGCTGCTCAGAAGTTGTTGAGTCACTGCATGGCCGTCGGGCGTGCATGCATCATCTTCACATTGTTGCATCCCATCAAGGGCACCATCTTATGCCATCGCACTGGATTGTTGCATTGCATCGAGGCGCCATCTTGCTGCATCGTAACCGGAACGTAGTACAAGAATTAATGCATTACCTCCTCTCCGGTGAGGAACAAGATGCATCCCCTACTCTGCGCAGGCATTGAGGAGCAACGCATCGCCTCCCCCGAAGCAAGGAACTAATGCATCACCCTCCCTGCAAACCTTTTGTTTGTTTTGCGTTACGCATCCAGGTACTTTTGTGAGGAACATGTCGCATTTATCATCAACTTGAACTAAGTTACTTCTATTTTGAGTACAGTGTTGTGGATTTTTGTCATTTGTGGTCTTGTGTTAGGTCTATATACAAAATACTTATTTTCATACAATCTGTGTGGTGTCCATTTGTAGTGTCTTCACTGTGTTACTGTATGTGTTCACAAATGCTTAACACACTACCTCTGAGATAAGCCTGTCTGCTCATGCCAAGCTACCAAGGGGGTGAGCAGGGGTTATCCAGGAGTGTAATCCCCTTTCCCTGACTAGAAGCAAGGGTCCCTATTTGGACAAAGGTGTATACCATAGCCAACTAGAGACCCCCAGTTCTAACAGTGGCTCAAAATCATCGTAGTTTGGACCATAATATCCAACTAGTGTTAATAATCTATCACCTATTTTTTTTTGTTGCTATGATCCACCTACCACCCTTATCCACCCGCGTGACCAATATCCATATCTGTGCCTGTTTTTTCACTAATATTGCCACCCTTCTTGTGTTTCATGCTCTGACCTGTACATATCCCCTGTTGTACCCATGTTTGGGGCATATTATCAAGAGACCTAACGCCGCTTTTCCGGTCCGGAAAAGCGGCGATTTTGTTAACTCACTATTAACAAGGACTCGCTAACAAGCTGTGGCGTGAGTTTCCTTGAGTTAGCTGCATTTTTTTTTCTACTTGCATGTCAGCGATATTTATCGCTAATGACTTGCAAAGTAGGCGTTCCTCACCGAATTCATATGGAATCCATCGCCAAAAGCAACATCACCCTATCAACAACGCGGGTCAAGCGATCAAAAAAGCTGCGCTAACCGCCTTTATCGCTGTAATCTAACATCAGGTAAAATCCTGACTTAGCTATCTTTTTAATGGGAGGTGGATTGACAGAATAAGTCCACACTCCCATATTCACAAACTTTTCGTTAGCGTGTGAAATCATCGCCGGATTTCACACGCTAATGATGATTATCGCCGTGTATTGCTGGAATTGACATCGCCTGTGAGCTAAGCGTTGTAAATACGCCACTAACACGGCGATGTAAACCAACGATACACGGCGGTAATCAAAAACTCGCTAAGTGCATTTAGCGATAATTATCGCTTGTGCTTGTTAATATGCCCCCATGTTTTCTGAATAGCTCACCAAACTCATTTTTCACCAAATGGGTCTCCTGTAAGATCAAAATCTGTGCAGGAGACTCTCTTAGATATTGCAAAATGTTGTCTCTCCTCACTTTCGTGCGTAGCCCATTAATATTCCATGTTAATACTTGAATCAACATATTCCTGCTTTTTTCCGACGACCCTCAATCTGGATGCATGTAGCTGTTCTGGATGACTTATATCTCTTGGAGGTTTTTGATGAGGTTTTTATCATTGTTTTCTTACATGCTTCCTACCCTGTGCTCCCCTCTTGTCCCCACGCTTCCCTCCCTTAGAGAACCCACCCATACTTTCTCCTGGACCTGATGTTAGTCCAGTTTTCTTTCCCATCGCCTTAGGCACCCACCACCAACACATAAACAAGTTTGTATGACCACCGTAATCTCCCTAAAACAGGGCACACCCTGACCTACAGCCTACTCCTAGCCTTATATAATCTCCTAGTCTCCAGCTCCTCCTTTCTTGATAGCCTCTAACAGGTCATCTGCCTCTTTTTGACTTCTTAGTATATGCATTTTGTTATTGTGCATAACTCTTAGGGATGCAGGAAATTAAAGCTGTGCTATGGCCCCACTTTTTATAATTCTTCTAGGTACTTTCCCAACTCCCATTGCCTATCTAAGGTAGCCCGTGCTAGATCTGATCTAATCTCAAAAGAGAAGTTTTAGAAATGGGGGTCTCTAGTTGGTAGAGGTAGGTACCTTTGTCCAAATAGGGACCCTTGCTTCGAAGTCAGGGTAAGGGGATACACACTGGACCCCAGCACCACATCCCTCCCGGACAATCTCCACAACATTGGACTTCACCAGATCGCGACCAAACCCAGGCACTCAGCAGGACACACCCTCGACCCCCTCTTCACAACAGGTAACTCCATCACCTTCAGCCACATCATAGAATTCCCATGGACTGACCATTGATGCGTCCACTTCACCTTCAGAATACCCACCATCCACAGACACCTGCACCTGCTCCTACGAAGAAACTGAACCAGAATCACCGACGACCAGCTAACCTCATCACTCAGCAACTCCACCCCAACCATCACGGAAAATGATGACCCCAACACCGCAGCCCAAACCCTGCACAGATGGATCTCCAACAGCACCAACACCAAAGCCCCCTCAAGAAAAACAACAACACCAACGCCAAGACAGCCAGTTGGTTGACCACTGAGCTTCGAGAGTCTAGGCGCACTTGCCGCCACCTCGAAAAGGCCTGGAGGAACACCAAATCCACAGAAGCCCACAACAACTTCAGAGCCGCCACCAACGCCCACCACCAACTCATCAGAAAAATGAGGAAAAAAGTGATTGAAGACAGAATCTCCAATCACGCACACAACAGTAAAGAACTCTTCAATATCATCAAGGAGTTCGCCCAACCCACCAGTGAGTCCACTGACATCCCTCCCTCACAAGACCTCTGCAACAAACTCAGCACCTTTTTTCACCACAAAATCAAGAGCATCTACGACAACTTCGATGAAGACAACCAACACACTGAACCCTCACCAACCACACCGACACCCTGAAGCCAGCGATCGACGACTGGATAGCGCTCACCACCAAAGACACACTGAAGACGATAAAGTAAATCCATTCCGGGACGCTAACAGACCCCTGCCCCCACCATATTTTCAACAGAGCCACCGGCACCATCGCACCCATGCTCTACCACACCATCAACCGCTCCCTGGCAGCCCCCACATTATCCGACAACTGGAAACATGCCGAGGTCAACCCCCTCCTGAAGAAACCCTAGCGGACCCCACCGACCTCAAAAACTACAGACCCATCTCCCTGCTCCCATTCCCAGTGAAAGTCATCGAGAAAGCCATCAACAGCCAACTCGCCACATTCATCGAAGAGCACAACATCCTTGACTCCTCCCAATCCGGCTTCAGAAAAAAACAAAGTACGGAAACCGCCCTCCTCACTGCAACAGACAACAGCCACACCCTACTGGACAAAGGAGAAACAGCGGCCCTCATCCTCCTCGACCTCTCAGCGGCGTTCGACACAGTCTCTCACCGCACCCTAATACGCAGACTCCACGAAGCAGGGATCCAAGACAAGGATCTCAAATGGATCCACTCCTTCCTCTCCGGCAGAACGCAGCGGGTCAGACTACCCCCTTTCCTCTCGGACCCTACACCTACCACCTGCGGAGTCCCCCAGGGGTCCTTCCTCAGCCCTACACTCTTCAACATCTACATGGCTTCGCTCGCCCCCATCATCAGAACCTACGGACTCAACATTGTGTCATACGCAGAAGACACCCAGCTCATCCTCTCCCTATCCAACGAACCCAATACCGCCAGACACAATTGTCGAGAAGGCATGGAAGCCGTCGCCAAATGGATGAAAAACAGCTGCCTACAACTAAACACCAACAAAACAGAAATACTCATCATGGGCCCAAACCCCAATGCCTGGAACAACACCTGGTGGCCCCCTGCCCTCATAAGCCCGCCCACCCCCACAGACCACACACGCAACCTGGGTATCATCCTGGACTCCGAGCTCAAAATGGACCGCCAGATCAACCCCTTCTCGTCCTCCTGCTTCCACACCCTCCGCCTCCTACGTAAGACCTTCAAATGAATCCCCCTCGAACACAGAAAGACCGTCACTAACGCCCTGGTCACCAGCAGACTATACTACAGAAACGCACTCTACGCCGGAATAATCAAAAACCTCACCCGCAAGCTACAGAACATCCAGAATGCCGCCATAACGCTGGTCTTCGACCTGCCAAGACACTGCCACATCTCCCAGCACCTGCGCACACTCCACTGGCTCCCCATCAAAGCTAGAGTCACCTTCAAGATGCTCACCCACGCCCACAAGGTCCTCCATGACACCGGACCAGCATACCTTAACAGCAGACTCAAATTCCATGCACCCCAGAGGACCCTACGATCAGCCCAGCTCTCCTATGCCATGGTTCCCCGCACCAGAAAGACCAGATCGGGAGGCCGCTTCTTCTGCTTCCTCACAGCCCTTGCCTGGAATGCCCTTCTGCTCCACCTCAGAAAGACAACATCGCTCCCCATCTTCGCAAGAAACCTCAAAACCTGGCTCTTCGACAGACCGCCCTTTGATGGACTGTAGCCTGCTAACCCCCCCAGCACCTTGAGACCCTTACGGATGAGTAGTCGCGCTTACCAAACGACTGATTGATTGATTGATTGACACACTCTAGATAACCCCAGCTAACCCCCATGGTAGCTAGGCACGAGCAGACAGACCTATCCTAAAGGCAATGTGTAAAGTATTTGTACTCAAAACACACAGTAATACAGTGATAGCACCACAAATGGACACCAGACCAGTTTAGAAAAATAAAGTATCTTTATCTAAACTCAACAAAACCAAAACAACGAAAATCCAACATACAAGTATTAAGAAAAATGACTTTCAAAAGGTTTTAGCAACAGAGTCCATAGAAAACGATGGATCCATGATTTCTTGCAAAGTACCTGTTGTTGCGACCAAATTCACCAAGCCAAACAGCGGCAGCGATGGAAAGCATCGAAAAACAAAGAGATGTGTTGTTTCCTGAGACCTTCATGGATGCGATTCAACAGTTTCGCTTGGCACAGGGGACGATGCGTTGGGTCCGGTCTGTAGGGGGAAATGATGCATTGATTCTGAGACAACTCCGATCAGCGGTTGATGCGTCTGGGAAAACTTGCTGCCAAAAGACGATGCGCGGACATCCGGGATATGTCGGCGAACGATGCGGTGGTGTTGAGCTGTGCTGTGTTTATTTCTTCAGCCGCGAACCCTCGTTGTGTCGATTCTTGCAATGGCAACAGGCGCTGTGCTGCTTTCGGCAGCGGCGCGGTGATGCGGGGAGATTCTTCTCACACCACGGTGTTGGTCGGAAAACTGTTGCAAGAAGAGCGATACATCGATTTTCTTGTTGTTTCCCAGCAGCAAAAACAACCTTCAGAGGCCCCCACACAGTCACAAGCACTTCTTGGTGGGCAAGAACTCCCAGCAAGGGAGTTCAGGGGAGCTGGGGGTGAAGTCTTTGTGTTCCTGAGACTTCAAAACGGGAGTAAAGCCCTACTCAAGCCCTGGCATACTTTCCTCAAGTAGGGGACACAGCACACAGCAAAGTCCTTTTCCTTTCCTTGGCAGAAACAGCAACTGCAGGCCATCCCCAGACACACAGCAAGGGCAGTACTTCTCCTCAGTTTCTCCAGCCCTTCTCCTTGGCAAAGGTTCCACTTCATTCCAGAAGTTGTATAAAGTTCAGGGGCCTGGCCCCTCTTTTTATACAGTAGATTTCTTTGTTCTCTGAAGGCAGAGAGTGTCTGTGCCCAGCCCAAACCAGTTCTGTCCTTTCTGGTGCAGCTGCCTGGCAGGAGGTGGAGACAGCATTGTCCAAGGCAGACCGGGCCCTTTCAGGTGAAAGGAAATCGCCTGCCCCGACTCTATATGCAGCCCATGTCTATTCAGCCCAGCCCTGACTCATCCAGTCTCTCTGGAGCCAATGCTCCTTCACAGCCCCTGACACTCCAAACCCAGACAGTCAATCCACATCCTAGCAGAGGCACACTGGATGGCTAAGCAAGAAAATACCTACTTTCTAAAAGCTTGGGCCTAGCGTTCTCTAAACTAGTGCTATTTAAAGTGGTTTCTTGACTAGACCACTCTGGGTTAGATGTTATCCCCTCCACCACCATCATTGACAAGACTGATTGACCCCCTATCTGCTCTACAACCCCTATCGCTTGCCCTCGGAGGGTCACGATGGGGGGGGAGGGGGTAAGACTTTAAAGGAGGACCTCAATGAGAGAGTAAATATTAATTTATGCTTTAGGACCTCATTCTTCCTTTTTGCTCTCCCTGTCCACTACGACATCTTCCTGTACTTCTGCTTAGATCCACACACCTGAGGTTGGGGGTAATCTCCTTCCTCAATGAGCTCAGATGTCTCATATGTTGGGGGAGTATTAGGGGACTGCTCTGGGAGATGTTTTTTTTACCATCGATTCTAAACAAGAGGAGCGGGGGCCTAAAACTCCTCAAGGTGGTGGGCACTCATCGGTGCTCTAGCGATCCGTTCACAGCGCATCAGCCATGTTCTCTATCAGTTTCCTTCCCTCCAGGTTATTGCTTTTGCCTCAAAAAAGTGCTGCTATCGCTGTCTGCTGAGCTGATAGTGACAGACTATCAGCCTCACTTAGCTCTGTGTATTACATGGAGAATCTCCTCTCCGCGGGCTGTCGGCTCTAGGAGGTGGCTAATGTTTTTGGACAAAGTAAATCATTTTTTCTTTTAGATTTTTCCATTTTATGCATTTATGATGTTGTGGTGCTGTTATATTTTTGCAATATGCTGCATGTTTCAATGTTATGTCATGAGCTCAGATGTAACTTGAATATAACACTTGGTGAGGAATACGCGCAACTACTTGAGTTTTTAACGTGGGGTGGGTATGTCTTATCGGTTTTAGGCGTGCTCCTGGGGCAGCGTTTGCATTCAAAACGTCACATGAACAACTTGGTTACTGCACTTCCTTGCTTGGAATGTGTCCCCCTGGACACTGCGTTGGTCCAATGATTGGCTCTTCAAGTCAACAAAGTATAAACAACTTCTTATGCAATGAGTTTCAGTACATGTATTTTATTCATATGTTGTGTAATCTAATTACAAATTGTTCTTCTGACTTTATAGTTAATAGTTTCTGATGCATTTCGGGTGTCAATTACTCTTTGTCAGGAATTAGTCCTATGGATGAACATGAGTATCATAAACAAATATGCACTATGCTGTCTAGTTCAAATCATAGTATTCAAATTATTTTATTATTGTGACCCATGTTAGTGGTGATGTAAGAGGTGTTATTGAGGATATCAAACTTTCTGAACGTAACTGTTTAGGGTAACGCTTGCATGCTGTATTGGAATCACCGTAAGTGAATACGAAAAACAAAATGAAATGTTGTGCCGAGGAGCTCGGTAAATCACCATAAGTGAATAAGAAAACAAAAAATGTTGCAGAAGAACTTGGTGGTGAACTACGATTGTGGCGTTTTGGTAATCCCAAAAATATTGTGTGAGTCAAAGAGCTGAGCTGCTGAGGTTAGCGTTAGCGTTATGTGCCCTGAGAGGGAAACGCTCTACCGGCCTAATATCATCTCATGTGTGTGAGTGAATATTCATGCAAAGTAACCGGTCAATTAATCTCGGTGAACGTCGCATTGTGTTTTAGTCGAACGGCGTCTACAACGCGTGAGCTTAAAATCCATGATCGGCGTTCAATCGGCGCATTATGATAATACTCAGGCTTCGTGGGTTAATAACATGCAACGGTCCTACTCGACCTGACTTTACGTACCATTGTTTTTTTTTTTTTTTTTAAAAACCTTTATTTATCTCTGTGTACAAGACAAATACGGGCCTACAACCATCCGGTCGGCCTCGACACTTCTGAACCTTGATAGCAAAATATACGTCCACCCGGTGGCCCGGCAGCACATAAAAGCATACAACCTTTACGTACCATTGTTAGTAACATCGGGCGTTTCGTGGTGGTGATGCGCTCATTCCCGGTGTCTTTGCGTCGGGATTCGTGAGAATGAATGTAGGACTCGCAAAGTGGCTATGTTTTGGCTCGATGGCGAGATAGAAATAGGACTCGTGTTTATAGTGGCCATCTTTGAATATGTTGTTAAATAATGAATGTGTGCGTGTAAAGAGAAACACGAGTAGGTGTGTAAAGAAAATAAATGTGAAAGACGCTATTAAAGTACAGTTTATAAATAACGGGCAAGTTCAATTTGTTAATTAATCCCGAAGGGATGTATACTGTCCAACTTTTTAATCCAGTAGTTTTCTCGCTGTAGGAGATATTTTCTGTTGTCACAACCTTCTCTTTTCGATACCACTTCTAGGATCAAGAATCTGAGTTGGCTGATATTATGGTTATTTTCAAGAAAATGGTTGGCCACGACTGACTTGAGTTGTTTAGTGCGAATGTTCGATTTATGTTCGTTGATTCTAGTCTTGATCTTCCTTTCAGTTTTACCAACGTAAATCTTACCACACGGGCATTTTAACAAGTAAACTACGTTTGTGGTGTCACATGTGGCTGTGAGCAATAATTTGATTTTATTGCCTTTTCGTCGGTGTGTTATGCTTGTTCCCGTTATAATGTTGTTGCAGTTGTTGCAGTTATGACATGCCATTGTTCCTTTGTAAACTTCTTGGTGATTTTTTTTGGGGTGTTTGAGCATTTCCCCCATGTTTTTGTTCCTAGTATAGGCAAAGGTTGGTAATTCCTTAAATAGGTTCTTGAAGTCAGGTTCCATGGTTAACATTGGCCAATGTCGTTTGATTATGCGTTTCATGTGCTTGCTTGCTGTGGAAAATTTAGACACCATCACTAAAGAGCTGTTCTTTTTGGATGTTGTTTTTTGCAATAAATCGCTTATGTTTTTGAGTTGGCATCTGTTTTGTGCTTCTTCTATTATTTTAAATGGGTAACCTCTTAGTAAAAACCGTTCTGACATTTCTTGTAACCGTTTAGTTGCTGTTTGAGGATTGGATACAATGCGTTTGACTCGCAACATTTGTGAGTAGGGTAGATGTTGTTTCAATGTTTCTTGGTGAAAGCTAGCATAGTGTAGCATGTTGTTTCGATCTGTGGATTTCCTATATATATCATTGTTGAATTTATTGTCAACTACAGTTATTAATACATCCAAGAATGTTATTTGTTCGCGTTGTACATCATATGTGAATTGTATTCGTTCATTTATTTGGTTGAGTTTGTCCAATGCTTCCATTAAGATGGATTGTTGTCCATTCCATAACACAATTTGTAATGAGATTACACAACGTATGAATATAATACATGTACTAAAACTCATCGCATAATAAGTTGTTTATTTTTTTTGTATTTTTTTTTATAGAGTTTTATATAGCGCAAACTTGACCCAAATCCAATCAGGTACCAGAGCGCTTTACATATACTTTGTTGACCTGAAGAGCCAATCACTGGACCAACGCAGTGCCCAGGGGGACACATTCCAAGCAAGGAAGTGCAGTAACCAAGATGAGCTCAGATGTCTCATATGTTGGGGGAGTATTAGGGGACCGCTCTGGGATTAGTTTTTTTACCACCCTCTGTTAGTTTGGAAAACTTTCCTTTCCAAGAGAACTTGCCGAAGTTTTGCTTTCCCCCACCTGGACTAGCCCCCCTACCTAACAGTTGTTAAGCTGCCTTGCAGATAAGTTGTTTCTCCAACTTTTCTGCCTTTCCTCTGCCAAACACCAGCTCCTCCTTGTTATTTTTATCTTCAGAGTGCTCCACAGCAGCCAGAGACCCGGTGGAGACCTTGCGCTGCTGCCCTGCGGCTCTTCCTGAGTTCCAGGGCGACCTCCAGGCGTTCCTCTCCTTCCCGCTGCCAAGCAGTCCCTCAATGGCCTCAACCTACACGGTAAGACACATCGATTCTAAACAACGGGAGGGGGGGCCTAAAACTCCTCAAGGTGGTGGGCTTTCATCGGTGCTCTAGCGATCCGCTCGCAGCGCATCCGCCATGTTCTCTATCAGTTTCCTTCCCTCCAGGTTATTGCTTTTGCCACACAAAGTGCTGCAATCTCTGTCCGCTGAGCTGATAGTGACAGACTATCAGGCTCACTTAGCTCTGTGTATTACATGGAGAATCCCCTCTCCTCGGACTGTCGGCTCTAGGAGGTGGCTAATGTTTTTGGACAAAGTAAACCATTTTCTCTTTTAGATTTTTCCATTTTATACATTTATGATCTTGTGGTGCTGTTATATTTTTGCAATATGCTGCATGTTTAAATGTTATGTCAAGCTAGTAAGTCTATGCTTTATGAAATAATAACCATTTTTTTCCTGATCAGAGTTCAATGTTTGCTAGTTTACTGCTACAAATCAAATCGTACTGCTCTGAGCTAACAATTGCATTCCGTTACAGGTTGTTACTATATCATTGCATTTGTCCTTGTTTAGTGTTGAATGTCCTTTTTCCAATTCATCGAGTTTTATAGAGCTCGTAACCAGTAGATTGTTTTCAGTACCACTACGCATTCACTGTTCCCCAAAATTAGAGAAGAATTTGTAATTCTTTAAAGAATCTCTGGGCTATACAAATGTGCAAAGTCCTCAAAACAAGTTTCCCCGATCCATTATGAAGACTCCACTAAACAACATGCAAGTGAGGTTCCCCACCCAGGCTAGGAAACTAGACAAGCACTGCCGCAAGTGGCACATCCATACCAAAGCCCATGCATTTCCCTGGCCTGAGTGGGAAACATTCGACACCAACACCATAGAGCATACAAATATTCATATACAGACCAAGTATACGGGACATAGGAAGACTAAGCGGGAGGCCCTACTAGAACTGTGGGCCATCCTTGGGGTGGCCCCAACCTACGACTATCCCCGGGCCCCTAAGTAAGGCATCTGCATCACCCACACTGTTCACCAGGAGGGATGTGCTCTAGCTGGTGCCTGCCATCCCAGTCACCGCTGCATTGGGTTGCACCAATCCACTGATCGAGGAGGCTGCTGGACTTCTCTGGGGCAGCATGCTGCCAGTCAGGGAGGAGGTCACACGTCCCACCAGCCTAGATGCAGTCAGCCCTGGCTCATTCCAGTGCCAAGCTCACTTAAGACCTGACCACTTACCCATCTGTTGCGACCTATCACGTCCAAGCCAAACTGGGAGCATATATTCCTGAACACCCCATTAGGCACCATAAGGTCAGAGGGAGGTTTGGGGCCCTCCTGCAAGATGATTCTACCAGTGGAGGGGAAGATGGGAGTGCCTGTCCTGCACAGTCCAACTCCAAAGGGGGAGTCCTGGGCTACACTCCACCCAGATAGGCCTATGGCACAAAGGAAGCATCAGGGAAGGAGGATGAGGCCAAGACAATGCCTAGAAAAACAGCACGTAGCACTGAGAGAAGGAGGCAACCCAGATGGGAATTAGAGGAAAGAAGAGAGTTAAGGATGGACAGCAAGAGAGAGCTCTCACCTGGGAAGCCCAGCAAGGAGGGGAAACAACTCCTCCTCCCCGGAGGAAACAGGAGCAAGACCTTGGGCCCCACATAGAGAAGAGCCCAGGGATGACTTGGGAGGAAGGCCCCTAAACGAGTTACACACATCACCTGGCCATCAGCCAGAGAGGGGCTGACCAGGAAATTAGTAGACTGGAAAGCCTGGCAGGGCCACAATTGAGACACATAAGGAACAGTATGGTACCTTCAAACGTGCACGAGGAGAGTGATGGCAAGGATGTCTGCCGCTTCTCCAGAATGTGCAAGTCAAACAGACCAACCCCTAGAGAGATAGTATCCAGAGAAAAGGGCAAGGCATTTGCGTGACCTTTTTGTCATCTACTGACCTGCTTGAGCCAAAAGGAAGGGCCACCAGTATGATCATCCTTGGACAGAGGAGGATCCTTCGAATCCAAATACATGGCCATTGCAGTGGACTGCATTTGGCATGGAGTGGGAGATCCAAACTGAAACTTCCTCTACATGCAGGAGTGCCTGAGATGATGGGAGCATTAAATTGGGGAGAAACCGAAAGAGCTGCCCGAAGCTAGAATATGTTCGCTACTGCAGAATGGTGCAGCAGGAACCATCGACATGACTTAGAAAAGAACACGGATGGTGTAAATTTAGCTTTAGGTAACATCAAAAGTCTGCTCAGCAGCCTCATTGCAGGACAGACCGACACAGTGTTCTTCTGTGCATGCATCCCAGCAGTTAGGCTTATCAACACTGAGCATGATGGGGCTGCATTTAACTCATTCAGACACCTGCTCTGGACGGCCCTAAGAGGAGATATTCCCTGACTGCCTAGACATAGGACGACTGATAGCAAAGAGCATGAGGCCTGGTGAGACCGTGGCTTAATTCCTAGGCAGGCTGAAAGAATGATGGTGACAGGAAATAGGGCAGCCCTGGATCGACTTGGGTCCCCAGGTTGCATTCCTCTACAACATACTCAAGACGAGACTAAGATCAAGACCAGATTAGAAAGTGTAGTAAGGCTATACACCAAACCTTGCTCGGAAATACAGGTCCACATAATACACTATTACCAGAAGAGACAGTAGAAGGACAGTGAGAAGCAGGAGCAGGCCCAGATAAACACCCCCAACATAAGCTGAAAAGACCACACTTGAGGGGGCCGCATTAGCCGCAAATGTCCAAATGGCACCTGTCTCGAGGGGAGCGCTGCTTATGGACCCCAGAAGGTATTTGCCCAGCCTTAATGGCTGGAGGTCAGGGAGGGTGGGTCCAAACTGACCTCATAGAAGTCTGTTATTGTCACAGAATAGGCCACATGGCTAACTGGTGCCGTCTAAAAATGTACTACCATCAGAAAGGGATAGTACCAGGACAGCCCCCACAGAGCATCCCCCCCAAAACCAAGCTCAGAACAAAGCACATGCTTCACAGAATAAACTTCAAGAAAGTCAGGCTTTGGGAATCTTTATCACCCCTGACCCCCAACTATTCCATTAACAATATGTTGCCGTCCCCTTAGATAGACTTAGAAATTATGTTACTCACCGGAGATCCCTGATGCTCTCGTTGCTTGGCCGTGCGGCCTTGTTTAAGATGCTTGCTCTACTGCGTTTTTTATATGTCCTCCAAAATTGCCCATAGAAGATTCCCGACTCATATTTTAACAGTATTGACAGCGAGGTCAGATCGTTATTATGGAGTGGCAAAGTGCCTTGTATAGCTCTAAATAAATTGACTAAAGGTTGGTATGACGGACTGCGCTCCCAGACATACGACTTTATTATTGGGCTTCACAACTGGTGGTAGTCAATCACTGGTTGTTCCGCTCTCCAATAGACCCTGCCTATATGCTAGCCAAGGATGTATGACGTTACAACGCATGCTATTACAACGCATACCTTTACAACGCATTTTTTACAACGCAAGTACTACTACAACGCATTACTTTACAACGAACACTTTTACAACGCAAAACCTATTAAAATACTGAAAAGTGCTGTTACAACGAAATCTATTACAACGCATACCATTACAACGCGATTTTTTTTTTTTTTTAATTAAAAGTACAATAAAATCTGGCACGGGATGCAGGGAAATTAGGGGTTTTAGGGTGGGGAAGTGTATTAAAATGTGGAGAAAAACTGAGCGTAAATCTACTGAAATGCATAACCAAATTAATACTCGAGTATTAAAATTAATACTCGAGTATTAAAATTAATACTCAAAATCCCCAATAAAATTCCGTTTTCACACATTTCAAAGTTTAACAAAAAGAACGATAGAATTAACAACAGTGCTTACACATTTTTATCATGATTAAATCGGAAAGTAAGTAAACAGAGTAAAACAGAAGACACATACACATAGGCGCCATTTTAACCATCTCACTTGTAAAACTTGTCCTACAACACTTTCTATGAAAACAATACCAAAAGACATGTTCCAAAATGGATGCCAAAACGGAGCAAATGAGTGAAAACAATACATTTTAAAATGCATTTTTAAATTATCATTTTCCACAGTAAAATAAAGTATAAAAAAAAACACATCGAACGCAGTTTTTAAAAAAATTTATAGTGACACAGAGTAAAACTTATAAATACCAGGAAGACACCATTTTGCAATCAGTTGATTATCAACTACCAGAGAGACCAGACGTCAAAACCTGACCCTCTGTCACCTCCACTGCGACCTCCTCAGAGAGAGCACTGAATTCCTTCGGAAAACCATTATTAGTAGACAACTACTAGTAAGTCAGTAAAATATTTTTAAACCATGGTTTTGCGTAAAATATGTCTACTTTCCATACAAAATATATTTTTAAATTTTTAATATTAACTTTTAAAATGTACTGTTTCTAATTTGTTATGACTAAAAATATATACCAACTAAAAACAACTACTTTCTTTTCCAAAAACAGAAACTTGCAATACATTGAGAATCAAAAATTGGTGTACCTAATTTTGCATCACCTCCACATAAACGACTCACCTTTAGTATTGTGAAGGTAAATGTAATTTAATTTAAATTATTTTAGTTTAAAAATATATTTTTAGCATTAGCTAAAGTGTTGTAATGGCAAAGGTGATTTTTTTTCTTTCCTCATTCTCACTACATCATAAAAGAAATTATACCATGGTGCAGGGGTAACAATTACTAATAAGACTTCAGTTAGGTACAACACCTGAAAAAGCGTTTCAAGTTACTGAGGTAACTATTAGTATTCTAAGTCCCAGAATGTTCAGCACTAGAGTAATTGAGTGATAGTGTAGGTGTATCCATTATTACTCTTATTTTAAAATGCATTCAATGTGTATTATGTTTTGCTTAACCAATTTTTACTCATACTCATTTGTCAAATATCATACTTTTCAAAAATGAGTTTTTTTTTTAAACCAACGTTGGCTAAGTAACATTAATTTTTAAAAAAAAAAAAAATTTCCACAGTAAATCGGTTACAAAAAATATAACTTTATCCTGCAGCAAGCATTACCTTAAAGGCACGAGAACAAAAAACAACTGAAAAAGGTATTTTACATTATGAGTGTAAAAAATTTCCACAATTTAATAGTCATTCCTTTTGCTATTGTTACTCCACTAAAGTGCAGAAATAGGATAACTGATGGATAGTGTAGGGGTACAATTTACTATTCCAACTCCAGGAAGGTGCAGCAGTAGGGAAAGTGATGGATGGTGTAGGGGTGCAAATTACTATTCCAACTCCAGGAAGGTGCAGCAGTAGGGAAAGTGTTATGTACTATATGTTAAAATGAATTTAATTTTTGCAAAAAGTTATTGTAAATTTGCATTTCTCTACAACGTTCATTTTTCTCATTTTTTCCTTTTATCACTTTTGCAGACAATTGTTTTTGTTTTACAATTCCAATCAATACATAAGTGTCTACTCCAGCCTACAGACCATTCCCACTTAAGAAGACTCAGCAAGAAAACCAATTTAAAAAAAAAAAGGTATTTTTAAACAACATTATAAGGTGCAGCAGTAGAGAAAGTGTTGGATGGTGTAGGGATGCAATTTACTATTCCAACTCCAGGAAGGTGCATCAGTAGGGAAAGTGTTGGATGGTGTAGGGGTGTAATTTACTATTCCAACTCCAGGAAGGTGCAGCAGTAGGGAAAGTGTTGGATGGTGTAGGGGTGCAATTTACTATTCCAACTCCAGGAAGGTGCAGCAGAAGGGAAAGTGATGGATGGTGTAGGGGTGCAATTTACTATTCCAACTCCAGGAAGGTGCAGCAGTAGGGAAAGTGTTGGATGGTGTAGGGGTGCAATTTACTATTCCAACTCCAGGAAGGTGCAGCAGTAGGGAAAGTGATGGATGGTGTAGGGGTGTAATTTACTATTCCAACTCCAGGAAGGTGCAGCAGTAGGGAAAGTGTTGGATGGTGTAGGGGTGCAATTTACTATTCCAACTCCAGGAAGGTGCAGCAGTAGGGAAAGTGATGGATGGTGTAGGGGTGCAATTTACTATTCCAACTCCAGGAAGGTGCAGCAGTAGGGAAAGTGTTGGATGGTGTAGGGGTGCTATTTACTATTCTAACTCCAGGAAGGTGCAGCAGTAGGGAAAGTGATGGATGGTGTAGGGGTGCAAATTACTATTCTAACTCCAGGAAGGTGCAGCAGTAGGGAAAGTGTTGGATGGTGTAGGGGTGCAATTTACTATTCCAACTCCAGGAAGGTGCAGCAGTAGGGAAAGTGATGGATGGTGTAGGGGTGCAATTTACTATTCCAACTCCAGGAAGGTGCAGCAGTAGGGAAAGTGTTGGATGGTGTAGGGGTGCAATTTACTATTCCAACTCCAGGAAGGTGCAGCAGTAGGGAAAGTGATGGATGGTGTAGGGGTGCAATTTACTATTCCAACTCCAGGAAGGTGCAGCAGTAGGGAAAGTGTTGGATGGTGTAGGGGTGCAATTTACTATTCCAACTCCAGGAAGGTGCAGCAGTAGGGAAAGTGATGGATGGTGTAGGGGTGCAATTTACTATTCCAACTCCAGGAAGGTGCAGCAGTAGGGAAAGTGTTGGATGGTGTAGGGGTGCTATTTACTATTCTAACTCCAGGAAGGTGCAGCAGTAGGGAAAGTGTTGGATGGTGTAGGGGTGCAATTTACTATTCCAACTCCAGGAAGGTGCAGCATTAGGGAAAGTGATGGATGGTGTAGGGGTGTAATTTACTATTCCAACTCCAGGAAGGTGCAGCAGTAGGGAAAGTGTTGGATGGTGTAGGGGTGTAATTTACTATTCCAACTCCAGGAAGGTGCAGCAGTAGGGAAAGTGTTGGATGGTGTAGGGGTGCAATTTACTATTCCAACTCCAGGAAGGTGCAGCATTAGGGAAAGTGATGGATGGTGTAGGGGTGTAATTTACTATTCCAACTCCAGGAAGGTGCAGCAGTAGGGAAAGTGTTGGATGGTGTAGGGGTGCAATTTACTATTCCAACTCCAGGAAGGTGCAGCAGTAGGGAAAGTGATGGATGGTGTAGGGGTGCAATTTACTATTCAAACTCCAGGAAGGTGCAGCAGTAGGGAAAGTGTTGGATGGTGTAGGGGTGCAATTTACTATTCCAACTCCAGGAAGGTGCAGCAGTAGGGAAAGTGATGGATGGTGTAGGGGTGCAAATTACTATTCCAACTCCAGGAAGGTGCAGCAGTAGGGAAAGTGTTATGTACTATATGTTAAAATGAATTTAATTTTTGCAAAAAGTTATTGTAAATTTGCATTTCTCTACAATGTTCATTTTTCTCATTTTTTCCTTTTATCACTTTTGCAGACAATTGTTTTTGTTTTACAATTCCAATCAATACATAAGTGTCTACTCCAGCCTACAGACCATTCCCACTTAAGAAGACTCAGCAAGAAAACCAATTTCAAAAAAACAAGGTATTTTTAAACAACATTATAAGGTGCAGCAGTAGAGAAAGTGATGGATGGTGTAGGGGTGCAATTTACTATTCCAACTCCAGGAAGGTGCAGCAGTAGGGAAAGTGTTGGATGGTGTAGGGGTGCAATTTACTATTCCAACTCCAGGAAGGTGCAGCATTAGGGAAAGTGATGGATGGTGTAGGGGTGCAAATTACTATTCTAACTCCAGGAAGGTGCAGCAGTAGGGAAAGTGTTGGATGGTGTAGGGGTGCAATTTACTATTCCAACTCCAGGAAGGTGCAGCAGTAGGGAAAGTGATGGATGGTGTAGGGGTGTAATTTACTATTCCAACTCCAGGAAGGTGCAGCAGTAGGGAAAGTGATGGATGGTGTAGGGGTGCAAATTACTATTCTAACTCCAGGAAGGTGCAGCAGTAGGGAAAGTGTTGGATGGTGTAGGGGTGCAATTTACTATTCCAACTCCAGGAAGGTGCAGCAGTAGGGAAAGTGATGGATGGTGTAGGGGTGCAATTTACTATTCCAACTCCAGGAAGGTGCAGCAGTAGGGAAAGTGATGGATGGTGTAGGGGTGCAATTTACTATTCTAACTCCAGGAAGGTGCAGCAGTAGTGAAAGTGTTGGATGGTGTAAATGTTATGTTTTTGGTATTTCATTTATTTTGTCAGGCTAATTTTTTTTTCTTCTCTTCTCTTTTCAGATAATGTCTAGTCTGGAAGCTGCAAAGTTTATTAAATCCAAGAAGGGTAAAAATTTATTAAACCATGGTGGATACATATATAGTAAGGAAAGAATAAGTTTAACTAGAAATCATTGGAGGTGTGTGCAATACTACACTACCCATTGCAGTGGCAGAGCGGTTACTGTTGATAATTTAGTTGTGAAAACTACAGAACATAACCACTCTGCCTCTGCAATGGAGGTAGAAATTAGAGAAACAATAAACGAAATGAAAGCTATTGCAAGCACCTCCAATGATTCTACAGGATCCATTTTAAGAGAGGTTGCACAGCATGTCCCCAGTCATGTTGCTAGTAACATGCCTATAATTCCTAATTTGAGAAGAATTATTCAGAGACAAAAGCAGGCAAGTAACATTCAATTATCTACACCACATTCTTTCTCTGACATTAGAATTCCTCATGATCTTTCTATTTCTTTTTCTGATGAACCTTTCCTTCTGCATGACAACGAAAACCCTCAGAAACGAATTCTCATTTTTAGTACCCCACGTAACCTTGCTAAGTTAGAAAGTAGTGAAATTTGGATGATGGATGGGACGTTTAAAAGTACACCCCATCCTTTCACTCAAATTTACACTATACATGCTAAAATTAACAATAGTGTTATTCCCTTAGTTTATAGTTTGCTACCTGATAAGACTTCTGCAACATACACTGAACTTTTATCAGTGATTAAAAGTAAAACATCTTCAAGTCCTCGAAAAATAATTATTGATTTTGAATTGAGCATGATCAATGTGATCACTAAAACGTACACGGATACCCAAATTCAGGGATGTTTTTTTCATTTTTCGCAGGCATTTTGGCGTAAATTACAGAAAACATCCCTAGTTGCAGAATATTCTCGGGATAGCAAACTACAATTTGAACTAAAAAAATTAACTGCACTTTGTTTTGTTCCTCCCGATAGTGTGGACGAGTACTACACTGCAATTATAGAATCTGTTTATTATACGAGTAACGAAGAAAAATTGGCACCCATTCTAAATTATTTTGAGGACACATGGATTGGACACCTAAGCAGATCGGGTCGCAGGAGGAAGCCACGATTCCATGTGGAGTGGTGGAACTGCTACACGAGTTGTTTAGAGGGAGAAGCAAAAACAAACAATGCCATTGAGGGATGGCATAACTCCTTCAACCACACAATTGGCAAACCACATCCAAACTTCTACTCTTTTTTGGAAACTTTGAAGAAGGAGCAAAGTTTTCAGGAAATGAGAATAGCCCAAACACTCGCAGGTAGTCTAAACCCACGAGTAACAGTCAAAACAAGGGAAATGTCTGAGAGACTATTGGCAATTCTACAACAATTTTCGTTGTGTGTGGCTATAGACTACCTGGAAAATCTTTCTAACATTCTTTCTTTCTAAAATAATGTATTAACTTACTTTCCTGCTTTGCTTCAAAATTTAATATTTTTCAAATTACAATTGGCATACAATTTTTTTTTCTAAAAACTTTTACAAACAAACAAGTCGGGTCCTTTTTTTTTTTAACAAATCTTCATTTCAAGCAAAAACTACCAATGTGTTCAAATTTACTGTCCCATAGTATTTGAACAATTTTTCTAAATCGGAACGCCATTAATATAATTACCGATAACTTCCATTATAATTTCCGTCCTAAGAAATCACCAAAACTCAAACATATCTAAATTCTACACGTCAAACCATAATCCAAAATGCACTTTGCTGCTTAATCACCATTTTTTAATCAATCTTTAATTTCCAAATTTTACAAGTGCGCTACTTTTTTTCAATTCGAAATGAAGATCGACATTACTTTTGTTACTTCCTAAGTAAAGAAATCAACTTTCTGAACAGTAACTTTAAATTCTTTAACAGTTACAAACTTTTTTTAAATAAAAAAATAACTTTTCGCGACCCGACTTAGGCATACATTAATGACATTAATGTGGTCATGTTTAAAAACATTTAAGACATCAATTAGTTTTCCCGCAACCTCTCCTTATTCTTTCCTCACTATATATGTATCCCTTTTAAAGGTTTAATCTATAATATCAAATGAAAGTATTTCCTACCTGGCCGCAGATCAGCTTCCTGCTGCTTCCTCCTCCGATGCTCTGCAAAATGGCGCATTACGTCGACGCTCACGTCATTACGTCATCGCGTGCATCAAAATATTCAACGGACTACTTTATTTAACTAATCTGTTAATAAATGTAAATAAAATATTAATATGTTTTTTGGAAAATGTTACTTACAATGCAAAATTAAATAAAAATATGGTTTATTTTTTCATTATTTTTGTATAAATAAATATTTTCAAAACAATAATTATTTGCTGTTATTATTTAATAAAAAGTGATTTAAACTTCAAAATTGTAACTATTTAAATGTAAATTTACTAAATATGTTCCTTACCTCGACTCTTTTGTCTTTTCCCTTCAAAACTTCCTCTTTCTTCTCTATCTGATCCTTCTTTTCTTGTTCCGCGGGTTGTATATTCTGAAGCTGCCAAAATAAATGAAGGACAAATAAGCTCATAGACTTCAATGCAAAACCGTGGGAATTTTTTTTTAAAAGTAAGTACTTTTTTTCCTTCTCTTTTTTTTAATATAATATTATTTTTAAAATGTATTTTTTATTACTCTTTAAATATTAAAAAAAATTTAATATATGTAAAAAAAATTTAAACAATTTCTCTTAATATTTTTCAAAAAAGTCAAAAAGTACTCTTCCATTTTATGGAAAATAATTATACTTTATTTTAGAAACTTAAAAATACTCTAGTATTAATCATTCTTATTACTTATTAAGTACTCTTAATTTTTTTTTTTATTAAATTTATAATATATTTTTTTTTTCAAAAAAAAACTCAAGTAATAAAATAATGTAAAAAATACACTTTAAAATTTTAAAAATACTCAAGTATTAATATTTAGTTACTCACTCTTTTTTTTATTTTAAATATTAAATACTCTTTCTATTTAGAATAATTCTCAAGTATTAATTTAACTTTTTACAAACTCACTATTAACTCTAATATGTTTCAAATTAAATTTAAAAATACTCTTTCTATTTAGAGAAATACTCAAGTATTAATTTAACTATCCTAAAAAACATTTCTATTAGTCAAAATACTCAAGAATTCATATTTTGTAAAACTACTCACTTTTCAAAAATTATATTTCATTTAATAAAAATTAATTATACGATATATATATTTATTTAAAATAAAATACCAACATTTAAAAATGCGTTGTAATAGTATATGCGTTGTAAAAGTACTTACCATATAACATCATGCGTTGTAAATGCATGCGTTGTAAATGCATGCGTTGTAAAGGCATTTTCAAAGAATGCGTTGTAAAGGTACATGCGTTGTAAAAGTACTTACCATATAATAGCATGCGTTGTAAAAGCATGCGTTGTAAAAGTTTTTGCGTTGTAAAAAATGCGTTGTAATAGCATAGCATTGTAAAAGTTGCGTTGTAAAGGTAGTTCCCCGCTAGACAAATACCAGATGGGTAGGGAGGGGTGCCTTGGAGCTCTGTACACAAAGGTCCGGAAAGGGAGATATCTGGGCCCCACGGCTCGTACAGTGGAAATTTGGCACCAGGCGACTAAACGCTTAGGCTGAACTGATATCTTGATTCAGGCCCGCCGTTGTGGTACACCCAGAAGTTGGGACTCCTGTGTTATCAACCAGGGTTTGATAACTGGGATACGATCAGACTCTCCAATATAAGCCACCTCATCAAGAATGGTAGAGTCCTGACATTTCAGGAACTACAGGAGAAATACGGGTTTGCTCAGGGGGAGGCATTTCGCTATTTGCAGATCCGCCATGCCCTAAGAACCGCTCTACCAGATATAGATAACCTTCCTGAGTCATCCCCATTGGAGGATCGGCTGCTCTCTGAACCAATCCCTGGCAAAGCCATTTCTTTAACGTACCACAAGTTATGCAATAACTTACTTGACCCCTTTCAAGCTCTTCGAAGTCAGTGGCAAGCTGACATAGGAGACATTGAAGCCGAAGACTGGCAAGCAACGCTGATGTCACCAAGAGAGGCCGCTATCACACTTCGTTTTCGTCTGATCCAATTAAAAATCTTACACAGAACGTACCTCACCGGGGTTACATTGGCGAGAATGGGGACTAGGCAGGACACATATTGTCAGAGGGGGTGTCACCTAGAAGCAACTTTCTACCATACTATATGGGACTGTCTATTCCTACGACCAATATGGGAGGGGGCAATAACACACATGCAGGATGAGCTTGGCAAAAAGATCAACCTAACTCCACCATTGGGGCTTCTTGACATCTAGGAAGCGACTGACCTCATGGGGGTGGAACAGCAATTGGCCACGCTGGGGTACACACTTGTAAAAAGAGCAATAGCAATGAAGTGGGGGGTAGCAGGGAGACCATCGACAAAGGCCTGGGTGGCCGACCTAGATAAGTGAATGATTGGAGAAAAAGCTGTGTTCAAATCTTGTGGGTGTCCCAAGAAATGGGATAAAAAATGGAGTGGGTGGAATGCATTTCGAGGGGACTTATGTATACCCCCGACTGTAGAAATGGAAATGTCTAGGAATAATAATTCTGCAATTGACATGATTGATTGACAATACGTTCGCTGTTAAATAATATGTACCTGATGTCATGAGATCGAATTGTATGTACACTAATATTTGTGATGATTGGAAGTTAGTGAGTACTAAAAAATGTCAGGCTTCAGCTACCCCACCTGGTGGTTTGCTGAGCATAGGGCAATTGCTGCAACAGACAGGGAGTTTAGTCCAGCAGGGACGGGACCCACAGCCACGGCAAGATGGGGTTACTGTCAGCGAAGGCAATGCCCTAGCATAATCTCAGGGTATAGACATGCATTAAGGCTAAAACCATCCCCCCAAATGACCTATCCCCTTCATACCACTCCCAGTCACATTTCCTGACCTGCCTCCACAGCCAGCCTTCAGGATGGCCATGCTATGTCGACATGGAACCCACACAAGAATTTGCCATCCGGGTAGCTGCAGTGGCCCAGGACCTCTACTGCTGTTTATCCCCTCGGGAGGGGTTGGCTGACCACACTTCCGGGGAGGACATTCTGATGATGGAGCAGGGCGGTGTAGGAGAGTAGGGTCTGCTTTACATGGGTACCCCCACTTTTTGCTGGTGTTTCACTGTTTTTCGACCTTAGTCTGGCTGTGGCCCTGCTAATCAGGACCCCAGCCTAGCTGTTTCATCTCTAAAATGGTTTCCATGTACATTAGGTACATATCTAATTGGATTCTGGAGTCCCTTATAAGCCCCTAGTATATGGTATACTATGTACCTAGGGCATAGGTACCTCAGAGGCCTACCAGGGGCTGAAGCATGTATTATGCCACCCCTGGGAAGCACTCCAAAATGGCACCACAGGTCTGCTACTGCAACCTGTGTAAGGATGTGCTTGCACCCCTTACAGTGGTATAGGCTACCTACATCACTACCATTGCACACACATATAAAACCTATAAGTCACTCCTATGGCAGGCCTTAACAATCCTGAAGACAGAGTGCTTGGTTTTTATGTGAGAGGGGGCCACAGCATGAGCAGAGCCCCTCTGCAGCGTTCGGAGTACCTACTCTGATGCTGTTTGTGGTGCAGCCTGACCATATACTCATAAGTGCATTATAACCTCGCGCTAAATGCTAACTTTGGGATGGCTGCACGGAAACATGTCGTGTTTGGTGTCAAACGCTTTGGAATACTACCCCCTCACTAGTTCTGGTGGCGGGGGTAGCATTCCACCCTTCTAGAGGGAGAGACATGTTCACACTTGTCTAACCCGGTAGGACTTTCTACAGCCCTGGCATCACAAAATGGATGCCTCTTCCACAGACACGGGTCTGGCCTCCTGCTGCTGACCGAAACTCCGGCAGGGGAGGCCTGGACAATAGGTTTCCTGTCCCAGGGAGCTGTAACCATGAAACTGGACAAAAGAAATGGGTGTAACCACCCCTCTTTCCAAACCCTCCCATAGGTGGGTCCCAAGAGTATGTCCAACCCCCAAACTTAGTATAAGTATGGGAACCCAGTCCTTGCGACTTTAGATTCCCCTGGCGAAAACTCTGCAACATATATCCTGGACCTTCGACTTTCTATCTCGACTAGAAGATGGAAGAAATCTCCCTAGTGGGTCCAAATGAAGACAACTGCTCTTTTGCTTGGGCTTCTCTGATTGCTCCAGATGTGCAGTGACTTACCATCACTGGATGAGTCCCTCAGAACTTGCTGGTCTGCACCGACGTCCTTCTTCTCTTTCCATGAGACTTGCCGTTGCCAAGGCTTGTTGGATCCATTCTGGTCCCCGACACCGCAGCACTCGACAGACTTTGTGGGACAGCTCAAATCCTGCTCAAGGACTTTGTCAACGCCTCCTGGACCTCGTGGCTGAAGAGTCAAGACACCCATCAACTCACCTGAGGCACCCGACATCTGTGGGCATTGGTCCATCCTGCCCTTGGTCACTGGTAAGTGACCCAGACTCTGTCCCCTCTGCTTTCAGGTTCCTTCCATCCTAGATCCAGGCTTGGATCTCTTCGGACACTTCTCCTCTTCACGGCAGCAGCACTTCTTCGCCAGCTTCCATTGTAATCATGCAACAATTTTCGTTGTGTGTGGCTATAGACTACCTGGAAAATCTTTCTAACATTCTTTCTTTCTAAAATAATGTATTAACTTACTTTCCTGCTTTGCTTCAAAATTTAATATTTTTCAAATTACAATTGGCATACAATTTTTTTTTCTAAAAACTTTTACAAACAAACAAGTCGGGTCCTTTTTTTTTTTAACAAATCTTCATTTCAAGCAAAAACTACCAATGTGTTCAAATTTACTGTCCCATAGTATTTGAACAATTTTTCTAAATCGGAACGCCATTAATATAATTACCGATAACTTCCATTATAATTTCCGTCCTAAGAAGTCACCAAAACTCAAACATATCTAAATTCTACACGTCAAACCATAATCCAAAATGCACTTTGCTGCTTAATCACCATTTTGTAATCAATCTTTAATTTCCAAATTTTACTAGTGCGCTACTTTTTTTCAATTCGAAATGAAGATCGACATTACTTTTGTTACTTCCTAAGTAAAGAAATCAACTTTCTGAACAGTAACTTTAAATTCTTTAACAGTTACAAACTTTTTTTAAATAAAAAAATAACTTTTCGCGACCCGACTTAGGCATACATTAATGACATTAATGTGGTCATGTTTAAAAACATTTAAGACATCAATTAGTTTTCCCGCAACCTCTCCTTATTCTTTCCTCACTATATATGTATCCCTTTTAAAGGTTTAATCTATAATATCAAATGAAAGTATTTCCTACCTGGCCGCAGATCAGCTTCCTGCTGCTTCCTCCTCCGATGCTCTGCAAAATGGCGCATTACGTCGACGCTCACGTCATTACGTCATCGCGTGCATCAAAATATTCAACGGACTACTTTATTTAACTAATCTGTTAATAAATGTAAATAAAATATTAATATGTTTTTTGGAAAATGTTACTTACATTGCAAAATTAAATAAAAATATGGTTTATTTTTTCATTATTTTTGTATAAATAAATATTTTCAAAACAATAATTATTTGCTGTTATTATTTAATAAAAAGTGATTTAAACTTCAAAATTGTAACTATTTAAATGTAAATTTACTAAATATGTTCCTTACCTTGACTCTTTTGTCTTTTCCCTTCAAAACTTCCTCTTTCTTCTCTATCTGATCCTTCTTTTCTTGTTCCGCGGGTTGTATATTCTGAAGCTGCCAAAATAAATGAAGGACAAATAAGCTCATAGACTTCAATGCAAAACCGTGGGAATTTTTTGTTAAAAGTAAGTACTTTTTTTCCTTCTCTTTTTTTTAATATACTATTATTTTTAAAATGTATTTTTTATTACTCTTTAAATATTAAAAAAAAATTAATATATGTAAAATTTTTTTTAAAAATTTCTCTTAATATTTTTCCAAAAAGTACTCTTCCATTTTATGGAAAATAATTATACTTTATTTTAGAAACTTAAAAATACTCTAGTATTAATCATTCTTATTACTTATTAAGTACTCTTACTTTTTTTTTTTATTAAATTTATAATATATTTTTTTTTTCAAAAAAAAACTCAAGTAATAAAATAATGTAAAAAATACACTTTAAAATTTTAAAAATACTCAAGTATTAATATTTAGTTACTCACTCTTTTTTTTATTTTAAATATTAAATACTCTTTCTATTTAGAATAATTCTCAAGTATTAATTTAACTTTTTACAAACTCACTATTAACTCTAATATGTTTCAAATTAAAATTAAAAATACTCTTTCTATTTAGAGAAATACTCAAGTATTAATTTAACTATCCTAAAAAACATTTCTATTAGTCAAAATACTCAAGTATTAATATTTTGAAAAACTACTCACTTTTCAAGTATTAATATTTAGTTACTCACTCTTTTTTTATTTTAAATATTAAATACTTTTTCTATTTAGAATAATTCTCAAGTATTAATTTAACTTTTTACAAACTCACTATTAACTCTAATATGTTTCAAATTATATTTAAAAATACTCTTTCTATTTAGAGAAATACTCTAGTATTAATTTAACTATCCAAAAAAACATTTCTATTAGACAAAATACTCAAGAATTAATATTTTGTAAAACTACTCACTTTTCAAAAATTATATTTCATTTAATAAAAATTAATTATACGATATATATATTTATTTAAAATAAAATACCAACATTTAAAAATGCGTTGTAATAGTATATGCGTTGTAAAAGTACTTACCATATAACATCATGCGTTGTAAATGCATGCGTTGTAAATGCATGCGTTGTAAAGGCATTTTCAAAGAATGCGTTGTAAAGGTACATGCGTTGTAAAAGTACTTACCATATAATAGCATGCGTTGTAAAAGCATGCGTTGTAAAAGTTTTTGCGTTGTAAAAAATGCGTTGTAATAGCATAGCGTTGTAAAAGTTGCGTTGTAAAGGTAGTTCCCCGCTAGACAAATACCAGATGGGTAGGGAGGGGTGCCTTGGAGCTCTGTACACAAAGGTCCAGAAAGGGAGATATCTGGGCCCCACGGCTCGTACAGTGGAAATTTGGCACCAGGCGACTAAACGCTTAGGCTGAACTGATATCTTGATTCAGGCCCGCCGTTGTGGTACACCCAGAAGTTGGGACTCCTGTGTTATCAACCAGGGTTTGATAACTGGGATACGATCAGACTCTCCAATATAAGCCACCTCATCAAGAATGGTAGAGTCCTGACATTTCAGGAACTACAGGAGAAATACGGGTTTGCTCAGGGGGAGGCATTTCGCTATTTGCAGATCCGCCATGCCCTAAGAACCGCTCTACCAGATATAGATAACCTTCCTGAGTCATCCCCATTGGAGGATCGGCTGCTCTCTGAACCAATCCCTGGCAAAGCCATTTCTTTAACATACCACAAGTTATGCAATAACTTACTTGACCCCTTTCAAGCTCTTCGAAGTCAGTGGCAAGCTGACATAGGAGACATTGAAGCCGAAGACTGGCAAGCAACGCTGATGTCACCAAGAGAGGCCGCTATCACACTTCGTTTTCGTCTGATCCAATTAAAAATCTTACACAGAACGTACCTCACCGGGGTTACATTGGCGAGAATGGGGACTAGGCAGGACACATATTGTCAGAGGGGGTGTCACCTAGAAGCAACTTTCTACCATACTATATGGGACTGTCTATTCCTACGACCAATATGGGAGGGGGCAATAACACACATGCAGGATGAGCTTGGCAAAAAGATCAACCTAACTCCACCATTGGGGCTTCTTGACATCTAGGAAGCGACTGACCTCATGGGGGTGGAACAGCAATTGGCCACGCTGGGGTACACACTTGTAAAAAGAGCAATAGCAATGAAGTGGGGGGTAGCAGGGAGACCATCGACAAAGGCCTGGGTGGCCGACCTAGATAAGTGAATGATTGGAGAAAAAGCTGTGTTCAAATCTTGTGGGTGTCCCAAGAAATGGGATAAAAAATGGAGTGGGTGGAATGCATTTCGAGGGGACTTATGTATACCCCCGACTGTAGAAATGGAAATGTCTAGGAATAATAATTCTGCAATTGACATGATTGATTGACAATACGTTCGCTGTTAAATAATATGTACCTGATGTCATGAGATCGAATTGTATGTACACTAATATTTGTGATGATTGGAAGTTAGTGAGTACTAAAAAATGTCAGGCTTCAGCTACCCCACCTGGTGGTTTGCTGAGCATAGGGCAATTGCTGCAACAGACAGGGAGTTTAGTCCAGCAGGGACGGGACCCACAGCCACGGCAAGATGGGGTTACTGTCAGCGAAGGCAATGCCCTAGCATAATCTCAGGGTATAGACATGCATTAAGGCTAAAACCATCCCCCCAAATGACCTATCCCCTTCATACCACTCCCAGTCACATTTCCTGACCTGCCTCCACAGCCAGCCTTCAGGATGGCCATGCTATGTCGACATGGAACCCACACAAGAATTTGCCATCCGGGTAGCTGCAGTGGCCCAGGACCTCTACTGCTGTTTATCCCCTCGGGAGGGGTTGGCTGACCACACTTCCGGGGAGGACATTCTGATGATGGAGCAGGGCGGTGTAGGAGAGTAGGGTCTGCTTTACATGGGTACCCCCACTTTTTGCTGGTGTTTCACTGTTTTTCGACCTTAGTCTGGCTGTGGCCCTGCTAATCAGGACCCCAGCCTAGCTGTTTCATCTCTAAAATGGTTTCCATGTACATTAGGTACATATCTAATTGGATTCTGGAGTCCCTTATAAGCCCCTAGTATATGGTATACTATGTACCTAGGGCATAGGTACCTCAGAGGCCTACCAGGGGCTGAAGCATGTATTATGCCACCCCTGGGAAGCACTCCAAAATGGCACCACAGGTCTGCTACTGCAACCTGTGTAAGGATGTGCTTGCACCCCTTACAGTGGTATAGGCTACCTACATCACTACCATTGCACACACATATAAAACCTATAAGTCACTCCTATGGCAGGCCTTAACAATCCTGAAGGCAGAGTGCTTGGTTTTTATGTGAGAGGGGGCCACAGCATGAGCAGAGCCCCTCTGCAGCGTTCGGAGTACCTACTCTGATGCTGTTTGTGGTGCAGCCTGACCATATACTCTTAAGTGCATTATAACCTCGCGCTAAATGCTAACTTTGGGATGGCTGCACGGAAACATGTCGTGTTTGGTGTCAAACGCTTTGGAATACTACCCCCTCACTAGTTCTAGTGGCGGGGGTAGCATTCCACCCTTCTAGAGGGAGAGACATGTTCACACTTGTCTAACCCGGTAGGACTTTCTACAGCCCTGGCATCACAAAATGGATGCCTCTTCCACAGACACGGGTCTGGCCTCCTGCTGCTGACCGAAACTCCGGCAGGGGAGGCCTGGACAATAGGTTTCCTGTCCCAGGGAGCTGTAACCATGAAACTGGACAAAAGAAATGGGTGTAACCACCCCTCTTTCCAAACCCTCCCATAGGTGGGTCCCAAGAGTATGTCCAACCCCCAAACTTAGTATAAGTATGGGAACCCAGTCCTTGCGACTTTAGATTCCCCTGGCGAAAACTCTGCAACATATATCCTGGACCTTCGACTTTCTATCTCGACTAGAAGATGGAAGAAATCTCCCTAGTGGGTCCAAACGAAGACAACTGCTCTTTTGCTTGGGCTTCTCTGATTGCTCCAGATGTGCAGTGACTTACCATCACTGGATGAGTCCCTCAGAACTTGCTGGTCTGCACCGACGTCCTTCTTCTCTTTCCATGAGACTTGCCGTTGCCAAGGCTTGTTGGATCCATTCTGGTCCCCGACACCGCAGCACTCGACAGACTTTGTGGGACAGCTCAAATCCTGCTCAAGGACTTTGTCAACGCCTCCTGGACCTCGTGGCTGAAGAGTCAAGACACCCATCAACTCACCTGAGGCACCCGACATCTGTGGGCATTGGTCCATCCTGCCCTTGGTCACTGGTAAGTGACCCAGACTCTGTCCCCTCTGCTTTCAGGTTCCTTCCATCCTAGATCCAGGCTTGGATCTCTTCGGACACTTCTCCTCTTCACGGCAGCAGCACTTCTTCGCCAGCTTCCATTGTAATCATGCACCCGGCTTCCCTGGGTGAGGTAACACGAGTACTCCGGTGCTCCCGTGGGTGCTAGCCGTAGAACTGCTTAAGTCCAAAAAGGTTTGGTCCTAACTCGATTTTAAGTGTTCCTAATCTTCAATTTTCCAACCGCGACAGTGCCCATAGAAGCTAACGGGAACCCGCGGTTGTGTTTACACATTGCACACAGTCCCCGTGGGTCCCCTGTGTCACTACCTTGGGTGTTTCCTTGGGGTCCCAGCGATTCTACAGGCTCTAGGCCTTGCGTCTAGTTCAGTCATGGTTCTTATACCACTTTTTTGGTATATGGTTTGGTACGCCCCTAGGGCCCAAACGTGTATTTGTGCTGTTGATTGCTAACTTTTAAATTAAGCACTTCGAACTCCAGTCTCATAAAGAGACTAGAGGGGTGTGTTTTATCTTAAATACATACCTGGTGTGGTTGTCCTTTCATTTGGTCATTCAAGCGATTATAGACTGGTAAAACAAGCTGCTTTACATTCCTTCAAGACTTAACCTGAAGGCTGCTCTCCATAGCTACCCCTAGGATAGCTTTCAATAAAAGTTGTCTTTAACCAATTCACCATAAGGGGTTGTTTGGACTGATACAAGGTGCCCACTATAATTAGTGGACAGCATTTATCAGGCCAACTTCTCACAGGCGGGCCCCCTACTCGTGTATAAAAACAGGCACACAGGACCACTCACCCAAGTCTAACTTTGGGTGGGCTGTGTAAGTGTCAACTGCCTTAGGGTTTACCTCCAAATTCAGGCCCTCCTTTAGTTTCAAAATGAGATGAATGCTCTGGCATGGGCGTTGAGAGTTGGGTTCCTCAACAGGCAGAGGGCAGCGATGGCCACGATGTCAGCAATATTCTCAAAACTCTAAAGAAATCCAGTTCACATGACCCCAATCCATAGGAAAACCCATCATATTCATCAGCATCACCTCCATCAGTCCGAGCACATAAAGTTGCAACAAGGTCCCTGACTTTGGCTGAACAAAACACTACAAACAAACTCAGTTCCAGCCATTTCCCTGGATGCTCCTATGGGGATCCACACACGACCCTCCAACCCCCTCCAGTATCATTTGTTCAAATTAGCAACACCCAAAAACACAGGTTACCGCCCACCAGTACCCACACACAGCAGCCTAAAAGCAGACCAAAGATTCTCAACCATTCCAGAAGAAGGGCGTAACCCAGTAACTCCCCATGTTAGAGAAAAACCTCATTTCACACCATGTGCAGAGACCCAAGGGACACGCACGTGTCAACAGAAATATTAGCCTAAAATTCAAGCATCCACCTCCGCATAAAATTGCATACAGCACATGCAGATCAAAAGGACACCTCACCCCGATCAAAACATCACACCTTTAAATGGAGCAGGCCACAAGAAAAGATTACTGTCCCCACCCCAGCAGGAGAGGGGTTTAAAACTCACCATTCCCCTAAAATCCAAGCACCTCTTAAAACTGTTTCAAACTCACCATCTTCCTAAAATCTTAGCACTTCCTTTTCATTATATCATTAGAAAAACTTTGCTCAGTTAAACCATCAAGCCCATTGGTAAAATGTAAATGCATGTATTTGTTTCAAACAACAATGTGTTTTTTCCAAGCTTACCTACAAACCACAGCTCTTATGCTGTAGGTCTGTGATCTAGCTGAAAGTGCACCAACACTGCCGTGGCCCATCATTGCTTCGATCAAAGCTTTCAAAGGGACTTTCGTGCATAAGGCCAATTACTCAAGTAACACAGAATGCAAATTGACTTTTTTCAACAACCCTTTGAGGGACATTTTCTGCACTGCATCAAAACAAGACACTTTTGGGTCCCAGACACCTCACCCTAAGACCACCCTATAGCCTTCAAATGCTTTTTAAGTTGCGTATTTTTGTTATTTCTGTGCACACTCTATTTAGCCGGAGTGTTCTCGAGCCCTTCCAAATCTCATAAACTCTACTTCTACATTCTTGCAAAGCATACGCAGAGACCTCTCTTGCCTCACATACACCTACACTGAACCAAACGCTAGTATTCCTCATGCACTACACAGTGTGCTCATACACAACACCTGGTACCAACACATGGTTGCCATGGGCACTCAAACTACGAACAGGCCATGTTATATATGGTCACTGATACCCCACACTGTAGGCGCAGACAGGCTTTACTTATCCCAGGATATAGCCCCTGAAACAGCAAAATGCCTCATCCACCTGTACCTATGTAGGATCAGGGCTAAGAACCAACCCAAAAGAGTAAACACATGGGATAATAGTAAACATCACCCAGTAGGAGTCCAACCCCATAGCACAGTATCTCTTCAGGGAACCTAGCAACATCCAACCCCAGGTAGATAGGATGCACAGAAGGGGCACCATAGGGGAGGACACTGTGTGTCCCCGAGACTTTATAGAAGAGAGGTTCCTGGAGATAGCAAGACCACCTCACCAGTGAACAAATACAGCTGCTCCCACCTCTGCCTGTGGTCCGAGGGTGGCCCTTAACATATTTGGGGCTACCTTCTTTAATGACAAGTGGACCCTGGACATGGAATTCCAGTGCAGGGCCGCTCACCTCATTCACACTGGGGGAAATGAGTCCCATGAGAAAGGGTCCAACACAAGCATAGACACGCCATGCCAGGAAATCTGGGATAGCGAGATTAATAGGCACACATGGTTGCAGGGGAAGGGGCAACCCCTAATTGTATGGAAACTTACACTGTACACTTTTTATATTTCAGAGACAACGGAACCATACCATTGGGCAGTAATGAAAACTGTGGCGTGATATTTCACATACCAGACCTTCAATGAGGCGCCTTCATGTTGATGGATTTCTACTGGCAATGCGGTGACCTTGCCTACACCTAGCTTATACCCGGATGGCGGGGCCTCTGCATCCCTCATTCTATCTGGATAGGCAAGTACACTCATTTGCCACTTTCCTTCTGATTTGGCTATTCCTGTCAGTCCTCTGCTTTCATCGCACTCATATTTGGCTGCTTCCGGGCAGCCATTGATGCCATTTGGTCGCTGTGTGTCGATAGCGGCTGCACTGTTGTACTTACCATCCCAGTTTGACAATGGACGAGTAGGAGGCTGCAGTTTAATACTGTGTGCCTGGTGCTGGGATCAGGAGGACAGGGTGGCTGTGGGACGCCTCTTGCAGGGACTTTAAGGACTTGCCACACAACCTTTAATGCGGGTCTCTGAAATGAGGGTCCTGTCAGTGGCAGAATGGATTGGGGCTCTCTATGTAGTTTGTGGACATGTTGGTACTCGTAATAATGGTACAAGGTGCCGCCCTCCTCTGCAGAAGCAATCCTTCTGTCTAAAAAGGGGTGCACATTTTGTTATCATGGATGTTTTGTAAGGAGATAGTATGGCCATATAAGTGTGTGTACTTTGTCCTGGGAAAGAACCCTGCTGCCCCTCCCTTTTGATGCCCTGCCACCAGAGTGTAACTTTGTTACGAGAAAACACAAGGGTGCCGATCACGATCCGGTAAAAACCGGGTACTAACCGTCGGACGGAGCATATTCTCCGTCCGACGCGTACCCGGTCGTCAATTTCTACAAACAAGGAATTACGATTCGCACGGGTACACCATGACCGTACGATTCGTAAAAAAGTCCGACCGAACAAAAAAACACCTACCAATGCGATCCGGGAAAGTGCCGACCTGACGTCGGGACGCTCGCAGCCAGCCATTCACGACCCAGGAATCACGATTCGCACCGACGTCACCCCGCACGGTGAATATTTTGCGGCAGCCAAAAACTGCCGGGAAATCAGGACGACGCGAACAAGGACCACCAGTACGCGACGGACAGACGACGACGCGAACAAGGAGGACCAGTACGTGACGGACACACAGGACGACGCCACCAAGGAGGACCCGTACGCGACAGGACGACGCGATTGGAGTACCAGTACGCGACGGACAGACATGGACCCGAACCTACGAGTCATCCCTGCCCTCATAGCAGTCCACCTGCTCTACAGGCACCGACGCAGACGCCGCAGAAGGTCAGAATAACTAAGGGAGGGGGGAAAGTGGGGTGGGGTGGGGGTGGCACGACCAGGGCAGACCACAAAACAACCACATAAGTCACACATGGCCTGGACATACCTGACTCCCATGCCCTGGTCACCACGAGGGGGTGGGGGTGTGTCCTGATAAGCCAGCGACCGCCACAACGGAAGTCCGTCACCACGCGAACCGGCAACACAACCAGACAGGTACGTCCCGTACCCACGCCTCAAGAGCGTGGGTACGAGTCGTACCATGCCCACACACACGTCACCCCAACAATGGCGGGACGGATCGTACCCACGTGGCAAAGGCCTGGGTACGGCCCGCACAAGCATCACATAGCGTGGGGACGGATATGTACGGACCCTACCCCCACCCGCGTATGCAAGGAGCGTACCCCCCACCCCAACAGTGTAAGTACGACTCGAACCCTCACCCGCGGACGTACGGACCGTACCCCCACCCCCACCAGTGTAAGTACGACCCGTACCCCCACCCGCGTATGCAAGGAGCGTACCCCCCACCCCAACAGTGTAAGTACGACTCGAACCCTCACCCGCGGACGTACGGACCGTACCCCCACCCCCACCAGTGTAAGTACGACCCGTACCCTCACCCGCGTATGCATGGAGCGTAACCCCCATGCCAACAGTGTAAGTACGACCCGTACCCCCACCCGCGTATGCATGGAGCGTGCCCCCCACCCCAACAGTGTAAGTACGACTCGAACCCTCACCCGCGGACGTACGGACCATACCCCCACCCCCACCAGTGTAAGTACGACCCGTACCCCCACCCGCGTATGCATGGAGCGTACCCCCATGCCAACAGTGTAAGTACGACCCGTACCCTCACCCGCGTATGCATGGAGCGTAACCCCCATGCCAACAGTGTAAGTACGACCCGTACCCCCACCCGCGTATGCATGGAGCGTGCCCCCCACCCCAACAGTGTAAGTACGACCCGTACCCTCACCCGCGTATGCATGGAGCGTACCCCCCACCCCAACAGTGTAAGTACGACCCGTATCCTCACCTCGAATGCATGGAGCGCACCCACACCGTGTATGTCCCAAGCGTACATATCCAGAAATTGGAGGTGTGTGTGCAGAGTCCTCCCAGCAGTGCCCAGAGACAGGAGGGTGTGTGCAGAGTCCTCCCAGCAGTGCCCTGAGACAGGAGGGGTGGGTGCAGAGTCCTCCCAGCAGTGTCCAGACCCAGGAGGGGTGTGTGCAGAGTCCCCCCAGCAGTGTCCAGACCCAGGAGGGGTGTGTGCAGAGTCCTCCCAGCAGTGCCCAGAGACAGGAGGGGTGGGTGTGGAGTCCTCCCAGCAGTGCCCTGAGACAGGAGGGGTGGGTGCAGAGTCCTCCCAGCAGTGCCCTGAGACAGGAGGGGTGGGTGTGGAGTCCTCCCAGCAGTGCCCTGAGACAGGAGGGGTGGGTGCAGAGTCCTCCCAGCAGTGCCCTGAGACAGGAGGGGTGGGTGTGGAGTCCTCCCAGCAGTGCCCTGAGACAGGAGGGGTGGGTGCCCATCACTCCCAGCAGTGCCCTGATACAGGAGGGGTGTAACACATGTGTGTGAGGCCAGAATTATCCACATGCATACTGGCTACAAGGGAACATGTCCCCATGAACTCATGTCAACAGACTCCACACACAAGTACAGTGATCACCAAGGATGCCACGATTGTCGCAGGTGGAGACATGGCCCTGCATGCATGGCCAAAGTAGAAGGGCTCCGTCACACACACAGCTCATGTAGACACAGCTCTGCGCTAAACATTGGGAACACCCTGCAGGGAAGAAAGCTGGGTACACAGAGGAAGGAATACACCCTGGGACAAGTGCACCATGCAGTAACTGCTTACATGAACAAAGAAAGTTAGCCAACACCTTGTGATGGCACACAGATCACAGGGTCCCACCAATGAGCAGTACACTACTACACATCCCACACACCCAAACCCTTACACACCACCCAAAACCATGTAGCAGCCCCACCAACACCAATACCAGCATAGCAGTAGTGTGATAATGAAAACAAAATTAAGCTTTATTCAGCATGAGCACAATGTCCGTGGATCGCAGGCAGTTCAATCATCACAAAGCCCATAGGGCAGTCAATGATTCTCAGCTGGATGGGGGACACAGTGGGATGCGTGTCCCCTACATTGCCTGCACAGTCAAATGGCATCGTCTTCCACACTGGTGAGGGCATCAGGGGGGGGGGAAGCAACAGGCACCGCAGGGACATCAGGGCAAAGGGGAGGCGTTGTGGGTGCAGGGATGGAGGACTCCACCACAGGGGGTGGGTCAGTGCCAAAGGCGGAGGCCAGGATGGCACTACACACCTTTGCAAGGTCCTCCAGGGAGTCCCCTGCACCCGAAGGGACCTCAGGCCCCAAGGAGGGGGGGGGGTCAGAGGGATGGGTCGCAGCGCCACCGGGGGAGGGTGGAGACAGGGGGGGAGACTCAACCACCCTGACCGGGGACCTCCTTGACCGCTTGCGTGGTGGTGTAACTGTGGGGCTCAGGGACAGAGCGGCCATGAAGGTGTCCTTGGGGGAGATGTGGCCAGGAGAGCTGAGGGGAGGGGATTTGGAGGGAGTGGACTGGGTGGAATGCGGACTCCCACTATGGCTGCGTGTCACACGTTTGCCCCCCGACCCAGTGGGTGTGCCTACCTCACCCTGTGTGTGCGTGTCAGGAGGAGTGCGGTGGACCTTCCCTGCTGGTGTGGTGCCCGTGTCTGTTGATGTGGGTGCATGCCGACGTCTGGGTGTACGTGGGACAGGCATGGGAGTGGGAAGTGTGGATGGGGCAGGGGTAGGTGGGGGGAGGTCGCGCTGCAGGAGACCCACTGCTGCAGTCAGTGTGGAGTCGATGGACCTCAGCAAGTTGCGTTGGTCAGCCTGCGATGAATGAATGCCCTCCAAGAAAGCCTCGATGTTGGTGAGGGTTTTGCCGTGGGCATGGAGGACATTAAGGATCGCAGCCTGACCAACCTGCAGTTGCCGCTGGATGTCCACAGACTCTGCATTGGCGGCAGCAGTGGAGACAGGGGCAGGGGGTGCGGTGCCTGGCAGGAAGGAGACATGCTGTGACCGGGCACGCTGGGAAGGGACACGAGCAAGTGGGAGGCGGCTGGTGGAAACTGAGGGGGCGGTGCGAGGTGTTGTTCCGCTGTCAGCTGCTGGTGCAGCCTCCGCCCACTCGGAGACATCGTCCCCGGACCTGTCAGCTTCGTAGTCTGATGTGCCAGTCGACAGGTCCTCGGCCACACTCTCCTCCGCCTCTGTACCACTCGATGTGCCAGACCCGATGTCACGGCTGGCACTGGTGCTCGGTCCCTCCGCCTGGTCTGTGTCCATGTCTCCCTCTGTGTCCCCCGACGATGCTGTGGGCAGGGTGGAGAGACAGAAATAATCAGACATCTGTACACATCTGTCACATGAGTCCAATCCACATAGGTAACATTGCATGGCCTGAAAAGGAAGATCCCTAACATCTACTGAACAGGGTACCGATGTAGGGCATGAAACACACAGTTGGTTGAGCCACCATGCCACTGAAATACCATGGAGAGCATGAGACAATAGCTAAACACAGGAAAAGGAGTCTGACATAGCACCCAGGCCCTGGGGACAATCCAGCACTGCATCTGCACCGCACAGCGTTGGCGAAAATACCGATGACCAGGGACCATATCCATGAACTTGAGACACATGCTGCATAGGTAATGCTGAAAACATGCACAACATGACTCTGTCACTGCACATTGCGTGTGTGTCCAGACACATCACACACTGCCCAGACCCAGCAAGTGGTAATCAGGATTTAACACATAGGCATTGCCCGCCCCAACAAGACCCTACATGAGGCAAATTGTTGAGACACAGGTGGCACCAACATCTCATAGTCTGGGTGATACACACAGGGGCAGGCAAAAAGCGAGATTGAACACCAAACAGCCAAGGTGCGCCTGTACAAATAATGTGGTACCAGTGCCCATCCTCAGATGAGTATAGCAAGACACACAGGCACTGGCAACTGTGAGTATGAAGAAGGACAATCAGGTCAGGCTGCACAGTGGACACCTGTACAAAATAGCACGTCTATATACATGGTGACAGGGGACAATGGCAGAGAGCACAACTTACGCTGTAGACACTGACAGTGGCCACGTTTATGATGACACATACACCACTGAGGAAAAGGTGCCCCAGGGGACAGTAGTGGGCACGCAACTACATGCTACTGAATGGTAATGACTGCAACACACGTCACCATCCCTGCACTATGTGTATCGCACACTCATGCACATCATGTCACAGGCCACTACATGGGACATGCGCGCTGTAAGGCATGACACATGAGAGACCAACTCCCATGTCTGGAGTCAGCATCAGTGCCAACTGATATGGAACCCACATGCAGTGAACTTGACAGTGCACAGGCAATGTCCCACAACCTGTTACACACCACCCCCACACATGATGCTACAGACATTGTTCCCGTGGACAAAGCGCCAGCCTACATTACCCTGTGGAGGAGTGACTACACACAGACCAGGGAACACATTGCAAGGAGGGGAAGGGTGGCAGGGGCCCAGCGCTATACTGGGGCAAACAGGATCTGCACAGCACCTTTAAACCCTGCCAGTGAATTCATGCTACTGTGCCCTTACAAATGCCGGTGACACACAACAAACACACATGTACCTACCCCCTTCCGGCTGCTGCATCGCCTGTAAGCGCCTCTCCAGGTCTGGAAAGACCACCGGCAGCACACGCCTGTGGAGGTGGCTCAGACGGCGGCGGCCGCGGTTCTTGTGGCTCTCAGGTGAGTCCCCCAGCAGGAGCCGTGCAATCCTCCGCGTCCAGCACCGGATATCCTGCCAGCGTTTCCTCACCTGGGGCAGGCTCCGCCTCCGACCATCCACACGCCTCACGGCACTGACGGCGGTCAGCCAGATCTGCTCCTTGGCAGTGGCGCCCACCTGTGAGGTAGAACAAGTGACACCACATCAATACACCAGCCACATGTCACAGAGAGACATATGGGTACAAATTAGCTGGTTACAACAAGGCATGTCATGCAGCCAACGCATTGCACCTTTGTCATAGGGACATCATCCCCTGTTGAGGGGAAAAAGCACTACGTGCCACAGTGTGTACACAGGTGGAATGATGGCAATGTCACAATCAATGATCAAGGCTCACACTGTGCATCACACCCACCCCTCCTGTCTCAGGGCACTGCTGTTAGTGATAGGCACACACCCCTCCTGTCTCAGGGCACTGCTGGGAGCACACTGTACCCACCCCTCCTGTCTCAGGGCACTGCTGGGAGCACACTGTACCCACCCCTCCTGTCTCAGGGCACTGCTGGGAGCACTCTGTACCCACCCCTCCTGTCTCAGGGCACTGCTGTGAGTGATAGGCCCCCACCCCTCCTGTCTCAGGGCACTGCTGGGAGACATCAGGCACCCCCCCCCTGGGACCCCCCCGACAGTACATGGCATGTGTGTTACACCTGGACGCAATGGCAGAAGTCACAGTCACAACATAGGGACAGTCTGTGGCAGTGGCCTATGCACTCACCTGATACCCTGGTCGCCCATACAGCATGGGGTACTGTGGGAGGATCACATCCAGCAGAGCCATGTTCTCCTCCAGGGTGAATGGCTGTGTCCTCTCCACAGCCCTTGACATGGTTCCAGGGAATCAGTAGCAGCAGCTGGGTCGACGAATGCAAAGATGTGCAGGCAAGTGCTCCCTCATGGGACCTGGCTGCCTTATATGTGCCCTTCTGCCCAGTCTCATGCACAGGAGTACAGAGAGATTGGTCACTCACATTTGCATCCTATGTTTCCACCAATCCCTACAAACCTAGCAGTCTGTGTGTTCTCTATCGGTTTCATTCTCCTGCATGATGTCAGCCCCACAAACACATTGCAACAAAGTAGACAAATTCCAACTGACTTCTGCTGTGCACCTTCCAGAACAATTTCGAATTTTGAACTTGGTCTCCATGACAACCAGCATGCATGTAGGCCTTAATACTTGTCCCCTATGTAATTTGGAGCATCACACACAGGTACGGTGCGTGTGGGGGCCCTAGGGCACCCCAAATGCATGGCAACGGCCCGTACATGCATGCCTACCCTCTCCATCACTATGGGTCTGCACGCGTATGCGTACCCGTAGTGGTACGGACCGTACACTCGCATCTACGCTCTCTATCACTATGGGTCTGCACGCGTATGCGTACCCGTAGTGGTACGGACCGTACACTCACATTTACGCTCTCCATCACTATGGGTCTGCACGCGTATGCGTACCCGTAGTGGTACGGACCGTACACTCGCATCTACGCTCTCCATCAATATGGGTCTGCACGCGTATGCGTACTCGTAGTGACAGTGAGCGTAGATGCGAGTGTACGGTCCGTACCACTACGGGTACGCATACGCGTGCAGACCCATAGTGATAGTGAGCGTAGATGCGAGTGTACGGTCCGTACCACTACGGGTACGCATACGCGTGCAGACCCATAGTGATAGTGAGCGTAGATGCGAGTGTACGGTCCGTACCACTACGGGTACGCATACGCGTGCAGACCCATAGTGATAGTGAGCGTAGATGCGAGTGTACGGTCCGTACCACTACGGGTACGCATACGCGTGCAGACCCATAGTGATAGTGAGCGTAGATGCGAGTGTACGGTCCGTACCACTACGGGTACGCATACGCGTGCAGACCCATAGTGATAGTGAGCGTAGATGCGAGTGTACGGTCCGTAACACTACGGGTACGCATACGCGTGCAGACCCATAGTGATAGGGCCGTACACTCGCATCTACGCTCTCTATCACTATGGGTCTGCACGCGTATGCGTACCCGTAGTGGTACGGACCGTACACTCACATTTACGCTCTCCATCACTATGGGTCTGCACGCGTATGCGTACCCGTAGTGACACGGACCGTACACTCGCATCTACGCTCGCCATCACGATGGGTACACATACGGCAGCACTCCCACAGTGATTTGGGAACATGCACAGGCCCTCTCAGCAGCAGTACGGCGGATTTTACACATCACTGTGGTGATAGGCGACACACATGTAGGAATAGGGCGGACATACTTGTCCAGGAATGGACATCAAGGCATCGTCTGTGCATTACCACATGTGTGGGGCACAGGTGTCACAGGCTGTGATGTGGAACATGCCTCCTGAGTGGAGAAGGCACCAGATGTATGATGAGATGTGTACATGTGTACTGTGTGAGGGTGCAATGTGTGCCAGGCATGCCCTTGACTCCTTTGACATGTGTGCATGTGGGACTGCGCACTTGGGGTGAGCGTCACTGGCATGGCACCGACACCAACACACGGAAGTGTCCCATGATGCCAGGTACAGGGGTCATGACACATGACTTATCACTACCCACAGTGCACAATGTGACTATGCCATATATGTGTCCGGGATTTACATCAGGTTGATGTTGTAGCACCCTCAAAAGCTGCAGCCGTTGCAGCAACCAACATGTGGCTGTGTGTAGATTGTCATTGCACACTGTTCCCAACACCATGCCACATGTGTTCTCGGATGTGAGGTGCACATGTATGCAAGGGACACGGAGTAGCGTGACAAGGCCATGTCAGCAAACTCACAAGGAATGTGTGGTGAGTCATGACATGTGCACCTTCATGGCAAGGTGTGTGGGCTGTCCTAGTGTAATGTCATGTGACCTGTGGCTCAAGTGTTCCGCTGCCAGTCTCTGCAATCGGCATCACACTTCTGCTGATGTGTGGGTGTATGTCACTCCTGTCTTGCGTCGGGCAGTGCACTTGCACTGGGACACAGCTATTTCCATGGCGTGGCATGGGGAGGTTCTCAATCACCGTGTGTAGCTGGGTCTTGGAAGGAGTGTCACCTTGCATCCATACGTGTCCTGGGCATGTAGCACATGCCTGACTCCCTATGTGGCATGTGTGTATTGCCAGATTTACATGTGCTCAGTAGACATGAGTTGTTCTCGTAGTGCACTCACTCTTCCTTGTCACTTCCAAATTACTGCAGAGCGCCTCCTGTTGCCCGAAGAATTCCAGACTTGGCCACCATGCAGGAGAATGACAGGATCCGGCTCTACCGCTTCACCCAACCGTTGATTCTGGAGCTGACGGCGAGACTGGCACCACACCTGCAACCGCAGCACAGGTATCCTACGGCACTGACACCCCAGCTGAAGGTAATGGCTGCCCTACATTTCCTTGCCACGGGTACCTTCCAAAATACCATAGCTCATGTTGGTGGCATGTCCCAGAGCATGTTCAGCGGTGTGCTGCATGATTTCTTGGAGGCCATGTTGATTCACCTGGATGACTTCATCAAGTTCCCAACCCCTGAACAGATGACTGAGGTCAAGCGTGGTTTCTATGCCCTGGGAGGGATGCCCCATGTCATTGGGTCCATAGATGGGACACATGTAGGTTTGGTACCACCACACGCACGGGAGGTGGCGTACCGCAATCGGAAGCACTACCACTCCATCAATGCCCTTGTGGTGTGTCTGTCCAACATGGTGATTTCACATGTCTGTGCTCGTTTCCCAGGATCAGCACACGATGCCTACATCATGAGGCGTAGCGGGATGCCTGATATGATGATGCAGCTGCGCAACGAACGAGCATGTGTTGTTGGTGGGTACAGTCTGTCTGTCCTGTATTCTGTTTGGCCGAGCAGCACTACCGCTTCGGCAGTTCTAACGATATCCATGTGCTTTCCATTTAGGGGACGCTGGCTATCCCAACATGCCTTGGCTGCTGACACCTCTCCGCAACCCCATCACGCCGGCCCAGCTCCGCTACAACACCGCCCATGGCCGGACAAGGCGAGTGATAGAGAGGACGTTTGGCATGCTGAAGAGCCGATTCCGGTGCCTCCACAAGACCGGCGGCGCACTCCCATATGCCCCGGCAAAGGTTTGCAAGATCTTCATGGTCTGCTGCATGCTGCACAACATGGCAGTTGAAAGAGCTGTGCCACTCATCCTGAATCAACATGACGAGGACCATCCACCCGTGGAGGACGAAGGGCTTGGCAATGGGGCTAGTGATGTGGAGGATGTGGAGCCGCAAGAGGACATCCGGACTCGGCTCATACGCGACTTCTTTGCTTAGTGGTGAGTACCAGTGTCTGAGTGTGCACGCCTTGGTCCCCGTGTGGCATGTGTTGTGATGTGTGTGTCCACCTGCATGTATGGCACGTGAGTCAGAGGTGTGTGTGGGTGTGTCACTGGAGTGATGGTGGCAGTGATGGTAGTATTTCCCCAGTCATAATTGTGACCTAGCATGTTGTCATCCATACATGTGTCGAGTCAATGCACATGCAAGTGGCTGTGCTTTTTGTGGCTGACTTCTTGTGTGTCTCTCTTCCCCAGGTACCTGCGCATGCCATCTGCTGGTTGCATTGTTGTGGCACTGCTATTCCTCATGGACATGGCATCGTGGGCTGACTCAGCGTTACAGGCACGGACACGTTTGGAAGTCTCCATGGGGTAAGGGATGCATCTGGGGTGTATTGGGTGTGGCAGTTGTTCATGATGTGTGCACACTGCCCAGGTCGGGGTTTGGTTCCTCTGCAGTCATGTGGCATCCCCATGGGACACGACATGCAGCTGGGTACACCAGAATAGATGGGCTGCCTGGTTGTCAGTCATCAGTGATGGGATGGTGGATTGTGATGATGGCATCAATGTGTGTGACACTGCCCTCGGACACATACGGTTGACATTGGCTTGACATGGCGTGGGACTTCCACATCAGCGGATCTATGGTGTATGGCAGGCTCTCCGTGTGCAGCTGTGGGTATTTAGCTGTTAGCCGACGCTTGTGTGCCAGTACCATGGCTATCACGCATTTGTGCTGCAGAAGGGGGGTGCCAGTGTTTGAGCCACATGTTACTCCACATGATGTGTTCATGTGTACTTCAAGTTGCCTCTGCAATCCCAAAAACATGACTATTAAAGGTGTCCCTATGCCTCCAAGGTGCCTCTGCTCAGTCAATGCTGGTGTGTTGGCACGGTGCATCCTGCATGTCTGGCATGGTATTCCCAGATTGTGGCTATGTGTCAATGTGTCGAGTGGCAAGATGCAAGCTGTGTGTGTGTGCTGAGACTGTGTATTGGGCATGATGTCCATGACTGTGTGGGTAGTGTGACATGTGCCATCCCCATGCATCCAACGTTGTCCAGGCCCCCATTCTCTGCATCCACCGGACTCAAGCTTGCAGGACATGGTTCTGCCACCTGTCTACACGTACCTGGGTGCCCCCCAGGACACGGGCCAGGTTCCCTGACCTCTGCGCATCACTGTTGCTGTACTCAATGTGTCTGTCAGCACGGTTGTTCGGCCACCCCCTCAGCTGGTTCTGCACATCACGGGTGTGTATGGTGCTCCATGTCTGTCTTGCCTAATAAACTGTGACCCATGTGTCCTGTGCCAGACTCAGGCCCCAGGGTGTGGATGGTTGAAGTGAACAGATGACTCAGGCATGTTTAGACTGTACAAGACACATGTTAGGTAATAATGCTACCAGCAGGCATCTACTCTTAATAGTGTGATTTATTAGGGGGGGGGGGGGGTGGACAAAGTGGGGGGCTTTCCGGGATTAGGGAATCCAAAGTTCAGTAGGGGAGTTGGTGTCCTTGCCATTGGAAATCCTCAGAGTCCATGCCACAGTCTTTGTCAACATTGGTCAGCCAGTGACCAGCAGGGCCATGTGGCAGAGAATGTCTCTTGATGCTGTGATGCTGTTGCTCCAGTGGGCCAGGTGCCAGGCCAGGTGTCCTGGGCGATGGTGATGTAGCAGCCACCCTCACGGTCCTTTCCGTGGACGACCCGGCTTCCTGCGGGGAACCTCAGCAGCAGGCCGTGACGACGTCTGGGATGCTCCGTCGGATGTTTCCTCCTCCTCCTCATGATCCCTCCCTGTGGGTGGTGATGTTCTCCGCCTTCTGGCACAGGGAGGGTCGGCCATGGTGTCGGCCATCCGACGGAGTTCAGCGTGAATCCCCTGGGACGCCGTCACTTGCTCAGCCTGTCTGTCCTCCATCCTCCGTTGGTGTAGCTGTAGACAGGCTATTAGCTCCGCATGTTGCTGGGCCTGCTGGACCTTGATCCCCTCGAGGACGGACACAACCTGGGCCATGCCCGTGGTGTCCTGCCGGTATGAGTCCAGGATGTTACGGACATGTGAAAATACCGGATCCCCAGCCAACTGGTCAGGCTCGCGCCTCCGCCGTCCTCCACTCCCACCACCCCTGCCCACTTGCGTCTGGCCTGCACTTGTGGGCACATCGGGTCTCCGGGACCCCTGAGGGGTGGCATTGGCGTTGTCGCCTGCCTCCTCCTGGGTGCCCGGGACACCGTGTCCCTCCTGGCGAGCCTGGCTGCATTGTGGTGTTGGGGCAGGGATCCTGGGTGTCTCCTGGGAAGTGGCAGGAGTGGGGGTGGTGGTTGGCACGGTTGTACCTGACGCAGGTGCTGCAGGTGGTTGGACACCAGAGGGGCCAGGTCGGTCGGGGTCGTCCGCAGAGTGGTGAGAGTGGTCGCTGCCGGTGGGATCGGTCTCCTGCAGATCCGGGTCCTGTGAGTGTTCCCCCCCAGTGTTGGGGGGTGCAGCACGACGTTGACCTGTGTGTGAGAGAGAAAATGTTAATTTTGATCCATGCAACATCCATGTTTCATCCGTTACAAAGTTGGCACATTTCCTCTTGGAATTAGGATCTGTCTTGCATTCCACTCACAGTGCACTTGTGCATGTGTGTGTCCCTTGGGCACCAATTTGGCCCCTTTAACTATGTGTGGCACAGTCTTACTTGCTGCGTCAAGTGTGACTGCAGTCAGCAGTGGAGTGTGCATGTGTGCCGAGCTATGCATTTGCGCCTTCCTTGTAGCACTGTACATGTGCACATGGAGTGGATCCACACACTCATATGATGCAGGTGGCTGTCCTTGTGCTCGTGTACAGGTTGTGACATGGCCCTGCGTTTTGCCATGATGAAGAGGGGGGGTTCTGGCACTGGCCACCCTTGTCTACATGCACGCAGTCCACCTGCTGACGAGCAGACATTCCCACACACCACAGGACTGATTTGCTCTCCCTGTGTCTCCCTCCTTCTCTGTCCCCCTCTCCCTCCCTCTCTGTCCCCCTCTCCCTCCCTCTGTGTCCCCCTCTCCCTCCCTCTGTGTCCCCCTCTCCCTCCCTCTGTGTCCCCCTCTCCCTCCCTCTGTGTGTCAGCCTCCTCCCTCTGTCCATCTTCCTGTGTCTCCCTCCCTCTGTGTCCCCCTCTCCCTCCCTCTGTGTGTCAGCCTCCTCCCTCTGTCCATCTTCCTGTGTCTCCCTCCCTCTCTGTCCCCCTCTCCCTCCCTCTCTGTCCCCCTCTCCCTCCCTCTGTGTGTCAGCCTCCTCCCTCTGTCCGTCTCCCTCCCTCTCAGTCCCCCTCTCCCTCCCTCTGTGTCCCCCTCTCCCTCCCTCTCTGTCCCCCTCTCCCTCCCTCTGTGTGTCAGCCTCCTCCCTCTGTCCGTCTCCCTCCCTCTCAGTCCCCCTCTCCCTCCCTCTGTGTCCCCCTCTCCCTCCCTCCGTGTGTCACCCTCTGTCACCTTGGCCCAGCTTCCTGGGCACACACTGTTAGCAGATCTTTGAGTGGCCCTTGGCCTGTTGATGTGAGTTTGTTTCTGATCTCCAGGCACCCATTTTGTCTGCTGTGTGTCTGTGCGCTGCTGCTGTGGTGGTGTGTGCTGCCACTCTTTCACACTGTTGGCTGTTCATTAGCTGCTGGCATGTGCAAAACAGTGCCTTCACCCCCATGTGTTGATGCAAGGCATCCGCCATTTGCTGGCAAGTCATTCCTGTGTTGGGACACAGTGTTTGTCTGGCTGTGACCTAGGCCATATGGCCAGAGGGCATTGTTGTCTGCTTTGGAGTCGCACTATGTGATTCTTGGTGCCCAGCCTCCCGCCATCCGGGTTACCGTGTCATGTGTTGTTGTCTTCTGTGGCCTGTGACTTGACATTGTCCAGCTGGGTGCATGGGGCATGGTGGCAGCAGTGGCATGTGCCTGCTCATGGAGTGTGGTTGAGTAATGCGATGGCTTGTGGTGGTTGCGTGCCTGTTATTAATTTTGGTTGTGGTTGCAGTTCCCCCCATGTGAGGTGCGTTGTTTGTGTACTCACCCGGGTCTCGGAGTCCTTCTACTCCTTCAACTGCCTCCACCGGCAGTATGGCCATCACCCTCTCCTCCCAGGGATGGTACTGTACGGGTCTGCGGGAGGGCCCTCCTCCGGTGGCGTTGGCCTGGTCGTGTTCCTCCTGTCTCTTGGCTCTGACCCTCCTCCGCAGATCGTACCACCTGTTCTGGCAATCCTGCTTGGTCCTCCTGGTGTCCGCAACAGCATTCATAGCATCGACGATGGTCTGCCACATGGCTGTTTTGGCTGCCTGGCTGGTGCTTCTGACCAATGTTCCAAAGATCTGTGGCTCGACTCTGAGGATTTGATCAACAAGGACCTCCAACTCTCGGTGACTGAACTTTGGATTCTTGGTAGTGGGCATGGTGAGGGGTGTGGGTGGGGATGGTGTGGGTGTGGGGGGTGTGTGGATGTTGGGGGGGGTGTGGATGGTTGTGTGTGTGTGTGAATGTGATGAGAGGGTGTTTGTGAGGGTGGTCGTGTGAAGGTGTGCAAGTGTAAGATGTGGTGTCGCTTGTAGTCTGGTTCTGTGGTGTCTGGCAGCAGTGGGTCTGTTGCAAAGGCTCATGGTTTGTGTGTGTGGGCCCTTTTTATTGGTCCATGGGTGGGTGTGGCAGTGTTTGAATTTTGGGTGGGTGTGTTATAAGGAGTGGTGGTGTATTGGGCCTCTGTTTGTTTTTGACAGTTGCAGGTCAGTGATTGTGTTATTTTAGTGGTTGTTGGCCATGTTTAGTGGCTGTGTGCCTTTCGAATGGTGTATTGTTGAGTTGTTTTGTTTTGTCCTTGTTGTGTACGTGCGTTTTGTGCATGTGTACGGCGTGTACATGGGCCATTTGGTTGTACGATTTGGTCCTTGTGTGTGGCTTTGTACGACTCGTACATGCGGTTGTGATGTTGGGGCATGGGGTGCGCTCCGTACTTAGGAGGTTGTGTTGGGGGTGCGCCAGGAACGTACTGGGGTGGGGGTACGACTGGAACGTACTGGGGTGTACATAGACGGTGGTACGACACGTACAGGGGTGGGGGGGTGTACATTGACGGTGGTACGACACGTACTGGGGTGGGGGTACGACTGGAACGTACTGGGGTGTACATAGACGGTGGTACGACACGTACAGGGGTGGGGGGGTGTACATAGACGGTGGTACGACACGTACAGGGGTGGGGGGGTGTACATTGACGGTGGTACGACACGTACTGGGGTGGGGGTCCGACTGGAACGTACTGGGGTGTACATAGACGGTGGTACGACACGTACAGGGGTGGGGGGGTGTACATTGACGGTGGTATGACACGTACTGGGGTGGGGGTACGACTGGAACGTACTGGGGTGTACATAGACGGTGGTACGACACGTACAGGGGTGGGGGGGTGTACATAGACGGTGTTACGACACGTACAGGGGTGGGGGGGTGTACATTGACGGTGGTACGACACGTACTGGGGTGGGGGTACGACTGGAACGTACTGGGGTGTACATAGACGGTGGTACGACACGTACAGGGGTGGGGGGGTGTACATAGTCGGTGGTACGACACGTACAGGGGTGGGGGGGTGTACATTGACGGTGGTACGACACGTACTGGGGGGGGGTACGACTGGAACGTACTGGGGTGTACATAGACAGTGGTACGACACGTACAGGGGTGGGGGGGTGTACATAGACGGTGGTACGACACGTACAGGGGTGGGGGGGTGTACATTGACGGTGGTACGACACGTACTGGGGTGGGGGTACGACTGGAACGTACTGGGGTGTACATAGACGGTGGTACGACACGTACAGGGGTGGGGGGGTGTACATTGACGGTGGTACGACACGTACAGGGGTGGGGGGGTGTACATTGACGGTGGTACGACACGTACTGGGGTGGGGGTACGACTGGAACGTACTGGGGTGTACATAGACGGTGGTATGACACGTACAGGGGTGGGGGGGTGTACATTGACGGTGGTACGACACGTACTGGGGTGGGGGTACGACTGGAACGTACTGGGGTGTACATAGACGGTGGTACGACACGTACAGGGGTGGGGGGGTGTACATTGACGGTGGTACGACACGTACAGGGGTGGGGGGGTGTACATTGACGGTGGTACGACACGTACTGGGGTGGGGGTACGACTGGAACGTACTGGGGTGTAGGTAGACGGGGCTATGACACGTACTGGGGTGGGGGTGTGGCTCGAACGTACTGGGGTGTAGGTACACGGGGGGTACGACACGTACTGGGGTGGGGGTAAGACTGGAACGTACTGGGGTGTAGGTAGACGGGGCTGTGACACGTACTGGGGTGGGGGTGTGGCTCGAACGTACTGGGGTGTAGGTACACGGGGGGTACGACACGTACTGGGGTGGGGGTGCGACTGGAACGTACTGGGGTGTACATAGACGGTGGTACGACACGTACAGGGGTGGGGGGGTGTACATTGACGGTGGTACGACACGTACTGGGGTGGGGGTACGACTGGTACGTACTGGGGTGTACATAGACGGGTGGGGGTATACATATACGGGGGTACGTGTCGGACGTACGGGGGCTGGGGGGAGTGTTGGGCGCGTATGCGGGCACATGTCTCCATGGTTGCTATTGGTGTTCGGTGCGGACGGTGTTTTTTCCATACGGTTGTAGGCTCGGACGCACGGGATGGATCGTGATTCCTCGGTCGGACTTGGATTTTTACGTTTGTAAGGTAAATCGTCCGAGGACGTGTCGGACACATTTTCCGACCCGAGGACGTGTGGGGAATGATTCCCGGTGCGGTTCGTATGGACTTTTTACCATGCGAATCGTGATTGCCAGTTCGTACGGCACTTGTACGATTCGTACGGTAAAAAGACCCGATACGAGTCGCACGGGGGAATTTTTTACCGGATCGTGATCGGCACCAAGGTCTGGGACGGTGGTGGGTGCTGATGTGAGATTCTTTAGCAGTGTTGGGCAGCTTCATCCCCCAGAATGTAGTCGCACCCTTCTGCTGAAACTCCTGCATGGCTCAAGTGGTCTTACTAAAAAACCAAATGTTTATTTCACAAATAACCAATTTTCTGTCGTTAATTTTGAATATGCTTCTAGCTTGATGTATTGGTTGTTCAAACATGTATTAGGATTTTAATCTCAAATGAATAATAACTCCAGAGTGAATTCACTTTTTGAGTTGACGCACCTGTACGCAGAGGGAGAACAGCATTTTGCACCCATTCATTTACATCCCCCTCATTCATTAATCCAACACGTCATTCTTTCACTGTTTTCATGAGTTGCTTCCTATGGTGTAAACCTATGGCCACGTTTATTTTTTTCATTAAGTTATTGATTTAAATGCTTTGGCCTGAGATAAGGATATATTTTCACAATATTGGAAACAAAAGGTACACCGTTCTCAGATTTTAAGAAATGGCAAAGTGTGATAAGAAAACGTTTTTATAGAAAACACCAGTGTAAAAAATAAATCAGACAAAATGGAAGACATCAGATGCCTTGACTCTATGATCTCCGCACACGAAACAGGAGAATAATATCTAAGGCATAGGCCACACTCATTCACATAACTATAACACAGCATAACAGCAGCAGCCCCTTCTCTATTTACATGGCCAGTTGCTCCAGATATACTTGCTTGTTTACAGAGTGTAGTCAATGTGCTAAGTGTTGCAGGAACTGAGGCAAAAAGCACAGGTAAACAGCAAACTTTGGATGTGTGCCTTTCAGACGATCTTTTCAAATTTAATTTATTCCTGTTGGTTTACACAGGGTTGCCTATTTATTTCAAAACGGTAAATGGGAGCTCCAGACAGGCACATTCCGATTTCCTCACCTGGCTGAGTGTCCATAACTTCAAACTCCACCTCGTCGCGGAACTCTGCGGAATCTCACAAATTTATTTGGTAACTCCACAGAATTCCGCAGAGTGAAACTCCAACAAATCCACCCACCCCTAGTGGTTTCCTACAAGTTGGGTTTTCCTGCTGTAAAAATACCATCCTCAAATTAGGTAGTATGCATATAGCTAGGGGAAAAAGTAACAAACACACATATACTTTCAAACAATTTAACTGTCATGACATATGAGAAAAATAGATTCTTTGAAGAATATACTAGAGGGGGGAGTATTGGAATGGGTAAAGACTATGTCAATGAATACCATGATATGTGCAGTGCGACAATGGAAATACCAATAAATGCAATGTCAACATATGCCATAACCTGTGCCTGCCTAACAATGTCAATATCCATAAATGCAATGTCAATGTATGCCATAATCTATGCCCGCATAACAGTGTCGACACCGGCAACAACAATGTCAATGTATATCAATGTATGCCATAATCCATTCATGAATGACAATGTTGGTACCAGTAGAAACAATGTTGATGTACACTATGACCTAGTTGCGCATAACTGTGTCAATATCAGTAAAGACAATGTTGATATACACTGTGACAACTGTATGCACAATGTTGAAAATGTTGATAAAAATGATATAAGTGACTGCCATATTATTTTCAGGAGTTCCAATGAACTCATATCATTGCTGTTGGGTTCACCTAAGGTGACCTCCTCATCAACTCTGAGTCAGAGGTACGTGGTCAGGCAGATCCTGCAACCCACGCCTATAGAATGACGAGTCACAGGTGGGGTCTCACTTAACCCAAAGACAAACGCGCACACAGGGGAAACACTGATCGATCCCACAGATATGTAGGTGCACTACAAACAGGTCAGAAAAAATTGGCCCCAATAAAACATGTTTGGCCAAAGGCTTGGGTTCCCTAAAAATAGTTACCACAAAGCTAGATACCATATGTAGATAGGATCACTCAGCTAATCAGGACACAACATACACACCACACGTAATTATCACACAATCCTCATGCTGGGCATCTGGACACATACACTCTGGCCCACACTAGCTCTCCCTGAGGGTGAGAGCCATCAGTTTCCTTATAAGATGCCCACATTTATTAATTTTTGACTGAGATGCTTTTTCAGGAATGCAGAAATTACTTTATTATACCTCACAAGATGTGTATAATGTCTGCCAAAACTTTGTACACTGAGAGACTTTCCTCAGAAGCATTCTGTCTAGACTCTCCCAGCCGCTGCATTTAATTAAACCAACTTACTCATTTTTTGCCAAATACCTCTTGTCTTTTTATTTCTATAAGGTAAATTCATATCCGAGCAACAACTCCACTCTATGCTACTCCACACCACTCTACGCCACTCTACACCACTCCACTCTATGGCACTCTTCTCCCCTCCACTCAATGACACTCTCCTTTATGCCACTCTACTCCACACTACTCTCTTCTATGCCTCTAACTTTTAGCCATGCTGAACACCAGCCACCCTGCTGTACAACATGGCTAAAACATACTGACAAACCAACTGCTCTTGCATACGCAACACCTATTGGCTTGGCGGAATGCATCACACCTATAAAAAGGAAAATGCCTTTAAGGATTTTTCTTATACAGGGAGTTATCCCTTCTTGCACAAAAATAAACCTGCTTGTAACACAGGCAACCTTGCAGCAAGGCGGCGCAACCGTGCTTGCGTAAGGTGAGAGCAGCAGAGTACCATATATTAGTAGATGTGGTGCATTTCAGCCTTCTCCATTTGAGGCAACTTTGCTTGCTGCCCTGTGTTGTGCGAAATGTTAGTAAATATGCCCAAGGCACTGTTATACGGTTCCTATGAATTAAGTAGGACTGTGTATCTTAAGACAACATGAACTTCAGAATATGGGACCTGGTTCACACATATCACCAGGAAATGATGGCCTGGTTCCAAGCAAGCTCAACGGTCCCTATTTGAGCCCCTTACCCCTGATCTTGTCAGGTTACTAGATGGTATCAGCAGTCTCAAACATAACCACTCTTTATTCCTCAAGGAGCACGTGGAAACAGATCTACCCCTTCGATGTTACTGTTGCATGCCCAAGGTAAACACAAGAAAAATACATATTGACTTTCCAATCATTCATTGAAACAATTGTATTCTTGTATCGAAAGGGTGTGCTGGCTGCAATTATTAAGTAGGAGAAACAAAGCATTGCAATCCGCATTACAAGAATGTCAAAAAAGATAAACGGTTCAACCATTATAACATTACTATATGATTATACTCCTATCTAACACTACCTACACTATTGAGAGCAAAGTGGGAATACCCTTGGCCAGATCCATTGGGATAGCCTAGCCCCTCATACCTGAGTATGATGTGTCAGGAAGCAGGCCTGTGTAGAACAGGCTATCGTCCTTTGCAGCATAGCGGTTAGAGTCAGCAGAACTGCATCTCAGTCACTGTGCATCGCATTCCAGGAAAATCCCAGGAGAAATGCTTCTTTGGCAAATGTAACACTGAGGCCATTTACATAATAAAATCACTGTTCAAATCCCACTGTGTCAAAGGTGCAGAGCTGATGCGATGGTTTGTTTGAAGCCTTAGAGCTGGCTCCAACCGAACAATCAAATACAAGGGCATTATGTTCTTTGTGCCTCGCCTTGTACAGAGTGTACGGATAACATAATAATAAAGCTTACTAAGAAATTAACTGCATGTAGAATAGCATTTCTATACATTATTGTGTAAGTGCAAAGCATGTCAAATTCACCATTTAAAAACAATGTCAAGCTAGAGCATAAAACTAAAATGGAGACTCTATGCATGCCCTGTTGTACCACACAACTACTGTGGTACTTTAAAATTTGGGACAGCGTAGGAGGCAGGGCCCTACCCTGCCTATTCCGGTATCAGCGAACTGCGAATGGCCAATGCAGTATGTACAAGTGCTTTGCAAAACGTTTTCATCGATAAATGCACTGTGTATACGATATTACACATTGACTTCGTGGGTTCCATTTTGGAGCGGTGGCCATCTTATGGTTGCCCTCACATAGGCTACACATCAAGGGCAAAAACAGGCCTTCAGAACACATGTGCCTTCTATTGACTTCTCTGTGACCTATGCGATTTGGCGCCACCGCCCCAGGTCAGTCCGGTCCCATGAGCTCCCCGTCCTACAGCCACCTGTGATTAGCATCAGGGTTTGACACACCATAAAGCCTTTTCATCCCACACAAGCCTCCGGCTAATCTCTTTCACACCTGACTCTTCCTGCTTTATGGCTTGTTTTACAAACAGGAGGTGCCCGTGTTTATTGGGGTCTGCTGGTATCTGATGTGGGATCTGAGCCTCGCTGGGTAAATAATTGTGGGCTGGCTGAACTGGAATGTGGGATGGTCATAATGACTCTGCCTTTTCGTTTGTAATGAATACATATGAATGACCATATCGTAAAACGAGGAATGTGTGCCTGAAGCATGATATTTTGTATATAAGGAGAAGGCCGTTTCTGTAAGTTTAAGCAGTCTCCTGAGAACATACATTGTGTTGTACTTCTCGGATACCTGTAATTGGTCTGCAGCCAATAAATACGATCTTTGACTTCACCTAGAAGACTCTGTGTTTCTGTGGGTCTGAAACAGGAAGAACTCGAAGTCTTAGGGTGTGTTCCCCTGCACCGCTGGGTTGTAAAAACCCAGTACTTCAGTTGGCGCCCAACTCGGGGCGATTTCAGCGGTACCGGTCCAAGCCAGAGGTTCGTGAGGGGCTTTGTGTGGAAATTCCGGAGGAAGGCCGCCACTTCGTCGACCCCTGCATGTCGACGTGGTCCGAAAGTCTTTTCTGCGAGGTTCTCCGCGTCCCGACGGCTACGAAGGACTGCTGCCCTGATTAATCGCCCTGTTTTGGACCCTTGACGATTTGGTAGAGCGAAACATTTGAGAGAGTCTTCTGGTGACGCCATCGATCATCGATACCTCAGTTAAGTATAAGTGGAGCGTCTCCCTGTTTGTTTGGTATCCTTCGGGAATTTGGTATCCTTCGGGATCGCTTTGATTTGGAACTTGCAAGTGCCAAAGCCAGAGGACTCGTGTATTCACAAGATTATCGTATTCGATACTCCTTTGAAGTTTGAAACTAGACTAGTGAGCGAAGATGCCTGGTTCTAGTGTATTTGGAAGTTTGTTTTGTTTGGGTTGTAAAAGGGACTCCTAATTAGAGGATTCGTGCCCGGTTCCTCCAATTGGAACTCTAACTTATGAGCTTTATGTAAAACATGGCGTGGGCCCCATCGCATAAAATGAAGTATGGATCCGATACACCAGAAAGGACGGTGTTTTAAAATGGCCCCAAAATGGTAGTTTCGATACAGATATCTTAGATAATTTGGAAGTTAAATTATTTAAAAAGAAAGCCCGGCCGGCGATGTTTGATTCTTTCCGCCTATGGCGAAAGGAAGCCAAACAGAAGGAAATTAAGCTAGCGAAAAGGAATAAGAGAGAAAAAGGTATGTCAATGATGCAAGCAGCTGTGCAATTTAAAGATAATGAGGAGGAACAGATGAATGAGCAGTTACATAGACAGCGCAAACTAGGGATCGATAAATGTTACCCAGTTTTGTCACCCCTTGTACAAGATGAGACAAAAGAGAAAGAAAAAGATTCCCTAATGTCCCATTTGCTAAGTTCGCCACCCCCGTATGCGCAAAATGCCACAGCGCCTCCACAGCTCGTAAATGTGCAGCCTCCAATTAATGTGCCGCAAGCCTTCCCACAACCGCCAGCTCCCCCTCAGCTGGTTCCTATCCCTACAGCGCAGCCCTCTCAAGGGCCGCCAATCTCGTTACCCGTCTCCCCTGCGCTCCCTGCGACTTTGCCTAGTACATCAGCTGCCTCCCTTGGCGCTCTTCCTAACACTGCCCCTGTACCTGCATCTGCACCCGTTTTTCTTCCCTCTGTCTTTCCCCCCGTTTTCGCCTCAACTTCTCCTTCTGCACGACAACGAATAGCTAATGTGGTTACTAGTTTAATGTCGCCTCTCTTTGGGTCATCTAGTATGACCCCTGGTTTACAACGTAAGCAGTTGCGTAGTCAGCTGCCTAATCCTGAAGAGAAAGAGGTATTAGACCATATGGCACGTAGGTGGATTGTTTTTTCTTCACTCTATGATGTGGAATCAGTTGTTAATGTTTTTCACCAATGGGATGCCCCAAAACAGAGGTATGTGTGAATTCCTCTTTGAGGAATTGGAAGATCATGGTTCAAACTCAAACCCGCAGGAGTTGTGTCGAGTGCGATTTGATTTTGGAAGAGGTACAATTGTGGGTCCCGATGTAGATAAAGCAGTTGCGATTTTACTGTCCTTCAGGAATGATGATTGTCAACAATCATTGTTCGAACAGGAATTCCCTGTGGGGAAAAAGGTAAGAGCGCGTCAATATCCGATGCGTGAGGTTCCTCCAGTTTGGAGGCCTGGTGATGCTAATGCTAATCCACCTGTTTTAGCACATTTTCAGCGTGTTTGGGTACATGTCCCATGGAAGCGTTCTGAAGTGTTAGCGCTTAAACAGACATTGCCTGACCCCCGTAAAAACCATGCAGGATATTATAAGGAGTTATCACAGACTGCAGAATCGTGTGTCATGAATCTAGCTGATATAGATATGTTGTTCGGGAATGTTGTTCCACAGCCTTTATGGGGATCCATTCGTAATGTAGATCACGCTGCAGAATTGGGTAACACATGGGCTAATATCGTTGCTGCGGACACTAGACAAGTTGGTGGTGCAAAACCTGAGCCCCTCGTAGCAGAACTCCCTGGTAGAATTATTACATACATGAAAACTTTAATGCCCGCGATGCGCGTGAATTGGGATGAACTATCGGCATGCAAACAGAAGAAAGATGAAACGGTGTCTGATTTCTTCACTAGGTTTGAAGAAACGTTTATCGACCACAGTGGTCAAGACATGAGTACTGAAGGTGGCCAACGGTTATTTGTTGATAAATTTGTGCAGAATCTACTTCCTGAGTTGTGTAAGAAATTAAAAGATTCAGAGAGTTCTTGGGCTGTTTCCTCTTCAGCGCAAATACTGGCTACTGCACAGTATTACGAAAATAGGGATAAAGACGAGAAGGATAGAACAGACAAGAAAACGAAAGAATTGAAAACAAAGGTCCTTTTACAGCAGGCTTCTCCGCCACGTGGAGGTCAGAATAATTATAGGCAAACCCAAGATAACTATCAGCAACCCCAACAGTTTCAGAATAACCAGCAAATGAATGGGTATTACCAACCACGTATTCCTATAGGTCCCAATCAATGTTCGTATTGTAAAGAAGAAGGTCATTTTAAGTATAGTTGTCCTAGATTGTTGCAGCGTACTAATAATACGTATGGCGCAAGAGGTAGAGGTGGTCCGCAAGCTCCTAGAGGTAGAGGGCGTGGAAACGTTCCCCAGAACGCGCGTCCTCTTCCGCCTCAAAATACGATAAATAGCTTTGATCAGCAAGCCAATGCAACTGGTAATACAGCTCAGTACTATAATAATGACTATTATGCAGAAGACGACAATGTGGAAGGTAATGATTACTAGGACAGCCATAGACAGAGAGAGGGAGTTGTTTCAGTACCAGTGGATCAGAGTGGACCGTATGTTAAGGTGACTACAGCGGGTGTGTCAGAGCCCTTTCTGCTGGATACTGGTGCTGCAAAGAGTTCAATTATGCATTCAAAACTCCCTGGCGCGTCTTTGTCTGGCGAAATGAATGTTTCAGTAGGTTTTTCTGGCGCCCCAGTTAGGAACCCGATTTCTAGTCCTATGCCCCTTTCTGTTGGACCTTGTGAGCTAAAAGCACCCCTCATCCTAACGACAGGTTGTGGTGAAAATCTGTTAGGGTTAGATTTGTTAAAAAGATTGCATGCTACACTATATTGTTCTCCCTCGGGAGTACAACTTACATTGGGTAAGGAAGTGATTTCCCCAATGTATTTGTCAAAGAATAAATTGCCACCTGAATTGTCATCCCTTCCGGATGTCCTTTGGGCCACTGGTCCCAATGATGTGGGTCTCTTGGAAATACCGCCATATGTGGTCACTTTAAAGGCCAATGTCAGATTGCCACGCATTCCCCAGTACAAGATCTCCAATGAAGGTCAGAAAGCGTTGTTAGCAATTATCAGTGATTTGATTAAAAAGGGTGTAATTGAAGAGACAAGAGGCAACGTTTGCAATAGTCCTGTTTTACCTGTTTTAAAACGTACGGACCCTTCACAGCCACCTGTTTACAGATTTGTGATTGATCTTAGAGAGGTTAATAAGATTGTTGTGCCACAGTTTCCAGTTGTCCCTGATATAACTGCCTTGTTAACTATGATTCCAGCCTCCGCTGCATGGTTCTCAGTGATCGATTTAAAGAATGCTTTCTTTAGCATTCCAATTGCAGAGGAGAGCAGGGACATTTTTGGCTTCAGTTTAGGAGGTCGAAGCTTCCGCTTTAAACGCGCTCCACACGGCTACTGTGAAAGTCCATCAATATACAGTCAAACTTTAAAAGCACAGCTTGATGCACTTGTTTTACCTAGTGGTGCTACCCTCATTCAGTACGTTGACGATTGGCTAATCGCCGCGGATACTGAAAAGATTTGTAAAGAAGCTACATTGTCATTGTTGCGTCATTTGTCTGCCTTTCATCATAAAGTGTCCCTCTCAAAACTGCAATATTGTCGACAAGAAGTGACCTACTTAGGTCATCTCTTATCGAAGGAGGGAAGGAAACTGACCCCAGAAAGAATTCAAGCCATTGCACAATTGAGCGTGCCAAGAACACAGAGAGAAGTGCGTGCTTTCTTAGGCATTACTTCATACTGTAGGCACTGGATCCCAAGTTTTTCTTTGCTGGCAAAACCTTTGTTAGCATTAACCTGTAAAAACTACACCGAATCCTGTCCCATGGTCTGAAGAGTGTCAGAAAAGTGTTTTGCAATTGCGTAATGCATTATGTTCAGCTCCTGTGTTGGGTACCCCTGACTACAGCAAGCCTTTTACATTGTATGTTCATGAAAAGGAAGGTTGCGCATTATCAGTGTTAACACAGTCTTTTGGCGACAGACCGCGTCCATGCGCATATTTTTCGTCAACCTTGGACCCGGTAGCGAGGGCATTGCCAAGTTGTTTGAGAGCTACAGCTGCAGCAGCTGTGTCTATTCGACAGTCTGCTGGACTAGTGATGAATAACACATTGATTGTAATGGTTCCACATGCTGTGGACACATTTGTAAACCGGTCCAAGACACAGCACTTAACTAGTGCTCGATTGTCAGGGTATGAATTGACACTGTTGGCAAACCATATACACATAAAGAGATGCAACACGTTGAATCCAGCTACATTATTGCCGATTCCAGCAGACATAAATGAGATTGAGCAGCATGATTGTCTGTTCAGAACAGATGACGAGACGAAAGGGAGAGTGGATCTTAAAGATACTCCCCTAACTGAGTGTGATGGTACCTTATGGGTGGATGGTTCGTGCTTCAAGCTTCCGAATGGTGATACGACTGCTGCATATGCTATTACGACTTTGCACACGATTGTTGAGACTGCACGCATACCACATAATTTGGCTCAAGCAGCAGAATTAATTGCCCTTACAAGAGCATGCGTGTTGTCTGAAGGAATGAAAGTGAACATATATACTGACAGTCAGTACGCCTTTGGCGTGGCCCATAGTTTTGGGCGCTTATGGAAAGAACGTGGGTTCCTGACTTCGCATGGAGCTAAAATTCAGAATGGTCAGTTGGTGAATGATCTCCTTGAGTCACTGACCTTACCGTTACAAGTTGCAATCATGAAATGCAGTGCGCACAAGAAAGTCACTGATGATGTTGGTCGTGGTAATGCATTTGCTGACGAAATCGCGAAAGAAACAGCAAGAGATGTGAAGACTCGAATGTATGTTGCAGGCCCTGCAAGATGGGTTGGTGATGTTGGAATGTGTGAAGACACGATAGAGAGTGTGAAGTCCCTTCAAGCTGAAGCCACAGAGAAAGAGTTGAGCAAGTGGAGAGAAAGTAAGGGTAAATTGGATGAGAATGGTTGTTGGGTTGATTTGTCAGAACATCGGCGATGGTTGCTACCTGATGCATATGTGCTTCCAGTGGTTACTATGGCACATGGAATGGCACATATCAGTGTGAAAGGAATCTGTAAGTTGTTGGCTCCAGTATGGCAGAACGCTGAATTTCCCAAGTGTGCAGAGAATGTGGTCAAGAATTGTATGGTATGTTTGAAATACAACCCTGGTAGGGGAACCCCAACTCCAGCTGGTCATTTTGCGCCTCCATCATATCCATTTGAGGTTTTGCAGCTAGATTTTATCCACATGGAAAGGTGCAACAACTTGAAATATGTACTGGTTGTTGTTTGCGCTTTTTCAAAATGGATAGAAGCATATCCCCTAAAAGACAACACTGCTTTATCCACAGCCAAAGCCTTTGTGAAAGAATTTTTCCCTAGGTTTGGAATGCCAAGAATGGGGTGGAGTGATAATGGGAGTGAATTTGTGGGTCGAGTGATGAAGAATGTGTGTGAGGGGTTGGGCATTAAGCAGAAGTTCCACGCTGCAAATCACCCCCAATCAGCTGGATTAGTAGAGTGCTACAATGGCGCTCTGAAACTCAAACTGGCCAAAATCCAGGCAAGCTCCGGTCTTAAATGGCCTGACGCTCTGCCTTTAGCACTCCTATCAACAAGAATGACTGTGCATTCACGAGTGGGACTTAGCCCATATGAGATCATATTTGGCCGCCCGGCCAATGTATGGGGTGTGCCAAGACCGACAAAATTCAGTGAAATCGAACATCCAGTACTGCTTGACTATCTGTATGAATTGACGGCTAAATTGCGTGTTTTACACCAACAGGTGCACGATACTCTGCCCCAGGCCTCTGAAGCTCCAGGACACCCTATCGACCCTGGCTCGTGGGTGCTTGTGAAAAACTTTCAGCGAAAGAACAACGATGAGCCCCGTTGGATCGGCCCTCACCTCGTACTTCTATCGACAAGATCAGCGGTTCGAGTGAAAGGGAATAAGAATTGGATACACGGCGCCCACTGCAAACGGATCCCTTTGCCTCTACCATATGACCGGTGGGTCCAGGAGGGTATCGCTGATTCTGAAACTGACACTGTCCCCCGTTTTGTACATTTAGTGATGCACGTGTAAAGGAAACGACTTCAGAACGAGGAAGCAACGATATTTTGCAGGAAGCTGTGCCGCCGTCAACTCGAATAGACACCACAGAGCCTGAACTCTTGTTTCAAGACCAGACAGTACCTGGCAGAAACCGCTATAATTTGAGACCAAGGCCTATGGACAAATAAAAATTCCCTTCCCTTACTATTTTTTGATATTATAGCTCTCCCATCTGAAGGACTTTTTGATTTTGATTTTTCGAACCACCATCCGGGTTCAGCCGCAGGGTCGCGGTGCCAAGACTTCGGGGTACAGGCCGAAGACGTTAGGTCAACGGTTCTGGTCGGTCCGGGGCGTTACCTGGACTGACAGGCGTACTCCTTAGCAGAAGATACTCACCCGCCGCGAGCGGCACGATTAGAGGATGGAGTTTTTCAAGATGGAGAGACCCGCTGAGGAAATGAACTTTAAGACGAAAATATGTAGAATAAGGAAGAGCAAACGTTTTGTATTATTATGTCTGTTTATATTATTTAGTATGATGGTGTTTACTGTAGGTTATGTATTCTTCTCCTCTCAAGTGCCATTTGCACCTACTGTACAGCCTATACCTCCTCCTACTGTCTCCTTACACTCTTTCCACCCTCTGCCTGAACACGAACAAGCTAGACGGTCTGAGTTCGTAAACAACTCGTTTATCCAACTCCTGCACCAGCACCAGCTAGTTATGAATACAACCAATTGCTGGGTGTGTGGTTTAATGCCACATACCATTAATAAGGGTATCCCATATCTAGTGCTGCCGTTTAGCTATAATGGATCGTCATGGGCATTCCAGACCATGTTTCTTTTTGCATTAGATGCCTACTCCCCGCGACAACCGCGTTCCATCAGACCTAGCACAAATAATAAAGCCTTAATGAAAGGAGTTGCCGATATGAGCAGAGATATCGACACATACTCATCTATTCCCAAGGATGAATTGCAAGCTTATGTAGGTTGGAACACGACGGGGTATAGCATTAGTCTGGGTGAAAGGCAGCGGAAAATCTCTTCCCCAATTTGGGTCGTACCCCACATAGGTCGGTTCTGTTTACAAAGTAATGGTCAGAATCCAAGAGCTCAACTGGGGAAAAGTGACTGTACTGAAACGTACACTTTTCCATCACAGTTTTCCCCTGCATTTTTGGCTGCCAAGGGTACATATTTTGTTTGCAATGACCGAGCATATACATGGTTGCCCCCTGATTTCGCGGGCACATGTTATATTGCAAACTTGCTGCCACCAACATTTACTGCTTCCTCTGATTATCACAAGACCAGAGTTGTGAGAGGCGTTTTTAGTCAGGAGGATACTGCCGGTCAGGAAGCGGGAGACTTCTTTTTGGGTTTCCTGCCGTTTTGGGGACCGATGGTCAATAGTAGGAACCTGAGACAACTGGCTCGTGTGGTTGAATCTACTGTTAATGTAACGGCTGGTGCCCTTGGTAATTTGACAGCTGAGCTCCAAGCGGATCACCTCATGACTTTGCAGAACCGTATGGTTCTAGACGTCATACTTGCAGACCGTGGTGGGGTATGTAAGGTCATCCAATCTAGCTGTTGCATTTTCATACCAGATAATGCTCCAACAGTTTATCAAGCCATCTCCAAAATGCATAAAATATCTGAATCTATTCACGTGGATAAAGGAGATTGGTCACTGATGGGGTGGTTCTGGGAACTGATATCTGCCTGGGGTTGGAAGATTCTGATGGTCATTGGAATGATCTTAGCCATTCTTTTCCTGTTCTGTCTGTGTGTACAGTGTGCTCCCGCGATATGTGGCCTCTGTGCTACATTATGTGTAAGGAAACCTGTATCGAGGGACGAGCTAAGTAATAGGATGATGCTACAGCAACATCTCCATGACTTCATGAATATAGACCTGGACTCGGATTGATATGAGTATAGTTATTGCCTATGTAAGGGCAAAAGGAGGGTCTGTGGTACTTTAAAATTTGGGACCGCGTAGGTGGCAGGGCCCTACCCTACCTATTCCGGTATCAGCGAACCGCGAATGGCCAAAGCAGTATGTACAAGTGCTTTGCAAAATGTTTTCATCGATAAATGCACTGTGTATACGATATTATACATTGACTTCGTGGGTTCCATTTTGGAGCGGTGGCCATCTTATGGTTGCCCTCACATAGGCTACACATCAAGGACAAACACAGGCCTTCAGAACACATGTGACCTATGCGATTTGGCTCCACCGCCCCAGGTCAGTCCGGTCCCATGAGCTCCCCGTCCTACGGCCACCTGTGATTAGCATCAGGGTTTGACACACCATAAAGCCTTTTCATCCCACACAAGCCTCCGGCTAATCTCTTTCACACCTGACTCTTCCTGCTTTATGGCTTGTTTTACAAACAGGAGGTGCCCGTGTTTATTGGGGTCTGCTGGTATCTGATGTGGGATCTGAGCCTCGCTGGGTAAATAATTGTGGGCTGGCTGAACTGGAATGTGGGATAGTCATCATGACTCTGCCTTTTCGTTTGTAATGAATACATATGAATGACCATATCGTAAAACGAGGAATGTGTGCCTGAAGCATGATATTTTGTATATAAGGAGAAGGCCGTTTCTGTAAGTTTAAGCAGTCTCCTGAGAACATACATTGTGTTGTACTTCTCGGATACCTGTAATTGGTCTGCAGCCAATAAATACGATCTTTGACTTCACCTAGAAGACTCTGTGTTTCTGTGGGTCTGAAACAGGAAGAACTCGAAGTCTTAGGGTGTGTTCCCCTGCACCGCTGGGTTCTAAAAACCCAGTACTTCACTACACAGTACAGAGGTCAACATATAAAGTACCGGGTATATAAAGTAATATTCATCTTGACACCTTGCATGCACCTGGTTTTACTTGACATTAAAGTTTGTTGGAAAACCAGATACACTCCTATAGTACATTTGACTTTGCCACAGAAACCTATGATTTAACACTGTCATGACTGAGACATGACCCCTAAAAATAGTTTTTGCAGACATAAGTTGGTTGACGCTGCCATTTGTGCTGCATTGTGCCACTTTGCATTGATTTGCATCACAAGATCTCCAGCACAAAACTTTTGTAAGTATGTGCCTTAGTTTCACTGAGTATTCAAATTTAACTAATGAAACAGGAAGCACAAGAGAACTAGTGACCTCAGTCCTCTCTTTAGAGTTACTGAGCTAACTATTGAAAAAAGAGGGCAAGTTTATCATCATTCGTAAACAGACATGAGTCAATGTGCCAATACGAATTGAAAAGGAGGTGCCCTTGTACACTTAGGCACACATAACCACACAAACAAATCTTCAAGCACTCACACGAAGACATACCAGCACTTATGCACACCTACGTAGATTATGCCCATGCTAATATGAGGAAGCAGAGCAGAACATCAACAGGAAATCCGTGCACACACAGACCCTTATACTGAAAGGTGCTCAGTCATTGACACACACAAACACAGCAACTGATCAAGAAACTGAAGCAATTCCATCTATTTAAAAGCCAAATGTATTGGCCTTGCCAATGCTTGCTTCACGTGTGCAAGTGATCCATCACACTTTTTGTTTTCTTCAGGTTTGTGAATGATTTCTAAAGCCTTAGTCGGATGTGCATATATTGGTGCATGTGTGAGGAGAGCACTATGAGGCTACCAGGTGACCCTTAAAGAATTTTCAAATTAAAGCAATAATCATGTTTAATAAACTGCCGGCCAGATTTACAATTTTTTCAAGTAATGTAGCAAGACAACTTGCTGCTCTGCACTGTGTGAAAAGGAAGAGGGCAGGAATGCGCCATCTCTATCAAGATATGGTGCATTCCTGTTCTCTGCCAGTACTGGCTCACAATCTGCAGCCTAGTGCCAATGCAGGTACCTGTGAGCCATGGAGCAAGGGTGCCTGCGTTACAGGAAGGGTTGTTTTTGTGCAGGAAAGGACACCTCCGGGCAAAAAAACTATCCTTAGAAGCATGTTCCTCTTTCTAAGTGTGGTGCATAATGCAGCACACTTAGAAAGAGGAAACAATGAGGGGATATAAAGATATTTCACGTCATTGTGATGCATTACCAAGTCTACCAGTGTTGGTAAATATGGGTATGCTTCAGAATACATGGATGGATGCGTGGGAGCACCCATGCTCTGAGGAACTTTGATTTCTGATCACGATCGAATCGACCCGCCATTTTGTGCTTCACCGCCATTTTGTGTTGCCATCACTCAGGCAGCACGGCGAACAAAGTCTATTCTGCTTTTTCTGCAGCCTGGTGTCGAAATACGTTTTCTGCCTCTATTTGCAAAGCTAATGTTAGGACTAGCCGAGTACACTAATCCCTGTCTGGCTTTTCTAATCCCCGTCTCAACTATCTGTTGGTTCACACTATTGTTTCCTGACTTTATCTTATCGTCTGGCCTTCACTGTCTTCTGCTAGCATTCTCTCGTTTCACAACTGTCCTCCAACACACACAAATGTATCTCGCCACCTGCAAGTTAGTTATGAATCTGTTAATGAATTAGCTTGAGGGAGGGGTGACAAACATAGTTAGAGGAGAGGTCTCTTCGAGTCATCTGACACTTTGTTTTCCAAACTCTCCTATTGGTTCTATCCTGTTTTCCAACTTTCCTTATTGGCTCTTTCTTGTATGTTCTGGGAGTGTGTTTTGGTTAATGTACACGTTGCCTATATAGTATATAAACCTGTGCGCCACAGAGTGAAGTGGCAATCTCCTGAGAACCTACCTTGTGTACTTCTGGGATATCTGTACTAGCTGCAGCTAATAAATCTGATCCTCTAACGCCGACAGAGTGTCCCGTGTCTCTGTGTAGCTGAGCAGGTGAACTCCGGAGACTAGGGCGTAGCCTGCGCCGCCAGGTCCAAAAGGTTCTGGTTCTTCAGCTCCCACCACGTAGCACCGCCACTATTCCATATAAGGCAAGGCAGTGACTTGCTTTGCCTTGCGTTACTCCAGATTTACCAAGCCATGCAGGACCACGCAAAGGGGCCTTGCATGGCTTGAACAATCTCATTCTAGGTTTTGCATTGCGCTGAGTCCCCGTGCTTGGCGCAAGGGCAGCTCAAAACCTTAATAAATCTGGGTCTATATTGTTATGGGGGAGGCGTTAAAGGTGACACAACTAGTTATGTGCATTTGCATGAAAATTAGGGCCCATAGATATCAATGTTTTGCATCACCCTTGCTCCATTCAACCTGATGCAGGGCTTCGCAAAACTTAGAATGAGATTTACCAACCCACGCAAGGCCACCTTGCGTGACCCTGCATGGACTTGTAAATATGGAGTAATGCAAGGCAGCACAAGTCACTGTTATATTGCCTTGGAAAGACATTCCATGGGTGGAGCATGAGTGTTCCCACCCATCTACCTGTGGATTTTGGCACGTTGTGAAACAGAAATGGTATGCAGTCCCTAGTGGTATCGCAGGGTATGGTAAAAAACACAAAAGGTGCCAAGGTGAGAGTATTGAAGTACGCAGGAGAAATAACCTCTCCTTATGGAAAGGAGACCCTCACACACCCAACAAGCGGGTGTCTTGCTTCATCATCGGGTCTTGCTCCTTATCGGGCCGGCGGTGCAATGCCTGATCAGGCACCCAAATGGGGCCTTCTTAGCGGAGATCTTTTTTTCCAATGCCGATGGGTGAGGTGTGTAAGGGGTTCCTGCCAATAACTAGTGTAGGTGCAAGTGAGGTGTGAAATGAGTGAGATAAAACAGGAATAGGTGATGCACACAGAACTATTTTAATGAAACGTGGTCACTATCCTGATTAAAAACCAAAGTGAAACGCACATTCTCACCTTTAAGTGTATGAGTAAATGTGCTAAAAGGGTCAACATGTTTCTTGCCTGGTAATTTATTAATTGGCAATTCTTCATGACCGGAATATGAGCTACCCACACGTTTTTGGTGGTGGTCACCGCCTCAGGGAGGTATCAGTGGTGACCACGCGTACAGCACTCTAAAAAATGTGTGGTACCAATAGTTTTATATCACAACCCTCATTAGGCTGTGGTGATGTCGAGACCAAAGTGGGAGAGCACTAATATTATAGTGTCGATTCCGTGGTTTGGAAACCTCCGTCTTCCTACCCCCTCTCTCTCCACCAATGGAGAGAGAGGGGGTAGGAAGACGGAGCACACTTAGAAAGAGGAAACAATGAGGGGATGTAAAGATATTTCACGTCATTGTGATGCATTACCAAGTCTACCAGTGTTGGTAAATATGGGTATGCTTCAGAATACATGGATGGATGCGTGGGAGCACCCATGCTCCCACCACGTAGCACCACCACTATTCCATATAAGGCAAGGCAGTGACTTGCTTTGCCTTGCGTTACTCCAGATTTGCCAAGCCATGCAGGACCACGCAAAGGGGCCTTGCATGGCTTGGACAATCTCATTCTAGGTTTTGCATTGCGCTGAGTCCCCGTGCTTGGCGCAAGGGCAGCTCAAAACCTTAATAAATCTGGGTCTATATTGTTATGGGGGAGGCGTTAAAGGTGACACAACTAGTTATGTGCATTTGCATGAAAATTAGGGCCCATAGATATCAATGTTTTGCGTCACCCTTGCTCCATTCAACCTGATGCAGGGCTTCGCAAAACTTAGAATGAGATTTACCAACCCACGCAAGGCCACCTTGCGTGACCCTGCATGGACTTGTAAATATGGAGTAATGCAAGGCAGCACAAGTCACTGTTATATTGCCTTGGAAAGACATTCCATGGGTGGAGCATGAGTGTTCCCACCCATCTACCTGTGGATTTTGGCACGTTGTGAAACAGAAATGGTATGCAGTTCCTAGTGGTATCGCAGGGTATGGTAAAAAAACGAAAGGTGCCAAGGTGAGAGTATTGAAGTACGCAGGAGAAATAACCTCTCCTTATGGAAAGGAGACCCTCACACACCCAACAAGCGGGTGTCTTGCTTCATCATCGGGTCTTGCTCCTTATCGGGCCGGCGGTGCAATGCCCGATCAGGCACCCAAATGGGGCCTTCTTAGCGGAGATCTTTTTTTCCAATGCCGATGGGTGGGGTGTGTAAGGGGTTCCTGCTAATAACTAGTGTAGGTGCAAGTGAGGTGTGAAATGAGTGAGATAAAATAGGAATAGGTGATCCACACAGAACTTTTTTAATGAAACGTGATCACTATCCTGATTAAAACCAAAGTGAAACGCACATTCTCACCTTTAAGTGTAAGAGTAAATGTGCTAAAAGGGTCAACATGTTTCTTGCCTGGTAATTCATTAATTGGCAATTCTTCAGGACCGGAATATGAGATACCTAAACTTTTTTGGTGGTGGTCACAGCCTCAGGGAGGTATCAGTGGTGACTGGTGACCACGCGTACAGCACCCTAAAAAATGTGTGGTACTAATAGTTTTATATCACAACCCTCATTAGGCTGTGGTGATGTCGAGACCAAAGTGGGAGAGGACTAATATTATAGTGTCGATTCGGTGGTTTGGAAACCTCCGTCTTCCTACCCCCTCTCTCTCCATTAATGGAGATGCACAAAATGGAAAAATAAAGATAATGTAGCACACTCAAAAAGCGGAAAATGCCTCTGAGGATTGTTTTAGTTAGGCCTGGACATGAAGTTCCTCTATGCTTGCGGAGTTTGCAGAGTCATTCTCACTCCGCACTCCGCGTAGCGCATGGAATTCTGAAAAACTCTGCTTCGCGTAGCAGTTTTTTCCTCACTTGCGCTTGCCAACATTAAGTTGTCGAGCAAGGAAAATCTTACTACAGACCAACTCCCGGCGATATTTTTCAATGCGGGCTGTCGGGGATGATCATTACCGTTCGCATTGAGAAACCTTCCGTTTGCGTTGGGGATGCTGCCACTCGAGTAGAATATCTACTCAAGCAGCAGAAAGAAGCAGCGTCCTCTTGTGCCGAGTGTGGTAAAATTTGCACTGATTTTACACTGCAGGACAAACACTCGGGGCATATTAACAAGGAACAGGGAAAATTAACGCTAAGGACGCTTAGCGTTAATTTTTTTAACGCCCGCTATCGCTGGATAATATCGCCTGGTTATCGTGTTATTAACAACGCTAACCGCCTAGGCGATATAAAATCCAGCGATAGCGGCATTTTGGGAGGTTATCGCTGGTAATGGAGCGATAAAACTACAAGGATAGGGATATCCTTGTTGATAGCCCATGGTGGATTTAGCCATGTAATCCACCTCCCATTGGATTACATGGCTAAGTCTGAAAATTAGCAGACCTAAAAAAGCAGCGTTAACCGTGGTTAGCGCTGCTTTTTTTTGTCTCTAACAGGTTTAGCGTGAAGCTTGATAATAGGAGAAATGACACTTAGCGACATTTCTCCTATTATTTTGCTCTAGAACGCCCACTTTGCATCACATTAGAGATGCAAAGGGAAGCGTAGTGAAAAAGGGTGCTGACGTGCGATTTTACATGTTAGCACCCTGTTGTTGATAGGGCGATATTTTTATCTCCGCTTGTTTGGCTTTTAAAGCCAAAAAAGCGGAGGTTAAGCCCTTGTTAATATGTTCCCTGGTGCTTACAATCAGTGCAGATGGCGTAACGTAACGCACTCCGCCGCTTGCGGAACTCTACATAGCTCGGTGGAGTTTTTGGGTCATTTTGCCAAGTTCTGCTTAGTTGTCACTCTGCGAACTCCACCCAGGCCTAGTTTTTGTGTCAGAAGGTGCCCCGTCCTGCACAAAAGCAAACCTGCCTATAAACGCAAGCACCCTTGCACCACAGCACAAGGGTGCCTGTTTTGGTGCAAGGCCGCAGATTGTGCGCCAGTGCAAGGACAGGACAGGAATCCGCCACATAAAGTTAAATATAGCACATTCCTATCTTATCCTTTTTACGCAGGGCAGCAGTGTCTTGCTGCATTACATGCAGTGACGGCTCGCACAGGTAAAGCTGTGGGGCGGCGAGGCAGGGCGGGGCTGGGTGGGGGATAGTGGAGTGTGACATACGATGAGAAAGTGGAGAGTAAATAAATAAATACATAAAGCACCTACTTTGCGATTGAAGCATCTCTGAGTCAGCGATGCTGCGAGCGCAAAGTGAGGGGCATACTATCAAGCACGGCGTTAAAATTATCGCCGTTTTAGCGGCAGAAAACTGCCACTAAAGCGGCGATAATGGGCTTGATAATATGCCGCAGAGAATTCCAATAGAAGCCCATGTTGACACCAGAACATGGGCTTCTATGGGAATTCTTATGGGCATATTATGAAGCCCATTATCGCCACTTTAGCAGCAGTTTTCTGCCGCTAAAGAGGTGATAATTTTAACACCGTTTCTTGATAGTATTCCCCTAAGGGGCATATTATCAAGATCCGGCGTTAAAATTATCGCCGCTTTAGCGGCATAAAACTGCAGCTAAAGCGGCGATAATGGGCTTGATAATATGCCCTTTTGAATTCCCATAGAAGCCCATGTTCCGGTGTGAACATTCGCTTTAGCGGCAGTTTTCTGCCGCTAAAGCAGCAATAATTTTAACGCCGTGCTTGATAATATGCCCCCTAAGTGCTTTTATTTATTTCTTTACTCTCCACTTTCCCATCATTTGTCACACTCCACTACCCCGCAACCCAGCCCCGCCCCCGCCCTGACTCGCTGCCCCACAGCATTACCTATGCGAGCCGCCAGTGGTTGCATGAAACCTTAATGAATAGGCTCGTCATTTAACGCCGGATCTTGATAATATGCCCCTTAGGGGAATACTATCAACGATAACATGTAATGTATGGGGCAGATTTACAAGCCCCTTGCGCCTCTTTTGCGTCACTTTTAACATGGGAAAAGTGACGCCCATGTGACGCAAAAGTGGAGAAAGGGGCTTGGAAATCTGCCCCTATATATTTAACAATAAACAATTTAAGGTAAGGTTTAAAAATGTAGCTCGAGGTGGGCATATTTCTAATGAAGAGTTAACAAAAATAATATATGCACGATGCGTTCTGCACTGAGCACGTTTTCTCTCCTGACACTGGGTGTCGCTGCAGCACTTTAGAAAATGATCCGGTTCCTAAACGCAAAACCTTGTGAAGAAATACTTCTGATCCCGCGTGTGCAAGGAAATTATATCTTTATGATAGTAAAACACATACAACATTGTACGAAACAGCTGCGCTCTTCAGATCCATTTTACAATGATGTCGCTAGAGGACAGGTGATAATAAACACCTTGCCGTGCAACTCCCACCTCACCTACGTCAATTAAATCTCCGTATTCTGGGAAGAAAATGACGCTTCCCGGCTACAGGCGCTTGTTACTTTCACAAACCCAGATGTTAATCATGGGGAGGGGCTGCAGGTGCATCCCTTGGTGAAAATTGTGTTCGTGTCAGGTGCTAATCTCACACACGTATTGCTTTATTTTTAATCTAATGATTTTAATGCTACTTTCAGCAGACTACAGTGTTTTTTTGTTGCTCCCTATATAAGGCTCAATTCCCTTTCACCCGTCTAGAAATCATAATACATTTGATATCATCCTTAACATAATACTGTTAGTCGCACTCAGAAAAGGGTTAAACAAACACACACAGATCTATACTGAACTATAAATCACGAAGACTATGGAATCCTGTAAAAAAATGAACAATATTATTCCGAAATGAAAATACCTGTAGAAACTGTTCGAATATTAGTTGGGAGCTCCGTTGAAGACGAAGGAATGGTTAAGGGCTAATAATGGCCCTGCGCCAAATTTTTTATGTTTTTCTTTCTGTTTCTCACTTTCTAATTTTGAACATTCGGCCCTAAGTGGGTGGAATGTTATAATAGCTTTACAGCCCTTCCCTTCTGCCTCTTGCTATACCAGTTGTTAAAGTCCGTCTTCCTCGTTATAACTGTGGCTCGGGCCTTTAACAGCAGTTATAGCCCTTAGCAACGGACTATAAGGCTACAGAATATGATAAATAAAATCCTGCGTTTTGCCAAAGAATTAAGGGCCATAATATCAAGAAACGGCGTTAAAATTATTGCCACTTTAGCGGCAGAAAACTGCATCTAAAGCGGCGGTAATGAGCTTGATAATATGCCCTTGAGAATTCCAATAGAAGTCCATGTTCTGGTGTGAACATGGGCTTCTAGTGGAATTCTCCAGGGCATATTATCAAGCCCATTATCGCCGCTTTAGCGGCAGTTTTCTACCGCTAAACCGGCGATAACTTTAACGCCATCCTTGATAATATGCCCCTCAGATTTGTAAAGTTCTAAAAGATTATGGGGCATATCAACAACAACCGGCGATAATTATCGCAAAGCGCACTTAGCGCTAGGATAATTATCGCCGGCTAGCGTTGATTTTTATCGCTGAGATAGCGTGCTATTAGCAACGCCTATCTCAATAGCGATAAAAATCCTCACGCTAAGTGGCTAACGTGAGATTATCGCTGGAAACCCAGCGATAATTCATGTTAGCTTGTTGATAGGGACAGACAAACTTAGCCATGATATCCTCCTTCCATAGGATATCATGGCTAAGTCAGAAAAATACCAGACGTAAAAAAGCAGCGTTAACCGCGGTTAGCGCTGCTTTTTTTGTCTCTAACAGCGTTAGCGATATTCTTGATAATAGGAGAAATGTCGCTTAGCGACATTTCTCCTATTATTTTACTCTGGAACATCCTCTTTGCATCTCATTAGAGATGCAAGGGGAAGCGTAAAGTAAAAGGGTGCTAACATGCAAATTTGCATGTTAGCACCCTGTTGTTGATAGGGTGCTAGTTTTATCTCTGCTTTTTTGGCTTTTAAAGCCAAAAAAGCAGAGATAACGCCCTTGTTGATATGCTCCATTAGGAGTCCGCAATGAGCGATATACCTTGAGCACAGGTGGTTGTAACAGAGACTAACAACCCAAAATGATAGCTTATGCCAAATGGATTGGTCCTAGTTAGAATACAGACAGAGTACTCCTTCCCCTTTACAGGTGACTACCCTGTCCTCCAATCTCTAAACCAGCCCATGAATGTATCTGTTAATTGTATCAATCAATCAAACATTTATAAAAAGTGGCAAATCACCTGTGAGGGTCTCGAGGTGCTGGCGATGTTGTCTGCTGAGTGGTAATTTATTTATTGGAAAATCCAGGTCTTGAGTTTTTTCCTGAATTGCTAGAGCGATGGGGTGGTCTGAGGTGCAGGGGAAAGTAATTCCATGCCTTGTCCGCCAGTTGCGAGATAGAGTGTCCTTCACTGTTGGTTCGGTCAGGTCTGGTGTGTGTCTGCAAGGTAGGAGGAAGCAGATCAAAGGTGTCTGGTCGGTTGGTGGAAGGTCAGGTGTGTGTTGATGTATGCTGGCCCTTTGTTGTGCAGGGCTTTGTAAGCGTGGGACAACATCTTGAACTGGCATGTCTTCTGGATTGGGAGCCAATGAAGAGGTGGGGTGTGATGTAGGTCATTGTCGGGAGGTCGAGGATGAGTCTTTCCGCTGAGATTTGTATTGTCTGAAGTCTCTTCACGAGGCATGCAGTGATTCCTATGTAGAGTGAGTTTCTGTAGTCCAGCCTGCTGGTAACAGGGGCCTACATGATGGTCCTTCTAGTGCTGACTGGGAGCCACCTAAAGATCTTGAGGAACATGCAAAGGGTGTGGAAACAGGCGAATTACACTGTGTTAACCTGTTACTTCATAGATAGTTTCTGTCCAGGATGATGCCAAGGTTGCGGGCGTGGTACATTTGAGTGGGCTGTGGGCAGAGTTCCGCGATCCATCATGTGTCGTTTCATGGCAAAGTGTTGTTGACCAGGATGAGGACTTCCGTCTTGTCCATGTTGAGTTTGAGACAGTTGTCCTTCATCCAGTCAGCAATGTTCATCATGCATCTGTGGAACTTGGCTCTGGTAATGGAGGAGTCTTCAGACAGTGAGTGCATGAGTTGGATGAGGTCGGTGTAGCAGATGATGTTGAGTCTGTGTAATCTGCCTCTGTGGCCAGGGCAGTCATGTAGGTGTTGAAGAGGGTAGGGCTGAGGGACTATCCTTGGAGGACACCGAGATGATCTTCTTGGGCTCTGAGGTTAATGGTAGGAGACAAGTTTTCTGGGTTCTTCCGGTGAGGTATGAGGCGATTCATTTGAGGGTGTCACCCTGGATCCCGATGTGGTGGAGTTTGTTGATGACGATGTGATCAAAGACAATGTCAAATGCGGCTGACAGGTCCAAGAGCATAGGGAATGAGGTCAACTGCTTGCAGTGGACCGAGACCTTGAATCAATTTGAGGCTAATTGCAATGGAGCATAGGTCGGATGCAGAAACCAAATTCTGCCGGGCCAGAGGTTTTTACCTTGGAACTTAGTCACAAAAATAGAAATGGAAAACTCTTCAGCAGTGCAAGGCAGCTGGCTGTAGCAGAAGAAGCCTCCATGAGGTCTGATAGCCACTGGACAAGGTCGTCACAAAGCTGTTGTTTTTTGGTGGGAAAGCTCTGAAAGGGATCAATTTGAAATTCACACCCTGAAAAGGTCCCTCATCCGCTGCTTTTTGGCACCTTTGCCACTCAAGACTTCTTCATTTGCACTTACTCACTTTTTAGAGCTTGAACTTCTCCATCATGGCAAGGCTGCAGACTGTAGCTGAAGAGTACTCCATGAGGCTGGTTACCATCTCCATGAGGTCCTACGGATTAAGATTTGCAGTCATGAAAAAGCTCAGAATGGGGGAAACTTAAATATCTATGGGATAAAAGGTTTTCAGGGGTGGTACAAGAAATATAGCCAGAAACAGCCAAGGGTTCGAGGACCTCATGAAACAGCACTTGGGACTCAGGACTCCCTCCAGTAGAGATCAACGTGAGGGTCCAGGGTAGGCTCGGTTAAAACTGGTCAGCTGAGAATCTTCTGAAAAGGCCCCATGTAGCTTGTTGTGTCCCTGTTGCTCGAACAGAAGATCAGGCTTATGAACTTTGGAGTCCACTTATTTGTCCTGGGTACATGAGAGATCAGGTCTAGTCCTTCATGGCAACACTCAGGTATCAGAGAGCAGGTTCCATTGCCAGCTTTAGGGCAGTGTAACTAATGGCAAACTCAGAGGAGTGGCCAAGGAAATGAGCAAACCCTCTTCTGTGGTCACGTCAAAACAGTTTTGGGGGTGGCTCCCTCCCCACTGGGTTTTGTGAATGTGTGACTGGGGGAACAAAAAAAGTAAGTAAGTAAGTAAATTATGTTCCTGGGCACTGCCCAATTGATGACCCTACCAGAGGAACACAAAACCACTCCCCACACCAAGGTCTTTTTCTCTGCTCCAGTAGCAGTTTCCACACCTCATTCAGGACTTGTGTACTTAGAGGGTTGCAGCTGGAGACTAATGCAAATTAGCCTTCAGAGTCTTTAGGCAGAAAACAATGTAACTCTCTAAAAGTAACCTTTCCTTAATATTTATGAAAAATCTGACTTCCCACTCAGTGTGACTTTTAATAAATATTACAAACAGTATATGTTAGATTTGGGGGTCTCTAGTTGGCACAGGTAGGTACTTGTGACAAATAGGGACCCTTGCCTCTAGTCAGGGTAAGGGAGTACACTCCTACAATAACCCCTGCTCACCCCCTTGGTAGCTTGACATGAGCAGACAGGCTTATCTCAGAGGCAGTGGGTAAAGCATGTGTGACTACATACAGTAATCCAGTGACAACACTACAAATGGACACCACACAGGTTTTATATAAAAAATAAGTATACTTTATATAGATTTACCACAAGACCATAAACGACAAAAATACACAATACCATTACTTTAAGATGGTAGTTTTAGCTTAGTTCAGTTCAGTTCTTAAGATGCAACACTTTGCGTCAATGTACCTTACGATGTGTTGCGCTTCCAGGACAAGCAATGTCGCAGCGATGGAAATGCGGTAAAGTTCTGGTGCAAAGAAATAAAGACTTGAAGATCTTTCAGATGCGGCACGCTTCTCCGGGGATGCAAGAAGTTCTCGGTTCGATGCGTGGACTGCAGCGCTGACACCCTTGTTAAGAAGTGCGACGGCAACAGCTTCAGCTGCGACACTCTTCTCCCAGTTTGCGTGAAGCTTCCGCACAATGCGACAACTACAGCGCCGACATCCTTGTTCAGAAATACGACGCAGCAGCTTCGACGGCGGCGCGCTTCTCTTGGGATGCGAGGCGCTTTCCTCGATGCATGCAATGCGACAGTTCTAGTGGCGACACCCCTGTTCAGAAGTGCGACTGCAGCAACAGCGACGGTGACACGCTTCTTCCTCGTTGCGAGACCCTACTCTCGATGCGGTGCAGTGCGACAACTCCAGCGGCGACACCCTTGTTCAGAAGTGCGACGGCAGGCAGCAGTGACGGCGACACGCTTCCTCTTCGTTGCAAGGCACTTCTCTCGATGCGGTGCAGTGCGACAACTCCAGCGGCGACACCCTTGTTCAGAAGTGCAACGGCAGCAGCAGCGACAGCGACACGCTTCGGCTTCGTTGAGTCGCGCTTCCAGCTTCTTGCGACACACAGTCCCTCAGAAGGCCCAAAACAGCAGCAGGCTCTTCCAAAGACCTCTGGGGAGCTGGGGGTTGAAGTCTGTTGTCCCTGAGACTTCAGCAGGAGGCAAGCTCTGTTCCAAGCCCTTGGAGATCCTTACAAGTTGAAATAAGCACACAAAGTCTCTTCTCCTTCCTTTGGCAGTCAGGCAAACCACTGTAGGCCAATCCCCCAAGCAGCATTTCAGCTTAGGGATGGTCTCTCCTCAGTTTCTTCAGGTTCCGCTCCTCACTAAAGGTTTTTTCTTGTTCCAAAAGTGATCTAAATTCTTGGGATCAGGGTCCCACTACTTATACCTCAAAATCCTTTGTTCTCTGAGGGGAGAGGGGCCTTTGCCTGGTCCAAACCGGTTCCTGAGCACTCTGTTTACCAGACTTCTCCTTTCCTTTCACAGTGTAGGGCAGAAACATCAGACACCCCACAGGAGGTGGAGCCAGCATTGTGGAGGGAAAGCACAGCCCTGGAGCACTTTGTTGACATGATTCCTTCTCTTCTTTCACAGTGTAGGGCAGAGATATCAGACGCACCACAGGGGGTGGAGCCAGCACTGTGGGGGGCAGGCACAGTCCTATTCAGGTCCCAGGTGCAACTCCTCCCTCCCATCTAGATGCAGATCTCCCTATTCACCACTGGGCGGACTAACCCTGTCTCCTGGAATCCCCCAGCCCTGTCACTCAAACTCCAGACAAGTAATACACAACCTAGCAGAGGCAGGCTTGGAAAGTTAGACAAGAAAATACCTACTTTCTAAAAGTGGTATTTTAAAACACAGAATGTTAAAACCAACTTCACTAAAAGATGCATTTTATCATTCTGATTTCAGGCATACTAAACTCAAATTTCTACCATGTTCCCTGAGTCAGTTAGGATTATAAGATGTAATAATCTAACTGCCCATTCTGGCCTATGGAGAACAAGTAGCCTTGCAATAGTGAAAAACGAAAATGGCTGTCATTCACTATTAGGACATGTCACACACACCAGGGCATGTCCTACCTTATACTTACAATGCAGCCGGCCCTTGGGCCTACCATAGAGGTGTGTTATATGAAGAAAAGGGAAGGTTTAGGGACTCGCAAGTGGGTGCACTTGCCCAGTCAGCATGACAGTACCAGACTGCACACAGTCTCTGCAATGGCAGACCTTAGACCCATTTTACAAGGCTGCTTCTGTGGGTGGCACAACTAGTGCTGCAAGCTCACTAGCAGCATTTGTATTTACATGCCCTGGGCACACTCAGTGCACTGTACTAGGGTCTGACAAGTAAACCAAATCAGTCAATTATGGAATCACTAATCAATACATTCATTTTACAATAGGGAGAGCATATGCACTTTAGCACTGATCAGCAGTGGAGACAGCCAAAGAGATGGTCCAAGCACTGGCAGATGAGATACAGGAATTGGAAAATAAAATCAAAAGTAGTCAGGCGATCGAGGAAGCAAAAAAGAAACTAGAAGAAGTGGAAATGGAAATGTCTTCCTATCATGATTATCTGATGAAACGTAAAACAGACAAACTTAAAAAAGATGTAAGGTATACGAGCCAGGAGAAAATGTATCCATATCTGGCTGATAATTTTTACCAACAACAACCTATTGAAGAGGATCAATACCAACCCTCATCTGACAGATTTGTCAAGAAAGTGGTTACCTTTCCGGGTACGTCAGACTCCGAGGGTGAAAGTTATAACCAGTATCAGGCACATACCCCAGGGCGTCAAATGCCAGATAACAATAGAGGTGAACGCCCTGGTTTTTTAGCCAGACAAGGGGCACAGAGAACCAGATGGCGCCCCAGATACCAACGACGTCAATGGGGCAACTACCAAAATTACCCACAGGGACAGAATATTTATCAGGACGACCCTCAAGTCTTAGTGACGAGACATGCCCAATACTGGCGTGAGTGAATCAAATACCCATATTCAATCTTAGTTCACATATGATTGACAGTCAGACTGAGTCTTTATTAAAAAAGGTCTTTCCTTTGTTCCACACGCGAAAGCTAATAGGTTTGAGCTTTTCCAAGATTTGATATCATTTTTTCGAAAAATTAGACTTCGTGCCTTCTTTGAAGGACAAACTAATCAAGAAACAGTGATTCTAAACAAATCAGGCTTAACACCGCCATAGACATTCGTCCCCACCCTTGAGCAAGTTGGACCAGAAATTGCTATTTTTGAACATGTGGTGTTTAACAAATTAACCACTGCCTTAAAATGTATCCCTGCACCGAGCTATAATCTCTCTCGGGAAGAACATAAAGCTCTATTCGATCTAAAAAACAACAAAGATATTACCATTAACCTCTTCTGTGCCCATGACGAGATAGTCTCGTCACGGAGCACGGTCGCGCTGTGCCCATGACGAGACTATCTCGTCATGAACCCCACCCACTAATGCAACGCCCGGCACAGGAGGGGGAAAGGGCGTGGCACTGAAGGGGTTAAGGGATATGACAAGGGAGGTGGTATTGTATTGATGGAAACGGATCAATATGTTACCAATATGCTTACCATGCTTTTCAACAAAGATCATTATACCCCCATACCTTTAGATCCTACTAAAAGGGTATCTAAGATGATTGCAGACATGACTAACAGAGCCTTTGATGACAGTCTCGTATGTGAGAAAGAGTGGCAATATTTGAATGTCACTAAACCGAAAATGGCATCCATATATGGGATTCCAAAAATCCATAAGAGCACTACCAATCCACCGTATAGGCCCATTGTAACAACTATTGGGTCAGTTACAGAAACACTATCCAAATACGTGGATTCAATATTACGACCGTATGTCCCCAAAATAAATCATATATAAGGGACTGAGGCCCTGTATAGTAACATCCCCCAGGCAGCTGCATTAGAAGCTGTTGGTTGGTTTATTGAAGCATTTAACATAGACTGCCCGAGTCAATTTATCTTGGACTGCTTGAACATTGTACTGCAAGAAAATACCTTTGAATTTAATGGGTCATTATTCCAACAGACTAAGGGAGTCAGTATGGGGGCTTCATGTGCCCCAACAGTGGCAAATATTTTTATGGCGCACTATGAGCACAAGTACATTTATAATGACGTTGCACCATTCAGTGAATCTGTCACAAGCTGGTCCAGATTCATTGATGGCGTCTTTTATATCTGGAATGGAACGGAGGAGGAGCTTACTGATTTTGTCTCATGGCTCAATCTTTGTGATACAAATATTCGTTTTGTATCAACTAGTGACAAATATAGTGTAGAATTTTTGGATGTTACCATCAAAGTCAATGAAAAAAAACTCTCAATTGACCTTTTTACGAAACCCACTGCCCGCAACACTTTGTTGCACTTTTCAAGTTATCACCCGAGGGCTCAAAAGACTACCATCCCTTTTGGACAGTTCCTGCATCTTCGTAGGAACTGTACCAATCTGATTGATTATGACAGGCAGTCGTGTGTCATGAGAGCCAAATTTATTGCTAGGGGTTACCCCAGAAGATTGGTTCGTGACTCTTATAAAAGAGCACGATACTATGACCGTCAATACTTACTTATGGAAAAAAATCCCAAACAACAAGATCGTCTGGTGTTTATTACACGACATTCGACTATGAATGACACCATACGTCAGATTGTTAATTCCAATTGGCACATCTTGAACGCCACAAGAGACAAATCCGACCATATAGCAAAACAAGTGTTTGCATACCGGAAGAACAAAAATCTAAAAGATTTGATAACACGATCGCGTATGACGAAGACCCCAGCAATCTTGACACAGACCACCTTGAGTGGAATATCCACTTTGAAAGGCAATTTTAAATGTATGTCATGTATTGCCTGCAGATTTGCCTTGGAAGCTAAACAATATTTCATCAATGGGGTCAATATAGACCTACAACGCATGACAAATTGTAAGACAACTAATATTGTCTATGCATTAATGTGTCCCTGTAATAAAACCTATATAGGTGAGACATCGCGATCAATGGCGACACGCTTAACAGAGCATAGGTCTGCCATCAGGACGAAAAAAATGCAAGCACCTCTGACACAACATTACGTTGATCTGAACCATACCACGGAAGATATACGATGGTTGATCCTGGAAAAGATTCATACTAATGGACCGAAAGGGACAGAAATTCGTAAACGGAGGGAGGTGTTTTGGATATTTTCTTTGGACACCTACAAAAAAGGCCTAAACAATGAAATTCCGTGGAGTCAAGCAATCCGTTATAATAACTAACTGGTTGTTACCTCTATCAGTATGGGTCAACTGTTTACAGTGTTCTCAACATCTTAGGCGGCACTGGGGTATCCGAAACTGGAGGGTTATACGATCTGGCGGATGATTATATGTAACTGGTCATGCTCATTGATACATATCCCAATAGGTCAATAGAACATATCCTTTCTTGTTCGTAGTTAAATTCGGTCATTATGACCTTATATACTACTTTTAATCAATGTCCCACTGTAATGACCTTGATTAGAGAAAGGACTAGCATTTTGGGAATATGTAGAACACCCAGTAATTTCAAAGAGGACGGTTGACATCAATATTCCAGCGATATTATTTTTGGAATGGAGAGCACACTATATGATTTGGTTTGACGTATTGTGATCTATAGAATAGACCTACAGTACCTAGTTTGGAGAATAGATTTATCTGGTTCCTTCCCTACCTGCAATGAAATGACTACTAACTTAAATTTCCATAGATTTACACAAATGTAATTGAGATGATACTTCAGTAAACTGAACTTAGTGTCCGATTCATCCATGAATGGGTTGACACAATATTGGCGCAAGATGGCGCCCGTTGTTGTATTTTATTGATATGGGTATTTGCATTCACTCCACATACGTCATTGGACGCTTTAGGATGGGTGTTGTCATGATGCTAATTCTAGGCACCAATCACCGACCAGCGTCGGTGTTTAAATGTGAATATTGGCGCCGTAGTGCCGTTTGAACTTTGATCGCGGAAGCGGAAGTACCATACACCATTCTGATGGACGATTGATGGGATCGCGTAATGGAACTCAATCCACGAGATTAGTGTGCACGCTTTTTTCTCTTGACGAGTGTGCTATCCAAATTTCACATCAGGTATGCATATTACGTGAATAGAAAATAGGAGCAGTGGGGCATTGACTTGATGACGAATTATAGTGGTCCCCTTGACACGGATATATTGATAGATATAGGTCAGCAACTTGAGCATTCAATCTCAGTATGTATCGATATAAGATAGTGAATTCAGGGAGTTTAACAATTTCGAAGCCCAATAGTTAGAGATCCTTAGAGCTTTAAACATCGTTAGCACCAACATGCCGTAGTTGACTCCTAAATATACATATATATTTTTCTTGCTGCACTATCAAATGAAATTACTATTTGCTCATTAGGCTTCGTGACATCAACAAGTGGGTTAACGGTTTATATGCGTTAAATACCAATAGTAAGTGCCTAACAAAGTTTTTCCATCTAAATTGACTTGTAGCCCTGACGTCAGCATTGGGCATGCATTATTTATTTTAAAACCAGTCGATTTCCCAATTTCAGATACTATTTGGGTCACCACTGGCTATTTCGCATGAGGTCACGGGACTCGCTTTACTTCTTGCTACTGACCTTGTAATTCCATACCATTGGATAGGAGACTAACATTAATAAGGTATGTGAGTATCTTATTAGCCATTATTATAATCTGGAAGTCCAGTTAGCATAAGGTTCTTCTGGGACCAATTTGTTTTGCGAGTGCAATGCACAGAACAAATTAATGGGCAACATAGACAATATTGTAGGTCTATATATCTTGCATCTAGATGATTACCCAGTGCGTTTTAATAGGTATTATATATGATGATCTACTAGACACCGTTGACAAGACAACTGAACTGGAGATTTAGTGTATAAATTTGTAAATATTAAGAGTAGACATTGTTCTTTTTAGGATTGTGTATTCTAGTCACTTATGTATATAAATATTATAGTTTGTCTTTTTCTTATTATGTTGTAGGAGCTAAGAAATCATGGCTACCTGAGGAAGGCTGAACGCCAATACGTGCGTAGTGTGATTAAGTCTAGCCATGCTCAAATTATGAAATGAATTGTACCCTAATTGATCGACCAAAATGGACAGATAAAATGTTAACAATTCATGTTTATTATATCTTTTCTTGTCTTTTTCGTTTTTCTCCCCATGACGGTTGTAAATATATGGGTTTATGATGCAGATAGAAGCACCAATGTGTAAATAATCAATGCATAATTGTAGTGATTGATATAAGAATAATTAAATGTAAAACTAAGAAACAATTTGAGGTAAAAGAAACAAATTTAATGAGATCTATCCACCCATAGGGTACTGAGAAAGCAAAATAGATACACTGTATGTATATGCACAAGATTATACATTTGTATTAATAAACAATAACATAGAATTGTAACACTTTGGGGTCGTATTTGGTTTTTATGACTAGTAAATGCACTTTTATGTATGAATAAGTCTACCGTGCTTAGATAAGTTTCCTATATATTTATTCGCAACCAGCAGTGGTAAAGTGCACAGAGTCATAAAACAGCCGACAGCAGGTCAGAAAAAATATAGGAGGAAGGCAAAAAGTTTAGGGCTGACCCTGCAAAAAGGGCCAAGTCCAACAGTACAAGAATTATGGTTCTATCTGTTTTATTGGAAAACATAGTGTTTGCTCGAATATGAGTTTACCTTCAAACAGGAACAAGTGGTTTCATTTAACTTTGTGGCTGGGAGAGACTCAACAGTGTGAGTCTGCTCAAAGTCTATTAGTGTGCAAAGTTTTAGCCATTGTTATATACAGTTCATGAGGTGCAATAACAAAAAAATCTACATTCCAATAAAGCATCTCTGTTGCAAATCAACAAGCACAAGCATCAGATAAGGACAAAGATGGCTCTTGACCTCAGAGAGAGCTACTGTGGGTCAGCGTGTATGTGTTTATATGTCTGGCAGGAGAAGCGCATGATCACTGCATCTGGTGTGCATGTAGTGTCGTGATTGGTTGAGTGTTTCTATCTAAATGTGGTATCTAGCTTGGTGGTATTTTGGGAAACACGAGCCCTTGGCTAAACGTGTTTTATTGGGGTCAAATTCCTCAGACCTGTTTGTGGTGCAACTATCTATCTGTGGGATCGATCAGGGTTTCCCTGGACACGCCTTGATCTTTAGGTTAGGTTAGAGAGGCCCCACCTGTGACCTGGTATTTGCTAGGCTTGGGTTGTAGGACTTGTCTAACCACGTAGCTAAGATTCTGGGTTGATGGGGAGATCACCCTGGATAAATCTGACAACAATGATATAAGTTTATTGGAACTCCTGAAAATAATACGGCAGTCACTGGTACCTTTTTGATCGACATTCTTAACTTAGGCCTGGGCGGAGTTCACAGGGTTCCGTTACGTGGAATTCCCCGAAGTGACCCAAAAACTCTGCGGAGTTCTGCAAGTGGCAGAGTGAAGTGTGAACTGCAGTTCGCATTGATCCTCCTGCTGCTCAAGTAGAAATTCGACCCGAGCGCCAGCTCGCACTCGCCAAATTACTGTTGCACTGCGTAGAGTGAAGTTTTCGGCACTCCGCGAGCTCCACGGAGTGCAGAAAACTCTGAAAACTCCGTGAACAGAGCGGAGTTCACCGCTCAGGCCTACTTAACATGGTGCATACAGTTGTCATAGCATACATTGACATTGTTCTTACTGGTATTAACACGGTTAAGTTTGTTGAAGTCATAATGTACATCAACATTGTTTTTACCAGCAACAGTATCATCATTTGTGCAAGGATTATGACACACATTGATCTCGTCAATGTCGGCGCCACTGTGCAGGTACAGGTTATGACAAACATTGACATTGCATTGACGGCTACTGGCATGGTTGTGAGGGCACAGGTTATGGCATACATTGATATTGCATCTATTGGTATTGCCGTTATCAGACATGCACACATCACGGTAATCATTGAAATCGTATTCACACATTACAACAATAGCATTATTAAATTGAATAGTGCGTCCCAGTGTTTCTTTAAGAAACAGCCAGGCTTGCTACAGTGAAAATAGCTTTTAGGTACTAGTCCCTGAGAGGACATGTATACCACTAATTTTCTTCATGTCCTACTTTTAAATACCATGCACCCAGTTTTATGGGTTATAAGAATTGCTTAAAGTCTTATTAACATTTAAAACATAGGTTTAAACCTGTCAAAAGGGTTTATTTTGACAGGATGAATAGTAGTTTTTACGCTGCTACAGTCAGGCTACAATGGCAGTCATGAAGCCATTTTTACAGTGCTACTGTATTAGATGGCACAATAGGCACTGCAGTCCACTAGTGGCATTTAACCTTGCATAATATACTAGGGCCTTATAGGTAAGTTAAACATGGCTAGTTAGCAGGGGGAAAATGCACTAAGTTCTACAGTCAGCAAAACAAATAGGGCAGTAATATGGGGATACACCCCACAAAAAACTGTAATTTCCTTCAGTACCTATCTTCATCTTTTCTCTGTTTGAATCCCAAAATGGTCAAGCCATTTCCTCCCAGTTTCACATTTTTTGGGAGCATCCCATTAACTTATTTAAAGGGCTTCTCGGCTATTCTACATCTGCCCATCCCTTACAAGCATTCTCAAAAGTGAGGCACCAGAGGTGACTTCCAATATTTTGCAACATCCCTGTTTGCAAGAGGAACCCTAATCCAATTCATGCATTCCTTGAGAATCCAGCTTTTTCAATGATTCTCAACAGCATTATCTTTGGAGACAGATCTATGAGAAGTTGCGGTATACTCTTCAATTTGTCAGGACCTTGCCCAATAAATCTGTATGAACTTGCATCTCAAGTTTGTATATAGGAAGACTGCTTTAGGATTAGGAAATGTAAAACAGTGAACGGAGGGGTAATTACCCATATTCCAAGGGTATTCTGCTGTGAAATAAACTGGATAAATTAGATAAGGCAACGTTTTGATTAGATTGCCAATTCTTTTGCTTGCCTTCTGCCGGGCACTGTCTCTTATTGGACCATGGTCTGTCTTCCAGCACTTCAAACTGCTTGGATTTTGTCTGAGGCCTTGTTAATTAGGGTTCAATAAACATATTATGCTTTCTTTCTTTCCAGCAGACCAATATTTAATCTAGCCTTCAGTGTGCTACACTCAGGAACTTCCCTCAACTACCATACTGGCATCAAGGCATACTGGTCCAGGTGGACAAGAGTCATAATTATCTGTACCAAGCCTGTAACTTGCCCTGGGCATTACCGAGAGGACCTAGGTGGTAGAAGTTACAGTGCTTGTTGAATGACCTAACTATGGGATATTAGCAACAGTGACTGTACAAATGTCTTCCAACAAGGTTCCCTTGCTCACTGCTCCAGAAAACACTGACCACAGGTTTGGTGTCAGTATTGAGGACAGGCCTTTGCAACCTTCAGTTAGTAACCCCTTAGGGCCTTCTGTTTTGCCACTATTCCCATCTGCATCTGATAGTTCTTCAACAATCTGGACGATGCAGGGAAGCAGCGGTTCCACCGGCAATTTAGACCAAGCTCCGGGATCACTGGGGTGTGCTGGCCTGCTCAATTTACAGTAGTATACTGCAAATGGTTGGGCTATGGCCAATGTGTCTGAGACCCTCTCACCCATATCTGTGCTTAATACTGGCACTAATATGCTTATTTTTTCCTAGAGACAATCGATATTGCCGCTTCTTAGTCTTGTTCTCTGACCATGTGTCCATATTCTGACATTTCTTGCTGTAGCTTCCAGTATGCATAGGATTGAAACCACTCTTGTAGACATGTATTCTTTCTCAACCTCAGAAGCTCTGTCTACATGTCAGTGATTATTAGAAATGGGGTTTCTGGTTGGCAGAGGTATGTACCCTGTTCAAGCAGAAACCACAATCCTGTGCTCACCCTCTGGTAGTTTGGCACCGAGCAGTCAGGCTTAACTTAAGAGGCAATGTGCAAAGTATTTGTACAACACTTCAAATAGTAACACAGTGAAAACACCCCAAAAGACCCTCCCCCAGTTTAGAAGAATAGAGAATAATGAAACAAGAGCAAAACAATTAAAATTCAATAAGTATAACTGGAGTTATGACTTTTTAAAGAATAAATGGGAATATAGTGCTTAAAAGCTTCAAGCGCTAACAGGGGTCATCTGGTTGCACTAGACTGGGGTAAATCCAAACATTCAGGATGATCATGATGGAGAGAGGGTCAGATACAGGGATCAGCCTTGGCCCACTGAAACAGTCCCTTTGATGCATTGATGTCAAATATGCAGTGTCCAAGAAGTGTAAAGAGCCGAGATGTGAGGAGCACCGAACCGCTGGTTTGTAGGAAATAGGAGCAGCAGCATGCGATGCGTCGACGTGAACACCACAAAGTTGGGGTTGCATCGGAACCTGGAGTTGATCCACTGTGGAGTCGGTGATACAATGTCTGCGGTCTGTGCAGCAGAGGTGATGCCTCGGCATTAAAGGTGATGCGTCAGTTGCTATCAGCGTAACATCATCAATGCGTGTATTCTTAACAGTTTCAGCACTTTATATCCACTACCAAGGGTCCAGGACTGGGTTGGCACTACTTGGCAGGACAAGATGTGCAGTAAGCAAAGTCCATGTACTGTTGAAGGTTGATGAGAAGTCTTTGATGTCCCTGAGAATTAGAATAGGGGTCAGACCAACATGCCCTTAGAGTCACTCTGGGCTCAAGTGTGATCGGTCCAGTCCTTCCTCAGCAGGGTAGAGGGTAGCAAGGAGCAGGGCAGCACAGCAGAAAAGCAGTTCTTCCAGAGCAGCAGTCCAGCAGAGTGGCAGTCCCTGTTGCAACACATCAGTCCTTCCTCCTGGCAGGCCGGTGTCTTTATTTGGTGGGGTCAGAGAGCCAGTACTTTAAACCCAGTTGTGCCTCTGAAGTGGAGAAGACGTCAAAAGTGGTCTTTGAAGTGCACAGAGGTCCTCCCTCCCTGCCCTGGCTCCAGACTCACTACAAGGGTAGGGTATATACAGCCCTTTTTGTTTCGACAAGAAACAGCCTTTTCATGTGTTAAGTGTGAGGCTGTGTCCAGCTCCTCCCTCCCATCCTCCCAGGAAGACCCCTCAGCCACAACTAAGCTTCCTTTGTGTGGTTTTCTAGAGGAAATACACAAAACCAAGTGTCACCCAATGCAGACTGAACAGAGACAAGCAGACGGCACTACATGGCTTAAGTAAGAAAAGGCCAAATTTTTAAAAGTGGCATTTTCTGAATAAAAATGTAAAATCCAACATATATATATATATATATATATATATATATATATATATATATATATATCGAATCCTCCTTCCGAAGCACCAGCCGGTACTCCCAAAAGACACGGACACTCAAATGCTGGTTCAGGTTTTCATGCTCGATTTATTTTAAACAAAGTATAGGTTCAGACGCGTTTCGACCGACACAGCGGTCTTGATCACATGATTAGCATAAACTGAACGTGGCTATTTAAAGGTGCCGTGGCCCCAGTTACGTGTAGACATAGACAAAATACTCACATATGGCTGTACATAACGATTTCACAATCAATTCAAAGAAATATAATAAATTGAAAATTAAAGCATACAATAACTTGATGATTATTTCCAGTCCAAAATAGATAAACCATTGGCATGATTCAAACCCGGATTGTCAAACAAATTACGCTACTGTCAATCATATAGCCGCAATCCGGGTAGAATGCCTGCACTGCGTTAGGATATAGCCATGATAATTGGTGGAAGGGAATCAAACGAGAAACACTCCTCATACATTATATGCAAATGACGCATATCATGTGCAAACATAGCAGGAAATAAATGCATATGTCATTATCTGTGCAAATACAGAAAAGATGTGCAAAAATCCGCAAAATTATGTGCAAATATAGCAATCATTGTTAATATCCGTGCAAATACAGCCAAATGTGCAAATCTGCAAAGTAATGTGCAAAACTTGCAAGACATTAAAATGAGATCAATTTGACATCTTAAAACAATGGACCGGAAATCACATCTTAAAACAATGGACCGGAAATCATATATATATATATATATATATATATATATATTCACTGAAAAAAACAAAGGTTTCAGGGGTGTTATAGTTAGGAATTGGCATTTAAAAAACCTTAGAAATTCACTAAAAAAACATAGGTTTCGGGGCGTTATAGTTAGCTGGACATTTCCCTCGTACAAAACCCTAGAAATTCCCCTGTTATAAGTTCAGCTAACTATAGCTCGCGCCCCCGCAATGCACTGCTGATGACGTCACATATTACATCACTCATGACATGGTCAGTGACATCACTGATGACATCACTGATGACATCTCAAATGACATCACTGATGACATCACTGATGACGTCATTCATGTGATAAATTAGTGCATCTTCTCACACCCTAATATAACCTTTGATACACCGACTCAAAATTTCAGACGGCCATTTTGAAAACCATAGATAATCCAATACCAATAACTACATACCCACTCATTAACTCTTAGGTCTACATACACCTCCACTCACTCACCTGTACAGTCACTCATACTTACAGTCACTCCGTACAAGACTATCATATGCATTTATACACCTATATAGACACTCACACACTGCCAATCATCCATTGAGGTACTGACACACCTAGTCAGTCGTGCAAATAATTAAACACAGTCCAATTTACTCACCTATACAGTTAAACACTCTAAAGTTCACTTACTCATAAAAATACTAACAAATTGTGACGCTCTTATACAATTACTAATACAAGTACACACTCATCCATACAGCCACTCCCACAATCACACACTCTCACATATAGATAGTTATATACTCTTACACACATATACACTGCATTTCACATATGTAGTTACTGATACATGTACAACTGAGATATACATTCAATCACTAACACACCCATACATACACTCACCGAACCATACAGTCCATCACAGTTGCACTCTTAAAACCATGCACCCATAGAATAGCCCACTCACACATCTATGCACAGAGTCACACACACCCTACCCACACAAACACTCAGGCACCCATACAGATACTCAGACAACCAATCAATAACCCATATAGACACTCATATAGCTATTCACAAAACCAGGCAGCAACTTATACACCAACACACAGACACATGCAGACATTCACACAGTTTAGTCACTAGTCTGCAGTAAGATACATTTAATGACTCACTTATAGAGTCAGTCATGCACCTACTAAATCATCCATTCACACACTTATACACCCACTCATTCTTCCATAGGCTTTTCCCTATATATATATTAAACATATTTAAAATTTACAGAAACACATACTCACTGGATGATGTCATTAGTGATTTCATTAGTGATGTCATTTGAGATGTCATCAGTGATGTCACTGACCATGTCATGAGTGATGTAATATGTGACGTCATCAGCAGTGCATTATGGGGGCGCGAGTTATAGTTAGCTGAACTAACTATAACAGGGGAATTTCTAGGGTTTTGTACGAGAGAAATGTCCAGCTAACTATAATGCCCCTGAAACCTATGGTTTTTTCAGTGAATTTCTAAGGTTTGTTAAATGCCAATTCCTAACTATAACGCCCCTGAAACCTTTGTTTTTTTCAGTGAATTTCAAAGGCCAATTCCTAACTATAACGTGCATGAAACCTATGGTTTTTTCAGTGAATTTCAAAGGTTTTTTAAATGCTAATTCCTATCTATAACTTATCTCTAAAGATATCATGTTTAATGATTTTCATGGGATTTCTATATTTTTCAAATTCAGTGTGTCAATTTCATTAATTATGTTTTTTTGAAATTCTTTTTTAGCACTATTTTTTTAATCTATTTTTTCATTTAAATCTTTTCAAAATTAAAAAATATTATTTGTGTTTATTGAGTTTTTCAAACACATTTTTTTATATTTTTAAAGATATTTTTTTAACTATATGTTCAAATCTTTATTTTATATATTTTTTCCCATGTTTTTGGATCCGCGCACCCTATGCGCACCGTTCTCGATTCCTACGCGATAGCATCCACGCATGGTATGCATTGGGTACGTGTTTAGTGCACGATCGCAATACGACCGGTACGCGATTCCCAGCCTATACGCGACACGTTCGATGTACGTAACGCGACGTTTACGCGCTTCCGCGATGCGTCATCTGCGTCTATGACGCGGTAGGTGCGCGGATCCCGCAAAATACTTAACATTTAAAAAAACATATATATGTATTTCATGTGAATATTAATTGAAGTCAAACTCTAAACTAGTCTTAAAAGTAATATATTTTTACATTTAATCCTATATTTCTTTTTAATTCAATTTCGCGGATGCGCGCTGGGTGCGTGATGCGTAAGCGCAGGGTGCGCGGATCCCATGTGACCTGCAAAAAAAGAGATTTGATTGGTTCATTACACTTCCTGTTCTAACTATTTAAAGACCCCACCCAATTCAATCATTCTTCTTTCACCTTCTTTGGAGGAGCATCTCTTTGCAGACAAGAAGATTGTTGGGACTAAGATAACACTTAGTTCTAACTTTTTTATCCTAACAATGGCTTCAGGGCAGCAGGCATCACCTGCATCTCCTCATACATCTGAGGATGAATATTTGGAGGAGGCACCACCCACACCACGTTTTTCTTCAGTGGTGTGGAAATGTTTTACTTTTCCCGAGGGGCAGAATAAGACCAATGCCACCTTGGTCACATGCAAGATTTGCAAAAGAGTGCTGTCGTGAGGGGATCCTAACAAGAAATACTCGTGCAGCACGGCTAGTATGATGAAGCACCTAAGGACCCTTCATCCAAACAATCTTGCACGAGAAGAGTGCAAACGGATGAGAAACACTCCTGCTCTTGCGCCTTCCACCTCATCGCAGCCGAGCACTTCAAGAGTGCATTCATCAGCCCAAAACTTGGACATCCGTCCTCAATTTCAATATTTAAAAGTACTCTGCACTAAGTGCAATGCGACTTTGTGCTACGGTGAGCAGTCGATCGATCTGATCTGCCACCGGCAAGAAAGTCACATTTGCTAGTTTTTTTTGTTTTGTTTTTTTGTTCCCTGAAGTTCATTGTTTGGTTCCTCCTGTTTTGTTTTTTGTTTTTTTGTTTTCCAGAAAAACCAAAAAAATCACAAAATTGTTAGAAAAACCAAAAAAAATATATAAAAGAAGAAACAAGAAAAAAAAAAGTTCCTGTAAGAACTAACTTTCCTGGTTTAAAAAAAGAGCTACATTTCTTTGTTAGTGTGTGAAAGTTTAGATGAATATATGTGTATTATGTAATTGACTGACTGAATGCATTAGTAGCATATGGTGAATGTATAAGTGCAGAACTATGAGGAAGTGCTGCAGCATCACACAGTTACCTCTTTAACTGCAGTGTGCTGTAGTTAACCCTGGGTGTAGTTTGTGAAGTAGCACTACGCGAAGATACGCAAAGTGCACTTCGCGAGCTACGCGTAGCACTTCGCGAACTGCGTAGTACCCTGTTCGCACTGTGCAAGATGCCGTTTTCAATGATTGCACAGTGCGGACAAGCATCCGGCACTGTGCAATCTTTGAAAACGGCATCTTGCACAGTGCGAGCTGTAGTTTTCTGCCGCTCGAGTATATTTTTTCTCGAGCGGCAGCTTTCTCAACGCGGACTGGTAGTTTCTCATCGCGAGTGGTCGCGAGCATACGCGACCACTCGCAATGAGAAACCTGACCTCCTCGCATTGAGAATCTTGCCGGGATGTTTATTTTCCACGCTCGCGATCGGCAACTTGATGTTAATGATCGCGAACAAGGAAAAAGTCTCGCCGGGATGTCACTTTGCTTGCTTGCGGTCGCCAACTTGATGTTGCGGACCGCGAGCAAGCAAAAAATGACCGCTGCACTACGCAATGCTACGCTACGCATGTTTGCACTGTGCTACGTGCAATTCGCGTAGTGCGAATTAGCGCAAACTTCACAAACTACGCGAGCGTAGTGTACTGCTTTGCCCAGGCTTAGCTGTAGTACTTCCAAAGCACAGGGATGCAACATATGTACATAAATATGTTGCAAATCTATGCTTCACTCTGCACGGCTGCTTAAACTGCAGCCATGTGGTGACACAGGCACCCTTGCACCATAGTGCAAGGATATCTGTGTCATGTGCTGTTTGTTTTTGTGCAGGAAGACACACCTTCCTGCACAAAAACAATCAGTAAAGGCATTTTTCTCCTTCAATGTATGCTGAGCATTGGAGCATGCATTGAAGATATAAAAATGTGGAGAAATGAAAACAATTCTCCTTGTTGTGCTTTCCTACACCAATTTTAGAATGGTACAGCATTCACACACATATCGGGATTTATGATTTATGATAAATCTAGACATGTGTCTTGCCCCATGAGTATTCAGTGCAATCATGCACAACAACACTTATAGAACACCCTTTCAATGCTAATGTGTTGTGCATAATGAGGTTGTATTTACATGGAGTATAAAAAGTGCACAGAGTGCCTTTTCCACTCTTTGTAAATATGAAAGAGTGTCTTGCACAACAACTATGTTATAAAAAGTGACATATTTCCGGTTTTAAAATTCCTTGCAAATGATAGACGGTAAGCACAGAGTTTTGTCTGCAAAGATGTTCAAAGAAGAATGATTGAAATGATTGTGGTCCTTCAATAGGTACAATGGGAAATATTATGAACCCCTCAAATCTCTTTTTTGCAGGTCACATGATAACTGATTATGGTCAGATTTCAAAACTACATAGGTATAAACAAAGTGTTTTTAGAAACGTGTTTCAACTTTATAGCTTCTTGCAGACCTCCTCATTCTGCATATTGAGACTTAGTTAAACTTACCTTCACAGTAATAGGAATAAAAAATGGTATACATTTTTTTCAGATTTTCATTGCAATCTAAATTCATATAAATTGCTTATTTTAAAATTTGGATCTGTGAAAGAAAAGGAAAAAAAAATCATAACATGTAATAATACATGTTTTACAACACAGCATAATTTCCACAAAGAAATTTGTTTGCCTTTATTGCTGTTCTCAGAATATATTGAATTTCACTAAAAATAGTGATTTCAATCGTACTCATCACTTAACAGCAGGCAAAAAAAAAAACAATCAGAAAGATTGTTAAAAAAAAACCAACATGCTATTCTCAGCAAAATACCACAAGATACAAATCACAGATATGTAAAATGCTTACGGCTAACAAAATTTTAAAAGTTTAACTTACAAAAACTGTACATGTTGCCGCTTTAAAATATTCACCGAATCTGAGGACACATTTTTGGAGAAGGCACCACACCCACAACGTTTTTCTTCAGTGGTGTGGAAATTGTTTACTTTTCCCGAGGGGCAAACAAAGACCAATGCCACCTTGGTCACTTGCAAGATTTGCAAAAGAGTTCTGTCACGAGGGGATCCTAACAAGAAATACTCGTACGACACGGCAAGTATGATGAAACACCTAAGGACCCTTCATCCAAACAATCTTGCATGAGAAGAGTGCAAACGGATGAGAAACACTCCTGCTGCTGCGCCTTTCTGAGTTTCTTTTCTTTTTCTTTTTTTTTTCTGGCATGATTTCTCTATTTTTACGTTGAAAAACAGTATCTGTAAAAAAGAAACACAAATAAATGTATATTAATAACTTTCAAATGTATACTATTCCATTACTGTACAAACACATTTTATATAAAAACTGACTAAGAAATTATAGCCCTGAACCACAAGTGTGATGATGGTTAAAACACTACATGCATAGTGCATACTACTTTGAAGCAATTCATGCCCTAAAGCCTACCTCACTAAAAGACGACATGCTAACTGACTGAATGATTACAGTACTATAAGGAGACACACTGGGTAAGTGACAGGGTGTTTGCTAGAAGTGTATGAATACTGATTGGGGAATTGAAGGTGTGAAAGACAACTGTGTAGGTGATTTGAGGACTGCATCCATAGTGAATAGGCATTTGAAGCAGTCTATGTGCTAAGGCCTGGCTCACTGCATGAGTACTTGGGTACTGACGGAATGATTAGAGTACAGCAAGGAGAGTGCCTGGGTGAATTTATAAGCGGTTGGCTTTTAACACAGTGAACGGATTAGTACTTGGTACTGATTGGGTCACTAGAGGAGTGCAAAGGGAGTGACAGGATGTTTGCTGGACTCTATGGATACTGACTAGGGAATTGAAGGTGTGAAAGACAAGTGTATAGTATGTTAGAAGACTGCATGCATACTGCATAGACATTTGAAGTAACCCTGGGCGCCACACTACGCTTCGCCCACGTAGTGTACGTAGCGCTGCCTGCTTCGCAGTTTTAGAAGTAGGCGAAGCAGGCAGCGCCTACGCACACGCGAGGGCGAAGCGTAGCTGCCTGCCGCCCACCACCCGCCTCCCACCCGCCCTACTTTTAAAAGTTATCATAAATGTATAATAAATCAAATTAAAAGGCACTTACCTGAAGCGCGGCGTCTCCAGGGCTCCCTCTTCCTGGTTTTCAACTTTTCTGACAAATGCGCATGCGCGGACGCCCGCGCATGTGCATTTCTCGCAAGAAATGCGCATGCGCGGGCGTTCACGCATGCGCATTTGTCAGAAAAGTTGAAAACCAGGAAGAGGGAGCCCCGGAGACGCCGCGCTTCAGGTAAGTGCCTTTTAATTTGATTTGTTATACATTTATGTTATCTTTTAAAAGGAGGGTGGGCGGGAGGCGGGTGGCGCGTAGTGGGGCTACGCGAAGCGCGTAGTGTGCGTATATTTGGGCACACTACGTGCTGCTTCACGTAGCCCCACTACGCCCACTACGCCCACCCTTAATTTGAAGCAGTCTATGTGGTAATGTATGGTTCACAACATGAGTACTTGGAAACTGACTAAATCATCAGACTACTGCTAGGACAGTGCCTGGGTAAAACTTTTAAATTTTCAGTTCTGGCACAGTGAAGAGAATAGTACATGGTACTGCACTTTAGTGTCAAACCCTGACTCATTTTATCAATGCATAAGCAAAGAATAGCTTCTAAAGCTACTAAAACTTGACAACATGACCTGTTTTAAAACAATTTTCTGTCAGCGAATACACAATGTTACCAAATGCTTCCATCACAATCCTTACCCAAATGCACACAGACTCACAGTGTGATTTTAGACAAGCAACACTATCCTAGGAGTTTACCAAAACTCATTCACTAGTCTAGAAGAGGTAAGGGTACTGCACACAATCTACATATTTAAGTACAGCACATTAGTGTCAAAGCATGACTCATTTAATCAACGCATAAGCAAAGACTGGCTTCTAATGCTACTAAAACTTCACAACATGACAGGTTTTAAAAGAGTTATCTGCCAGAAAATACACGATGTTACCAAATGCTTCTCTCACAGTGGTTCCCAAATGCACACAGACACACAGTGTGATTCTAGACAAGCACCACTATCCCTAGGAGTTTACCAAAACTCATTCACTACAGTGGAAGTGATAAGGGAACTGCACACAATCTACATATTTCAGGACTGCACTTTTGTGTCAAAGCCTGACTCATTTAATCAAAGCATAAGCAAAAACTGCCTTCTAATGCTACTAATACTTGACAACAAGACAGGTTTTAAAACAGTTATCTGTCAGCAAATACACGATGTTACCAAATACTTCTCTCAAAGTGGTTCCCAAATGCACACAAACTCACAGTGTGATTCTAGACAAACAACACTATCCCTAGCAGCTTACAAAAACTCATTCACTAATGTGCAAGGGGTAAGGAGACTACACACAATCTACATATTAAAGTACAGCACATTAGTGTCAAAGCATGACTTATTGTATCAATGCATAAGCAAAGACTGGCTTCTAATGCTACTAAAACTTGACAACATGACAGGTTTTAAAACAGTTATCTGTCAGCAAATACACAATGTTACCAAATGCTTCTCTCACAGTGGTTCCCAAATGCACACATACTCACTGTGTGATTCTAGACAAACAACACTATCCCTTGCACTATACCAAAACACATTTCTTCATCAAGAAGGAGTACTACATTTTAGTATAGAAACATAACTCATTTAACAAATTCATAAACGATGACTGGTTTCTAATTTTTCCAAAATATAAAAACAGCACAGTTATCTGTCTGCAAACACATGAAAAACACAAATGCCACAGAATGGTTTCTACATGCACACACACTGTGAATAGGATTGTAGAGAACAAAAGTACTCCCTACACTTTAGCAGGAGAAATACATTAGTCTGATTAAAATCAAAATAGTCTACATACATCCCCTCACAATTAAATAACTCACCTTTCAAGTTGTTTTGTAGATTAAGAAGTATATCAGTCACACACCAGATTTTCTTATACAGAATCTCTGCACTGTGCACCTCTCAGCATAAACAAAGGATGGCAAAGTTTCCCTTTCATTTTCCACACATATACATGTAAACATCAATTCACAATCCTTCACACATAAATTCAAAAGCAAACACACATTTCTATTGGTTAAACATTTCAACCCTTTCCAAATGAAATACATTTCAACCCTTCCCCCAATCTGCCTTCTGCCTGTTACCATAGAAACAGGTCATGGAACACTGTACTGAGCACACAGGTCACAAGTTCAGCACACAATGTTTCTAAACAAGACAGCAAGTGTGCTTGACTTTTCAACATATCAGCTTATCATATATAATGTTCCTTACAATCAATTTTTGTTAACCAATAAGAATTATGCGGTTAAAAAACAGAAATATACACCCTACCTTTCAGTGTAGAAAGTTGTCATACAACCAATGATTTCTTGTCTTTTTTCAATTTTTTTTTCCTTGGATCCGCGCACCCAACGAGAGAGGATCCGTGCACCAAACGCGTTAGGATGCGCGCACCCTGCGCTCATTTCACCATTTTATTATTTTTTTAAAAAGGGGGCCCCAGCGGGTCCTTCTGGGACCCCCTAAGCACCTCTAGAGGGTCAGAGTATTTCCACTCTGCCCCCTTTATATGTTTTACACACTTATTCCCCTTGCTTCTTCAGCCTCGCTTCTACCGAGTCAGAAAATGGCCGCCAACAGTTCCTGGTTTCGAATGTAGACAGACACTTGACAGCCAATTAGCATTCAGCGTGCGATCGGGAGGGTGGGCGCTAGGTTCTGGGAGGGTGCGCTTACGGTGCGGGTAGGGTGCGCAGATCCTCCCCGGCCATAGATATATATGTACTTTTAACTCTAATTTTATCAGGAACTACTGAACAGATTCACACCATTTATGCAAGAGGCACGGGTCTGAACTGAGGACTACCTCTTTGCCAAATTTGGAGTCATTCCGTTCAGCGGTTCGGGCTGTAGCTGCGACAACAGATCCTATGGGAAATTGCATGGGGAAAACGCATTTTGGGACCCCCCCTTTTTTCTCAGCCCCCGCTTGACGAATCACCACGAAACTTTCAGGGTAGGAGCGGAGCGGAGCTGGCCAAAAGTTTGGAAAATTTCGCGAAGATTCGTCAACCGGCGCCAGACTTATTGGGAATAGTATGTTGCGGATTTCCTATGGAAAATAGGTCCTAACTATAACTATCTACTGGCGACCGGTCTTCTAAGTAAATTAAATATGCCAATTGAGTATGATCCAATGTTACCATGTTTTAGAGGAGAAGGCACATGTACTTTAGCACTGGCTAGCAGCATGGACATTATTTGGAGGTAGTCAGGGGTAGCAGCTGTGACCTCTAGCTTTCTCCCTGCTTCTCCTGGCACTTCCTCTATGACCCATGGCCTCAGAGGGGACAAAACATTTGCCTCTTCTCAGACCAGGGGTGACAAAGGAAGTGCCAGGAGTAACAAGGGGCAAGCTAGAGGTTGCAGCTGCGACCCCTGACTACCTCCAAATGACGTCCATGGTTAGCAGTACTTAAGCACTCAGATTCCTCAAGCCAAACAAAAACGCGGTCAGGAAAAGAGTAGCAGGAAGGGAAAAAGTTTGGAGTGATCCTTCATAGTAGGCCATTTTCTAACAATGATCAAATGACGTCTTCTTCCTATTTTGTGTGCAAGTGCTACTGCCCCATCTTTCATTGTTTTTATACTCCTCCCACCATGTCCCCAGTAAGGGTACCACATTATGATTTAACTCACAGTACACTTTAGTCTCCTCCCTCATATATTGGTAAACATGAGTGTTTAGAAACCACCATGCATTTGGTCTCCACATGACCCTTATCAATGGAATGTTAATTCACAAATGGATTTCTATAGGTATGGGACAGTCCCCCATAGCAAGATGGAGGTCCCTCCCACACATTGTATGTCTGGCATAAGAAATTATATATGGTTGATAAATGAGGAGTGGTATGCTGCAAACAAATGAGTGAATTCATTAGCATGTGGTTGCCAAGTCCGTCAGAAATCTCCAAGGCCAAGTGCTATGGTGCATGCCAGGATGGGGGGACACACAACAAGTCTTTCACGGTTTTGTGCTGTAAACATCTTGGTCTTGGTACATAACCAGGTTAATTCATAAAAGGTCTCCAGTGAACTGTGTGGTAATTTCATCTAGACATGAACATGTTGCTAAGGTGTAGACATGTGCTCACAAATATCTAGGACAGTTTCACAAATATCCAGGTGAATGTCAGAACTCTCCACAGGGAGTCAGCATATGGCCCAGAGACAACCAATGGAAAGGGTCCTATAAAAAAAAATACCAACCCCCTAGAGCCCCTGGTAAATCTCATGTGGAACACTCGTCTGCATTCTTATCAATCTAGAAAACTGTGTCCCATGTTGTAAGTGTATCTTGTGATCTTGTGCTTTGGATATTCTATCATTTGCATTTGTTATTTATTGGGCTTAGTAGGTTTCCCTGGGTGGTGTCCAAACTCAAGTTCCAAGTCCACATTGAAAAAAAAGGGTCAGTTTTGAGTGGAAAGCCTTTATTGGTTCATGTTGTGTGTTGGGCTATTTCCTGAAGCTAGCCCAACCCTCACAAGTGGGGTACCATCTTTATCATCTTTATCAAGACACATGTGGAAACTCTGGGTGGTACTAATTTTGTGCATCCCCACAGATTCTAGAATGTTCCCTTACATGAATGAGTAAATTGTGTGGTTTTAGGGAAAGACTGAGGTTTGCATTGCACTGTGGATAAACAAAAGCAATGGGATCCTCACTTGTCACACATACCCTGGCCTGTCCATGTTGCTTTTCAGCCATTTCCTGCTGCAGGTGCTAGGCTCATCTGCACATAGGGGATACCAACATATGGAAATGCAGAGTGGTGGAAAATTTGTGTTTCCTTGCAGAATCTAAAACTTTCCTTCACAGAAATATGAGGGAAATGTGTGTTTTAGGCAACGTTTGAAGTTTGTTAAGGCTTCTAGATAAAAAAAAAAACCTTGTGAGATCCATGCAAGTCACACCAGCTTGGACTCCTCCAGGTGTCTAGTTTTCTGAAACGTCTTACGTGGTTCACTGTCACAAGGATTGATGTTAGTGCTTGAGGTGGGCAATTACCCCTTAACCAATTGGGTGCCGTGGTTGTCCTAGAGCTGTCCATAGCATTAGTGCACAGATGCTGAGGATGGCTCAAGCGTGTCCTAACATCCGCCCATGTTGGAAGAGCTGGTGCCCCCCATTGGGCCCTCCTGCATGCCCCTCCCGGGGCTGGATGTAGAAGCACTTCTGTTGCCAGTCCAATCACTCCCCCAGTGACCTGATGATGTCAGCATGCACACCAATGTCATCAACAGGCGCCGGGTACTGACTGGAAGCCTTTTGCTTCCAGTGCATCGAGAGAGGAGGATATCACCCAGATAAGTCCACACTCATCAGAGGAATTGGGAGGGTGCCCCCAGGGAAAGGGGACCTACCCCTGAGGTAAGGGTCACTCCCCTCTGGAGTGCTGTTAAAAATAGGGTTGTTGGTTGACTGAGGTGTAAACCTTAGTCAAACAGCAACCACAATCCTAGCCATGGTGAGTTTCAGGCAAACCCAAAATTAACCTTTGCTCACCCTCTGGTAGCTTGCCACAGAACAGTCAGGCTTACTTTAGAGGAGGTTGTAAAGTATTTCTGCAAAGCATCAAATAGTAAAGCAGTGAAAATCCACACAAAAAGATACCACACTCAGGGGCATATCATCAAGACAATTATCGCCACTTTATCGGACGTTTTTGGCCGTAAAGCGGCGATAATTGTATCGCACTATTAGCAAGGTCACGCTATTGCATGAATCCTTGCCTCAGTGCCCTTTCCCTAAACGCCCAGCTTTGCATCTCTAATGAGATGCAAAGTGGGCATTCGCTAACCGACATTTCTATTTAAAAGCTGCACGCTAAACAGCATAGCGATAAGAAACGTAGCGCTAACCTTGGTTACCGCTACTTTCCTTAGGCCTGCTTTCAGCTTGACTAAGCCATTATATCCCATGGAAGGTGGATATAATGGCTAAGTCCACCCTGCCCTATCAGCAAGGTATCGCCTGTTTTTTGTGCGATTATCGCTGGTTTTCCAGCGATGATCGCACATTTTGTAGCTATTGATGGTATTTTTATCGCTTTTGAGATAAGCGTCGCTGATAGCGTGCTGTCTCAGCGATAAAATACAGCAATAGCAGGCGATAATTATCCTAGCGCTAAGTGCGCTTAGCGATAATTATCGCCCCCTCTTGATGATATGCCCCCAAGTTAACAAAATGGTTCTGACTTTAATAAGACCAAAAGGATAAAAATCCAATGAATAGAACTTAAGATATTGAATTTCAAAGTTTATAGTGAAATGTAGAGCTTATAGGCAAAAATCACTATTCGGGATATCTGGTCGCACCCGATTGGGACAAAGCCAAAAGTTCAGGTTAACCACGATGCAGTGCAGGCCGGATACAGAAACTCAGTGAGGATCGCTGAACAAAAGTACTTAAATCCAAGGTGCGTTGACATCGAGTTGCTAGACACAGTCGAAGTGATGCGTCTGTTCTGACCCACACAGCAACGACAATGCGCTAGTCCTGAGTCACACAGCAGCGGTGATGTATGAGCTGCGATGCAGAGGCTTTGGTTTTGTCACCAAGGCTGCCGTCGAAGGAGATACCAGGACCTTGCATTGGCAAGTGGAACACACAGTGGTAGTTAGGCCTGGTACTCTGCTCCATTCGTGGAGTTTGCAGGGTTTTCCGCTCTCTGCAGAGCACGCAGAGTTCTGTAAAACTCAGCTTCATGAAGTGGAGCAGTGTTTTTTCCTTGCTCGTACTCACCAACGTAAGTTGGTGAGCGCGAGTGGGAAAATCCAACACTAGACCATCTCCCAGCGAGATTTCTCAATACGGGCGATAGCAGATGGTCGAAACCACTCACACTAAGAAACCATCTGTTCTCTTTGAGGAAGCTGCCGCTCAAGTAGAAAATCTACTCGAGCAGCAGACAGAAGCAGCACCCTCTTGTGTTGCGCATGGTGCTGTTGGCGCTGATTTTCCAGCGCAGGACAAACACCTGGTGCTAAAAATGAGCGGAAACGGCATGACCTAATGCACTCCACCGCTTGCGGAACTCCATGTAGGGTGGCAGAGCTTTTTTGGTAATTTCACGGAGTTCTGCGCAACAGAACTCAACAAACTCCACCTTGTCCCAGTAGTGATTCCAAAGGCAATACTTCGAGTCTGATCCAGCAGCAGCGTAAGTCTTTTATGTCCCTAAGACTGTGTCTGAGGTCCAGTACTTATACCCAGTTGTGCCTTTGAAGTGGAGGAGACTTCAAATACATGCTATTGAAGTGCACAGTGTCCTCCCTTCCTGCTCTGGCTCCAGACTCACTAATGGGGAGCACGCAGCCCTTTGTGTGGGGACAGGACACAGCCTATTAAGATGTAAGTGAGGCTGGGTCCAGCTCCTCCCTCCTATCCTGCCAGGATGGCCTATCAAGTCACACTAAGCTCGCATTGTGTGTGGCTGCATAGGATGAATACACAAAGCTCAACTGTCACCCAGACATGTGATCAGAGGGACCAAATGGCTGAAATAAGAAAAAGCCAACCTTCTACAAGTGGCTTTTTCAGAATTGCAATTTAAAATCTGACTTCACCATGATTCTCAAGACACTAACCTCAAAAATCTATATATTCACAATCTGGAATTACACCTATAAAATGTAATACGTGAATCCCAATGTGATCTTATACGAGAGAATAACTTTGTAGTAGTGAAAAACGAATTGAAGTGCTTTTCACTACCAGGACATGCAAAACTTAAAAGTACATATCCTCCCTTTCAAATACATTGCACCCTGCCATCAGGGTTGTCCAGAGCCTACCTTGGGGTGACTTATATGTACAAAAAGGGAAGGTTTTGGCCTTGTGAAAGGGTTATTTTACCAGGTCGAAATGGCAGTGTAAACTGCCCACACAGGCTCTGCAATGGCAGGCCTGAAACACAGTTAAAGGGCTATTTAAGTAGGTGGCACAATAAGTGCAGCAGCCCCACTAGTAGCATTTAACAGGCCCTAAGCACATTCAGTGCACTTTACTAGGGACTTATCAGTAAATTAAATATGCCAATTGGGTATGAGCCAATGTTATCATGTTTTAAGGAGCGAGCACTGGTTAGCGGTGGTAAACTCCTAAAGCCAACGAAAATGTAGTCCGAAAAAATGGAGGAGAAAGGCAAAACATTTTGGGGTGACTCTACAAAAAGGGCCATTTCCAACACATGCCATTTTTTTGCCTTGCCTTTGCTTTGTGCCTTGCTTGGGAGCAGATTGGACGTTAGTGATGCCAATCTGCCACAAGGGGCAGACTTCATTGTCTTTAATTTCCTAACTGTTTTATTTTCTGTCATCATTCGCATTTGTGACTTAATGTTTCATTTGTCCTTTTTATTTTGGCATAAAGCTTTTGATTTCCTTCGTGGTAACTCCTGCTTATGGTTTCGGTATTGGTAGATCTGCAGTTGGTGTACTTGAATGTGTTTGATAAGGAAACCTATTTGTAATGTTACTTCAATTCAGCATAATTGCCTTGCTTGAATGTATATTTTTAACTATTGAATAATTGTAGCATCTTTAGCTTATGTTTCGTTCTGTTTCAAATTCACTTTTGTATTTGTGAAAAATCTGTGTTGTGGTGTCTTTCCTTTCTAGTCGGATATCTTTTTTTTTTTTTTAGTTCAAAAGAGTTTTATTAAGCAATGAATAGGTAAATGCAATACAAGATATCAATTGGGGAGATAGGGATGGGTAAAAGGGGCAGGAAGGGGGAGGGGAGTGGGATTGCAAATGAAACATATAAGAGAAATTGCATATAAAAACAATGAACATGGGCATTGAAAAGAAATAAAGAAATTGTGTCAATCCTGATCAAACAGTAAATTACAGAGAGCATAAAAATGAAACAGCAAGGTAAAATATGCAAAACATGAAAAGGGTATCATGGGGGCTTGGGAACTTCTTGTTGGGCAGGCAATGGAAGGGAAGAACGAGCAGCACAATTATCTAAATATATCGTAATGGGGAGCCATAAGTCTGCACGTTTAGCTGCCAAGTGAACAGGGAAGACAAATGCATTATCAAGTCTATGATTATAACAGACATTGTACCACCACGCTTTAAAAGAAATGTTGGATGCATTTTTCCAATTGACAGTAATCTGTTGAAAAGCAACAGCCAATAGCAGATCAACAATGCGAGCAGATATATCTACATTATTCCAGCTAGTAGACAAACTGCCCAGGAAAAGGTGAACAAGGGAGAAGGGGATGCTGGTGTGAAAAATAACATTGATTTGGGCCCACACCTGTAACCAAAAGTCATGTACATGCTTGCAGAGAAATAGCATGTGTGGTAGGGTAGCATTGGAAGCCTCACATGACCAACACTTGTCTGGGGTAATAGGAAATCGCTTATGTAATGTAGAAGGAGTGTGAAGTAGCCTGTTATAAATAAAAAATAGGGATTGTGTCAATGAAGCCGCTCTGGAAGTTTTGCGCAATTTTGTCCAAATTTTGTCCCATAAGGAAATCGGCCAATCTATCCCAAGGTCATCTTCCCATTGAAGTTCAACCTTGGATTTAGGTCTGAGTGACTCGGGTGTATGAAGGTATTTATAAAGAAGAGATGCCTTGGGGGCAGTGCGGAGGAGAGAATGAAGTCGAACAGCAGGGGTGGTAGGAATAGGGGGAGGAGAAGGAGAATCCGAAAGTGATAGATAAATCTCCAAAACAGCAGCCTTGAGGAGAAGATACTTGGAGAGAAAGGATTTGGGTAAGCAAAAGGAGGAACAAAGGTCAGAGAAAGAAACAAAAGTGGAACCAGAAAAGAGTTGCGAAATCCAAATCAAACCACGGGATCTCCATGATTTCCAGTAAAAGGGCTTATTACCAATTAGGAGATATTTATTATGCCAGATAGTGGAAGAGATGAAATCAGCCACGGTCACAGGGGGGCCGGGAGCAGCTGATAATAGAAGCTTAAGGGTATATTTGTGGATAGGATTGGGAGTCAATGAAGGCTTACGAGAAAAAGCAAGATATTCTGCAAAAGAGAAGGGGGAAAGTAAAGTACGCTCAACCTTAAGCCACAAGGGGCAAGGGGAGGTGGAATCTTGTAACCAAAGGGAAGCTTGACGCAATAAAAAGGCCTTCTGATATGCAGGGAAGTTAGGAAAGTTGACACCACCTTCAGAAGCCGGACGTATGAGCCTAGCCCGAGACATTCTTGGTTTTTTGGAATTCCATAAAAACGAAGATAACGTTGAGTTAATCTTAGTAAAAAATTTCACTGGAATGGGGAGTGGAATATTGGAGAGTGTGTATAGAATAATAGGAGATAACATCATTTTGATAGTGTCGAGACGTCCCCACCAGGAGAGGTATAAAGGATGCCATCTTGTCGTGAGGTCTGCAATTTTCTGTGAGCATTTGGAAATACACATAGAGATAGTGTCTGAAATTGAGGGAGTAATATATAAACCTAGATATTTAATGTGGGACGGACTCCAGGTGAACCGAGATTCAATAAATTCTTGTTTGAAAGTAAATTTGGTTAGGGGAAGGATCTCACATTTATCGTGATTAAGTTTATACCCAGAGATAGAGGAAAACATTCTTACTTCAATCATGAAAGCAGGGATGGATTCTGCAGGTTTAGAAAGAAAGAGTAATATGTCATCTGCATATGCAGCGAGTTTAACATGCGAATCTGCAATCTGGAAGCCATGAATGGCAGGGTTTTGACGCAACCTGGAAAGGAAGGGCTCCAAAGCAAGGTTGAAAAGAAAAGGGGATAAAGGGCAGCCCTGGCGAACGCCTCTGCCTAGGTCAAAATAGGGTGAGATTTGACCATTAGCAAAGACTGCCGCTTTAGGATGGGAATATAACAGGGAAACTAAAGAGATAAATCTAGGACCGAAACCAAACCAAGTGAGGGTGTGGAAGAGATAGCACCATTCAACACGATCAAAAGCCTTTTCGGCGTCAAGGGCAATCGCTGCAAGTGAGTGCTGATAGCGGGAGGACTTTGATAGGATATTAAATAAGAGTCTAGTATTGTCCGTAATATACCGGCCCTTAACAAACCCAGATTGCTCCTCTCCCAGTAATTCGGGGAGAAGGTGGTCCAGTCGAATCGCCAATGTTTTAGCGAAGAGTTTGTAATCAATATTGACTAGAGATATGGGCCTGTAATTTTTGCAGTATTGGGCATCCTTTCCGGGTTTAGGTATGAGGCAAATATGGGCATCAGAGAAAGTTCCTGAGGAGGCACCACAAGAAATAAAAGTACGCAATAGAGAGTGAAGTCGTGGGATTAGCAGTTTAGAGAAGTGAAGGTAGAATTCGACAGTAAAGCCATCAGGCCCTGGGGCTTTGTTGGGTTTGAGATGTTGCAATGCAGTAAGTAGTTCCTGCTGTGTGACTTCTGATTCTAAGGAGGAAAGATCTGGAGGAAAGTCAGCTGGTGTATGAATGGTGGAGAAGAAATGGTCAAGGGAGCTAGGGGTAGGTTGGGTTTCAGAGGTATACAAAGTTTCATAGAAACGTGAAAATTCAGCAAGAATATCAACATCTGTATGCTTTAAATTATCATCAGAGTCATAAATAGATTCAATATTTAACTTATTGTGTTTAATCTTTAAATAATTAGCTAGGAGCTTTCCAGCCTTGTTCCTACCCCATAGAATTTAGCAGTAGATTTCAGCAGGTAAAAGGAGGCATCTTCTGTAGACTTCTCATTAAACTTCATTTTTGCTGCAATGAGGGCTGTCAAGCTATCAGGAGAGTGTGAGGTAAAATACGCATGTTCCAGTGTTTTAATGTCAGAAAGGAGATTTTTGGTAAACCTTCGGGCTTGTTCGCGACATAACTTATAATGAAGTCACGTGCTGCTGCCTTAAAAGCATCCCAGATAGTATGGTCAGAGAGGGTATCATCATCGTTGAGGAGGAAAAATTCATCAAAAAAGGAAGTAAAGGTGGCTGTAAATTTGGGATCTGTGAGGAGGGAATTATTGAAACGCCATCTCCTAGGGCCAACAGTTTTAGGGATTACATCAACACTAGTGAGGACGGGGGCATGGTCAGAGAGCAAAATCGGGCCTATCTCAGAGTGTAGGAGTGACTGAGCGAGGTTGTGGGAAAGAAAGATGTAGTCAAGTCGTGACTGGGAACGGTGACAGGGAGAATAAAAAGTATACTCCCGCAACTTTGGATTGGAGAGGCGCCAGGAATCTACTAGTTTATGTTGTGAAATTGCATGACTAAACAGCTTGTGGGGCTTGTTGGGGACATAAGGGGCTTTGGACTCTCTATCGATAAAGGGATCAAGGGGTTGATTACAATCCCCCGCCAGGATAAAATTGTGATCCATAAATTTAGTTAGAAGTGGAGAAAAATCAGCCCAAAAAGAAGGTTCGCCTGTGGTAGGACCATATACATTGAGAAGAGAGACTTGAACACCTCTAAGGGACAACTTAGCATAGACCCAACGACCAGAAGTATCCGACTCATGAGTGATAACCTGTAGGGGAAGAGACTTGCGACAAAGGACTGCCACACCATTGCGTTTGCCATCGCCTTGTGAAAAAAACAATTCACCCACCCAACCACGCTTAAGCTTAACAGATTCAACCTCAGTTAAATGCGTTTCTTGAAGGAATGCAATATCGACATTCAATTTGGCAAGATGTGACAGAATCCGTTGACGCTTAATCGGAGAGTTAATACCCTTCACATTCCATGACAAAATATTCAATGACATGTTATCAACTTATTTATAAAAAATGTACATGACAAATCCAATGAGAGATAAGCCCATAAAGAGTAGAAAGTAGAGAAGGAGAAAAAAAGAAGAGTTGGTGGAAACATAGTGAAGATAAGGGAAGCGAACAAGTGACCATAAGTATGAGCCATACCAAGAAAAGGAGAATAAAATGCGACAGCGTCGTACGTGACCCAGAAAGCTAGAAGTAAGGAAGAGGTAGAGAGAAACATGGGAGCAGGAGGACAAGAGATGCAATTCCTATAAAAGACAAGTGCAAAAGCAGTAGCAGAAGGCAAAGAGTATAAAAGGAAAACAAAAACACTGGAGTAAGGAGCTAGAAAGGGGAAGTAGATTGAAAAGCGAGTATAGCAAGAGAAAAGAAGAATGCAATCCTCATAAGAGCAACGAGTGTCGATCAATAATAATAAATCAACGTGAAAATATGTGGACAGGAACACAGACATAAGAGGAGATAAAGGGGAAGGGAAAGGAGAAAGACCAACAGATATGCCAGGAGGGTAAATAAGGAGATGGGGAAAAACATACCTACAAAGAGAAGATACGAGAAAGGGTGGAGGGAGGAAGGAACCACAGAGGTGAGGCAGCACATCGAGGAGCAACGAGGCTGGGGTCGGGAGACATCATCAAAACACGGGGATAAACTCCTGTAAGACGAAAAAAGGAAAACAAAGGGTTAAAATGTGCCAGGAAGTCAAGATGGAACTATGACTGAACACGAAGAACAGGGAACAGCCATTATGTTAAACAATAAAAGAAACCTTAACGTCGCCATCTGAAGGAGCAGAGAAATACAGGCGAGCTATAGCAACGAGATATTCTAAAGAAATACAACATAACATGCAAAGCCATATAAGAATTATAAAAACAATATTCATCCGAAAGCAGAGGATGACGGTCTGGAAGCATCCATAGCAGAGGAGTGGTGTGCATTGATGAAACTTTGTAGGCGCACTGGGTCCTCATAGGTTGTAGTCTTGTTGTTGTGGGTGACCTTGAATAGGCACGGGTGATAGAGGCCGTATCGCGCCCCCATCGCCCGCAAGTCAGCTCTTAAATTCAGAAAAGCCTTTCGTCGAGCAGCAGTTGCCTTAGCATAATCCTGTGCGAAGAACAGGGACGAACCAGACCAGGTTAAATTCGGAAAGGATTTGGCCGCCGCTAAGACCAACAGAAGATCAGTGTACTCCAGAAAATAGATGATAACCCCTCTGGGTCTCTGAGAGGGGGATGTAGAAGAAGGCGGTCGGCCCAACCTATGAGCACGTTGAATGTTAAGGGTCTTATCTTGTGCCAAGTGTAAGAGTTTGGGAAGGAACGACTTGAAGAAGGCGATTGGGTCAGACCCTTCAAGCCCTTCAGCCAGGCCATAAATACGAAGGTTGTTGCGTCGATTCCTGTTTTCTAACTGCTCCACTTGCTGTTGAAGATCTGAGACTTGTGACTTCAGGTGGGAGACTACAGAGGATGTCTCTTGGAACGACTGAACAGATTTTTCAATCGACGTTACCCTCGTTTCCATTTGCGACCAGTTATCCGTAAGAACCTGGAGTTTGGTATTGGTCTCTTCCATGAAAGGACGTAAGGATCTTATCTCGTCTAACAATAATTCCATGGAAACTGGCCCGGAATGCTTTGGAGGTGAGAGAGAACTTGACTTGAGTCTTTTCGTGTTAGACTTAGAATTATCATGTGGGTTCCTGGGGGGATCCATTGATGCCTCTGAGCCAGATGAGTTAAGAGAATCTTCCAGTTGTGAGAAAGCAGAAAAAACTCTGGAATTTTTCACAATCTGAGGCTTGGTAGGACGAGGCATGCGTGGCGATGATGTAAGTCTACTCAGGTAGCAGAGCCGTGGAATATTGACAAAGTGCAGGCCACAAGAAGCAAGGATGAGGGCAATATATGATGTAGCGAGACAGGAGCACGATGATATCTGACTACTTCATGGAGGGAATGTAGCCAACTTCACAGCATCTCAGATGACAGACATCAAGCGCCCCTTCAAATAATATTAAAATGCAGAAAAGCTGCAACCGCTTATTGCACAGCATGAAGTGAGTCAGTCAAATTGAAGAAACCACAATTAATGGTTATGCTAACAGCAGAGAGCCACCCGGCAAATCTCAATGGAACTAGGCGCTAAATGGAAGGAAAGCCAAAAAGAAATCCATGCAGGCGAGGCTATGTCTTGAAAAATGGCATAGAAGCAATAAAGTACAAGCAAAGGCACTTCATCTGGGATGTAAACTGTGCTTTTTTTTTTTTTTTTTTGAGAGGACGACCGTTTAAGGGTGCCAAGGCCACACACGAGAATGATAAAATGAAAAGATGAGTGAAACATGAGCCATTGTGATTTATGGACGTCAGGCAACAAAGCGCTGAATAATGAGCTGAGAAATCACAGCATAGCGCGCGTCATTTGGCGGCCCAAGATGGCGGCCGCACCGGAAAAATTCCAGTCAGGACTTACGGAGGCCAGTGCAGCGATGTAAAGCCACAAAAAACACTTCTTCGACGACGCGCAGAGTCAGGGCATCTTCCAACACATCTGCATCCAAATGTCTGCAGGAAAAGCGAGCGGGAACCGGCTCGTCTCCCAAAACAGCCCCGGAGCCTCACATCAGCGCCGCCGTCACCCGCGGGCGCCAAGCCACGCCCCCCCTCTAGTGGGATATCTTTGGTGTTTGGTGTATCTGTGCAGAGTAGGTGCACTTGATCCTCTGTCAAGCTGTCTGTGGCAAGTGAGAGGTATCTTTTTGGTGTTTTCGGAGAATAAAATTCATTGTGTGGTTTGTATTGATAAGTTTTTTTCAGGTCATTATATGTCAATGATTATTCTTACTGTTTGATACAGCCACAGTTTGTTGAGTTCTAATTTGACAGTGTTATTTATTGTTGTCTTGAGTGTAATGTTAGTTTCATTAGTGATCATTATGACTTCCATCAGGCTGAGAGAAATCACCTGATGATGGATCCACTATTAGTGCTGATGAAGTGCTTCTTTCAGAGGAGGACATTAATATGCCAGTAGTGCAACAAGAGCAAGCTGTATTACATCCAGAATTGGGAAGGCTTTGTACTGGAAGTGCTGAACCCTTGTTTGCCCCTATAATGGTGAAGTCTGTTTTGCCTACCTTTAGTGGTGTTGCAGGGTGTAAAGACAATGTATCCATTTCTTCCAACTGTTTATTGATGATGTGTTTTTGGACAATATTATTGAGCAAATTAATTTGTCTGCAGATCAGTTTTTGTGAGACAATGGTGCCACACTTAAGATCTCATCTAGAGCTATCCAGAGAACTCCCCAAATCTCCATGAGATTAAGCACTTCTAGGATTTTACTTTGTTGATAGGATGTTAAGGAAGCCGTCACTGTATTTTTTTTGGTCTACTAGTCCCTTGATGGCAACTGCTATAATTCCAGCAAACATGAGTCAAGATTGGCATTTGCTTCTGCGGCGGACACTGCCTTTTGTGGATAATACTACAGTTTTCCCATAAGATTACCCTGATTGTGGCTGTCTCGTCAGGATTCGTTCTGTCCACGACTATTTAATAGATCGTTTTTCAGAGATCTATGCTCCAGAGAAAGAGATATCTATGGATGAGTTTTTGGTCCTATTCAAGGACTGTTTGTTTTCAAACATCACATTCCGAGCAAGAGAACACGTTACGGCAGTAAGCAGTATATGCTGTGTAAAAATGCCACCACTGTATATGCATATAATTTCAGGGTGTAGACTGATAGGGATTCTTTAGTAGACCCCCTTGGTCACCCTTCCACTTTTGGAGTCAGTGTAAAAATTGTGTGGAAACTTGCCAAAGGACTTTTTAATAATGGTCACCATTCACAATTGGACAATTTCTATACAGGTGTGCAATTATTTAAGGAATTGTTCAAAGTGGACACTCTAGCATGTGACACAATCCGCTCTAACCATTAATATTACCCTAGACATCTTGTGTGTAAAAAACATGAAAGGGGATAGAGCAGGGCTTTATGTATTTATTAACTTCTTGTTTTGAAACATTGAGACATAAAAGATGTCCTCATGCACACAACTATTTCCAAGAAAAGCATTTCACCCATGTCTGTTTGTGGTCAGTTGGCAGAAGTGCACAAATCTAAGTGCATTTTAGACTATGACAAGCACATGGGAGGTGCAGATAAAGTAGATCAAGGGTTGGAACCTTGCAATGCTACTCGAAAGTCATACATCTGATATACAATATTGGATGTTCATTTGGCTCAGTTGGCATGCTGCCAATCTTATGTTGCTTTAAAAATTGTTCTCCAGATTCCAGGATGATTTTGGTACAGTTTCTTCAGTCTATAATAGGCAGCTTTGTTGCTGTGGAGCAGGAAAAGGTTCCTAGAATTGGAGTGGTGAAGGATGTGTCTAGATTTAAAGATTGACACTTTCCTGAATACATATTCTAACACCCAAAAATACTTTCCTTTTCAGAGATGTAGAGTGTTTCTGAAGAAGAGTGCAAAAGTATAGTCTTATGTACTGCCCCAAGTGCCCTTTTAATCCTGGCATATGAATGCCCACATGTTTTACATTGTAGCATATGCAACTCAAGTATTGGGAGCAGCCATGAGAGTAAAAGGGAACTGACAGTGGTCTGAATTGCTAAATATATTTTGTTTAGATATCTGACTGGTAGTATTTTGATGTGCTTAGTTACACCTGTTGTGTATTGTTGGAAATCAGGCCATTAGTTGTGGACACCATCACAAATAGTAGGACCACATTTGTCCTCTCTGGGAACCAAACCCACCATTGTAATGCTTGACTCTAGCAGGGTAGCAAAACAGAGCAGTCCAAGGCCTACTCAAGGAAGGTAGCGTAAACCCAATCACTGTACGCACTAATAATACTGAATAAATGATTATCAAGTCAGTATTTTTTCTTTAGAAAAAAGAGAAATACATTTACTACACACACATACTACTAAATACTGTGCAATAATTTACAAATATATATGCATTGGCAGATGTAAAATATCATATATGACATTGTATTATCACCATTGGTCCCCTAAAGGGGACACATCAACATATCAAGAGCAATAGCCCACATGTTAAACTAATTATGGGGTTCCTAGATGCAATTAGGAAAACCATACCCCACCATAAATGCACTTATTAAGGATAATAAAACATATCTACTGCAGGCAGTAACCAATGACATTCTTATGGTGAACCAATAAAGCAATTGTAATGAATACAACCTGTGTGTGTGTGTTATTAATGTATTTTTAACCATCAAACTACATTTTCTAAATGCAGTCCCTAGAGGATATCACATTGTGATGAAATTTAATTGCAGCCATACAGTTGACCCTTAGATGGCTTGACAACATCAAAATTACAGTCATACTTTTTTAGGCCTTCCAGGCCTCCTGAATGTCAACATACACAGGGCCACTAGAGGGCATAACACATCCTGCTGCAGCGCAAAACCTCTAGCCATGAGAGTGCTTAGAAATGTGAAGGAAATCCAGGGGAGGTGATAATGTTGGGGTCCTCCGCCACTTTGGTGGAGGACTCAGGAGATCCATGCAGGGGAAATGTGGGATCCTGCTGAATTGATTGGTGGTGGTCCTGTCATCCTGGGGCCACCACAAACAGAGATATGGGCAAAAATGCAGGCAAAAAGTGTGGCCCTGCAGGGCATTACGGGGAGCATCTCCAGGAGTGCAGTCAATCAATCACTCAATCTGGGATTTGTGAAGTGCGCTACTCACACGTGAGGGTCTCAAGGTGCTGGGGAGCAGGGGTCATGCAGGTCTGATTCAGCCAAAGAGCCAGGTTTTGAGGCTCTTCCTGAAAGTGTGCAGCAGGTGGGAGCGTCTGATGTTTAGCGGGACCTCGTTCCAGGTCTTTGTCGTGATTTAGGAGTAGGCTCTTCTGCCCACTCTGGCTCTTTGGATGCGCTGGTTTTTGGCGAGGACAGGGGAGCGGAGGTTTCTCTCGGGTATGTGGAAAGAGACTCTTTCATTGAGGTATTGGGGTCTGATGTTGTGGAGGGATTTGAAGGCATGTGTGAGTAGCTTGAAGGTTACTCTCTTCTCGATGGGGAGCCAGTGGAGGTCTCCTAGGTGGTGAGTGATGTGTCCATGTCGTGGGAGGCAGAGGACGAGTCTGGCCGCGGTGTTCTGGATGGTCTGGAGTTTTCGGAGCAGAGATTTGTTGATTCCGACATAGAGGGTGTTTCCGTAGTCCAATCTGCTAGTTATGAGTCCATGGGTGATGGTTTTTCTGGATTCGTGGGGGATCCACTTGAAGTTCTTGTGAAGGAGGCGGAGGGTGTTGAAGTACATGGAGGAGACTGCATTGATCTGTCAGGTAATGGTGAGGGAGGAGTCAAGTATAATGCTGAGGTTCCGGGCATGATCTGTGGGAGTGTGGGGGTAGCCGAGAGTGGTGGACCACCAGGTGTTGTCCAATGCTGAGGGGCTGGGTCCGAGGACGAGGACTTCTGTCTTCTTTGAGTTTAGCTTCAGACAGCTGCTGCTCATCCAGGATGCGATGTCTTTCATTCCTACCTGGAAGCTGAGTCAGATGGCGTTGGGTTGCTTCGTGAGGGATAGGATGAGCTGGGTTTTGTCAGCATATGATATTATGCTGAGTCCATGCTGTCTGATGATGGTGGCAAGGGGGGCCATGTAGATGTTGAAGAGCGTGGAGCTGAGCGATGATCCTTGGGGTACTCCACAGTTGATCACTGTGGGTTCGGAGATGAAAGGCGGGGAGTCTGTTTGTTTGGGTTCATCAGTAAGGTAAGAGCGGATCCAGTTGAGAGCATTTCCATGTATGCTGGCGTCGTGGAGTCTGGCAGTCAGGATGCGGTGGGAGACGGTGTTGAAGGCTGCAGAGAGGTCTAGTAGGATGAGGGCTGCCATGTGGCCCTGGTTGAGGAGGGTGCAGTTGTCATCTGTGGCAGCGAGGAGGGTGGTCTCGGTGCTGGTGTTGCTGTGGAATCTGGATTGGGAAAAGTTGAGGATGGAGTTGGCTTTGATGAAGTTCATGAGCTGAATGTTGACGATCTTCTCGGTGACTTTAGACGTGAAGGGCAGGAGAGAGATGGGTCTTTAGTTTTTGAGGTTCGTAGGATCTGTGGTGGGCTTCTTGAGGACAGGCTTAACTTCTGCATGTTTCCAGTCATTGGGCAAAGTGCCAGATTCAAAGGTGGCGTTGATGGTGATTTTTAGCTTGGGTGCTATGGTGGTGGTGGCTCTGTGGAAGATGTGTGGCGGGCAGGGGTCCGTGGGGGCTCCTGAGTGAACGCTCTTCATGGTCGTGGTGGTCTCATCGGTGGTGACTGGGGTCCAGTCTGAGATGATAGGCTGGCTGATGTTGCTGGTGGTAGGTGTGGTTTCAGTGTCTGGTGTCCGTTCATTGAAGTTATCGTAAAGGGACTTGATCTTGAGATGGCAGTAGGAGCCTAATTTGTTGCAGAGGTCCTGGGAAGGAGTGAGGTCCTTTTGGTGAATCTGATGTGTTGGTGGTATTCTGTCATGGCGTTCTTGAAGGTGGTCCGAGCTTTTGGGGTGTTGGTGTTTCTCCATACTTTCTTGAGACGTCTGCAGGTGCATCTGGATTCACAGAGGTTGGTGTTGAGCCAGGTGGCTTCCATGGGGCATTGTCTGTTGGAGTTACGGAGGGGGGCGAGCTTGTCTGCGAAGTTGGTGATCCATCTGTGTAATGAAAATTAAATGGGTGGCTCTCCCACCACGCCAGGGAGAGCTGCGCCGTGCTCTTGCTTCTTGTTTTTATTTTTCTTAGCAGCCTCGCGCTACGTCTCTCATCTCGGGGTGCCCAGTCCCACCCAGGCACCCCACTTGCAGAGACTCCACTTCGGGGGACAGCTCTGAGAACCCATCATCTGCAGCCCCTGCCGGCTCCCTGAGCCGACAGCACTCCAGTATGCTGCTGCTGGAGCCATAAGCACTCTTTTAGCCTGCCCGCCTGTATGGCTGTGGCTGGCCTCCCACTCCCCCAGGCACCTGGAGTGGGGCGGTTGGCCACGGGGGAATGTGCAGCTATGCAGCGCGTGAAAGGTAAATTGTTTTATTTATTTAATTACTTACCTTACTCCTGTCCGTCATATGTTAAACTCCACTATCCCCCCACCCTGCCCCTCCCCTGTCCCGCCACACCACCCTGCAGCACTCCCTCGGCAAGCCGCCACTGTGTTTATAATGTGTGTGCATCACGTTTATGCACCCGAGCATCACTATTGTGACTCTTCAGGGGTGCAGCGTGCCGGTTCATATTTACAAAGCCAGGCAAAGCCACCCTGCATGGCATTTCATGGTCTTGTAAATGTGAGGTAAGGCAATGCCTTACTTTGCATGGAAGTGGCATTCCATGGGAGTTGCTATGGGTGTTCCCAAGCAAAATCCATGATTTTTTACACTGCCTCAGATTTACAACATAATGTAAATCTGGGGCAGCTCCAAAACTAATGCCTTCCCAAAGCATGCGTAGTGAGGAAAAACGTTTACATTTCTTTTTTTTTGTAAGATGTTTTTTTTAATAAAAAAAAAAATACAAGTCACAGTTCTTTTGTTTGCAAACATTTCAATACAGTTAGGGGGTTCAAAACAACTTTATTTCGATTCATAACGAATCATAAAAAGCACATAGACATAAAATACATAATTAAGGGGTACAGTTACATCGGGTAGCAGTCACTGTTAAAATAGAGCAATTAAAATATTTACAAGATTTTTTAAAAAATGCGGAAATTCATCGATAATTACATCGGGTGTTGTCAAAACTGTTAAGTTATCTATTACCAAAACGTTTTTTAAGGCGAAAGGCAGCTACCAGAAAGTTAGCAACACTAAACATAGTTAGTGGTGAATCTAACTTTTTTAAATAAAATAGTGCAGGCTTGATTTGCACGAACCCCTTGTTCTTGAGCAATGGAACAATATACTTTTTCCTGGGCAGATCGTATATACCACAGAAGAACAGAAAATGAGCAGTGTCCTGCAGAGAAAAGCCATCACATTTACAGGCCGCTAAGTCCTCTGGCTTGGCCCATACCTTCGAGTCATTTAACAGAAAGTGAATCTGGTTAAGTCTTAGTTTGGTTAATAACCAGCGATGTAATGGAATAGACACTACTGTTAAATACGGTTCAATGGCCGGTGTAGTTTTGGAAATATAATGCTCCCTCACAGTAAGTTTCGCTAGCTCAGAGCTCTCCCGCTCCATTTCTCTCGCTTGGGAAAAAGTCACTTTGAACCATTCCAGGTCATTCTTAACGATGCAGTCTGGTTTATGAAAGAGATCTGGGCGGCCCAGGGAAGTTAATGTTTTTTTAATATATGCTAGCCACGGGATATTTTTCATATTGTCCAGAAGTAGGCAGTCTCTCATAATTGTGTGGTTCAGAGTTAAATTGGAATTCAGCCATGTTTTTAACCACATCAAGATAGGGGATTGTTTGATGGTGTCACTAATGTACCCCTGGCCTAGTTCCATGTGGACAGAAAAGGTGGCTGTGGATTGAGGTAGTCCTAAAAGCATACGTAAAAATCTGTTTTCTTCCGTCTGTATTGGTTCTATATTGTTGGAATAACCCCAAATGGAAGCCCCGTACCTTACTACTGAGATTGATTTTGCTCTGTAGAGTGCCAGCATCACTTCCGTTGGCTTTCCACCCAGACGTTTTGAGAAGCCGACAATGGCGGCTGCTGTTCTTTTCATGGCGTTAGTTTTGACGGATATTTGAGGTACCCATGTGCCCTTATCGTCATATACTACCCCCAGGTAGGTGAAAGTTCTCACATTAGAAATAGAAGTATTAGCACAGTAGAAGGTCTTCAAGTCCTTATTTTTTCTGCCGCCTACAGCCATAACATGGGACTTGTCTGTGTTGATTTTTAAGTCAAGGGAGGTCATAAAGACATCGAAGGATGTCAGTAGTCTTTGTAGCCCAAGAGGAGTACGTGCCACGAGTACCGCGTCGTCCGCGTAAAGGAGGACCGGGGTGGTCAGTCCGCCAAAACGCGGGACGTCGAGTGTTGCCAGCTTTAGTGTGGATTCGAGGTGGTTGATATAGAGTGTAAATAGCATTGGGGTGAGAATACACCCCTGTCGCACCCCTCTGGTAGACTTGAATACAGCTGTACAAACTCCTTCCGGCGTCATCCTAATGGACGCTTCTAGGTCCCGATGAGCCTCAGCCAGAAAATAAACCAAGGTAGGGTCCATCCCCAGTTCCAGGAGGATGTCCCACAGCCTGGACCTATTCACTAGGTCGAAGGCTGTGGACAAGTCCATGAACCCCAGGTAGATTGATCCACTAGATGCCACTGTGTATTTGCCTAGGATCAGATGTAAGTTGAGGCACTGGTCCTCCGTCCCTCTCCCCTTACGAAACCCGTATTGGGCATTTGATAAGATGTGATTGCTGGCAGCCCACTCGTCGATCCTTGCCAGTATCACTTTCCCCAAGATTTTGAAAGACGAGTCGATTAGTGAGATGGGGCGGTAGCACCTCGGGTCTCCCCTCTGGCCTTTCTTGAAGATTGGAATGATGGTGGCATGTGACCAGGAAACAGGCAAGCTATGTTTCATGGCGGCATTGAAGACGTTGGTCAAGATGTTAGCCCAGAAAGAGACATTTGCCTTGAACATATCTGCTGGGACGCCATCTGGGCCTGGCGCTTTCTTCCCTACTGTGTTGGTTATGGCTTTTTCAACTTCTTCCATATTAAAGGAGAGTGCTGGCTTAGGGGAGTTAGAATTGAGGATAGTAGGTGTTTCGCATATTTGGTCACTCCCATAGATGATTTTGAAATGAGCTAGCCAGTCCTCCTCACTGATGTTGGCCTCTAGGGTATCATTAGCTTCTCCAGAGAACAGGGGATTGTTTATAATGGCCCAGAAGCTGGAACTATCTCTTAAGGTGGCCTTTTCCATTAGTGAGGACCAGGCATCCTTTTTAAGAGCTTCTTTACGTTCATGAATAGTATTATAGTATTCTTGTCTTAGTCTGGCAACTTCCCCTCTGTCCCTTGGTGATTTTTTTAGTTCATTCAGGAGGCAAGTGTGTGCTTTCGAGCATGCTTTGTTGAACCAGCCCTTGGTCAGTTGAGTCTTTTTCCTGGATTTAACTGTAAGTTCATCAGAAATTAAAACACACAAAGTATCAAAGGCGGTGATTACATCCTCCCCCTGTTTGGAGTTGTCTTGGCAAATGTCTAATTCATCGCGGGCTTTGCTGCTTAGAGTCTTGAAGAACTCAGTTGGAACTACTTTGGACCACTTCAGCCTTCTACCTTGGTCCGTGGGCCGCACGGCCAGCTCAGGCATTTTGATCGTCCCCTCCTTGAGTAGGCCCGCAGAACTGACAAGCTCAAGGATGACTGGGTTATGGTCACTAAACGCGGCCACAACTGCTTTGTAAAAGACGACCCAACTTAATAATCCAGGGGAGACAAAGATGTAATCAATGATCGATTCAGAATTTCTAGCACTGTATGTCATAACCCTTTCACTGTAGGCGTTGAACCCCGGTTCGTAGAGGTCCACGTTCACAAGGAGGTTTTCTAGTGCCAGACCTTTAGTATTGTGTTCAAAGTGTTGGTAATCGCCTGAGGTAGGGCAGTCAGTGTCTTCAATGTGGCAGGAAAGCCTGCAGAGATGTGTGTTAAAATCCCCCATAATTATAGTGTGCAACAAAGTGGTTTGGCGTTCTTTAAAATTAATCAGAAAAGACTGTAGAGAACAGAGATGCTCAGTGGAGTGTCCGTCTGCTACAGAGTTATAAAAATTTATAAGAATATATTTGTGACCATTGGCTAAGCTGATCTCTAGACACAAGAAATTGGGGGAGTTAGTGGTTATTTGTTTAATGGTTCCCGCCAATTGGACAGTAATCATGATCATAAGGCCCCCTTTGTCCCTTCCACTGGAAGATCCAGTAGCTGGGACAAAGTAAGATGTAAACCCAGGAACCCAGAAATCGCCATTGCAGTCCCAGGTTTCTTGTAGGGCTATAATGTCATGTTGGTTCAGAAGGTTCAGCCAAACACTGTCCTCCCTTTTTGAGCGAAGGCCGGCTATGTTCCAGCTTATGAGTTTAGGCCTTCTGTTGGGAGCTCCTAGAGGGGGACAGTTCCCTGTAGGTTGTCTGGACATAGGGGTATTAGTGACTGGGCGTCAATCTTGTTCATCCGCCTGAGTCAAGGGCATGAATATATTATGCAGGGTTAAAGTGCTATTAAGGGACATTGGAATGTGTGTGACCGCCTTATGATTACTCAACCTATTAATCGTGGACCAGCTATAGTCTGGTTCTGGTTGAGTGTTATCGGGATGGGAGGGCAAGCTAGGTGTCCTATCGAATCCCCTGCCTTGGTCATAACCCAAGTTCGAAAAAGGGTGAGGTCTAGGTTTGGGATAGAAGAAGCTCAGGGGTACGGCACGGGGCCCAGCAATTAAGCCCTCTAAGGGTGAAGCATCCCAGAGTAATCTACGGGCCTCTCCCGGATTATTGAAGTTAATTATCAAGCAGTCTCCCTCAGTTGTTTTATTGGTACGCCCGATCCAGCCCACCCGCCGAACAGAGATAATGGCATTGGAAACTTCGTTGTCTCCTGAGCAGGTCGAATTTGCCTAAGACTTAGTCCTGGCTAGCAATTGGGGCAGATGTTCATGTTCACCTGACTTAAGTGGGGGAACATTTACCAAGATGGCTACAAAAGGGGCAGCCTCGGGAGGTAGGTTAATAAAAGGTTGACGAACAGGTTTGGGAAGGCTAGGTAGGTTCTGTTGACCTGTAGTAGCAGGAGCTGCAGGCTTATTTGTTACTCCTGTTATACTAGGGATGTCTATCGTGGTAGTTGCTGGTCTGGAGGACGAGTTGGATGCAACACTCCTGGCAACTGAGAAATCTTCCCTTGGTCTTTTAGTACCAAAGTTGGGTTGAGGACATTTAGAACCTAGGTCCGCCGGTGTATTACCTTTAAAAACAAAAGTGGCTGGGTCGGCTATTTTGTGGTGTTCATTCAGGCGTTCACATTTCCTTAGGATGCCATCGACGCACTGGTGTAAGACGTCTATGATGTCTGAGGCTATTTTTGTAAGTGTGGGCTCTATCTTGTCAGTGATTACTTTTTCCACCATGTCTCTGATAGCCTTTTCAAGTGAACCCACTGTGCCCTTTCCTCCCTTGAGATTCTGCGTATTCCTTTTTTTATACTGTCTTTTTGCCTGCTTTGTGCTTGATGTTCTGCGTGCTCGAGCTGAGCTAGGAGGTTTGGGGGTAGCCCCATTAGAGTCAGCAGTAGTAGGGTGAGGAGGTAACGCAGACACCTCGGGCGGGGCAATAACAATTTTTGGTTCAAGGGGAACAGATGTGATACCGAGTTGTGGATGGCTTGACTCTCCTTGCTGTTCAGTGATGGTTCTAGCCCCAATTTGCGTTCGGTTCTTGCAATTTCGATAGTCAACTTCCCCACCTCCGAGGTTAGGAAAGAGAGAATGCTATTAGATTTCCTGGGGACTTTATCCTTGGGTGTACCACCCACAGTGGGGGAGGGTAGCTTTCTCTTACCCATTTGAGCCTGAGTCCTGGATCCTGGGCGTAAGGGGGGTGGCCCGTCCCGTCCCTAGACGGCCACAGACGGCCCGCCCTCTGCCCGGGCTCCGCCCGGCTCCATCCGCGCGCGTCCGCGACGCGGAGGAAGCTGTTCCCTTTTATGCGCCTCCTGGCGCTTTCCCACAGGAAGAGGAAGCGGTGATGAAGCAGAGCAAGCTGGAAGCTGTAGTCCAGTCACAGCGTCAGGAACCCAGCGGCGCTGCGTGGTTGAGCCTGGCAGGTTGGTGCAGCGTGCAGCATGCAGTGTAGCGCTATGACCCCTCCTGGAGCCGGTATGCGCTAGCGGTGTCCCCCGCTCCTCTGTGGGAGCTGTTCCCTTTTATGCGCCTCCTGGCGCTTTCCCACAGGAAGAGGAAGCGGTGATGAAGCAGAGCAAGCTGGGAGCTGTAGTCCAGTCACAGAGTCAGGAACCCAGCGGCGCTGCGTGGTTGAGCCTGGCAGGTTGGTGCAGCGTGCAGCATGCAGTGTAGCGCTATGACCCCTCCTGGAGCCGGTATGCGCTAGCGGTGTCCCCCGCTCCTCTGTGGGAGCTGTTCCCTTTTATGCGCCTCGTGGCGCTTTCCCACAGGAAGAGGAAGCGGTGATGAAGCAGAGCAAGCTGGGAGCTGTAGTCCAGTCACAGCGTCAGGAACCCAGCGACGCTGCGTGGTTGAGCCTGGCAGGTTGGTGCAGCGTACAGCATGCAGTGTAGCGCTATGACCCCTCCTGGAGCCGGTATGCGCTAGCGGTGTCCCCCGCTCCTCTGTGGGAGCTGTTCCCTTTTATGCGCCTCCTGGCGCTTTCCCACAGGAAGAGGAAGCGGTGATGAAGCAGAGCAAGCTGGGAGCTGTAGTCCAGTCACAGCGTCAGGAACCCAGCGGCGCTGCGTGGTTGAGCCTTACAACAAACAAATGATGGACGGAATGCTGACAATGCATACATTCTCCCCCAGTCAAGAGATCTGGGTTAAATCCATCGTTCTTTTGCCCACTACACCACCCCAGTTTAGACATGGCCATATGCAAATCAGTCTTGACCCTGTGCCTCATGGGAACAGTCCAGCCCGAACTGCCAAGCCATGTCTTCCCTGGACCGGAATCAAGCATCCTAGGACCGGTTTCTGGCTATCAGCCGTCATCAGCCAGGATAGCTTGACTCCAGTGGCGTAGTGAGCACGGGTCCCACGTCTGGGAATACCCATCCCACTTAGGGCGAAAAGCGTTACAACAAACAAATGATGGACGGAATGCTGACAATGCATACATTCTCCCCCAGTCAAGAGATCTGGGTTAAATATATCGTTCTTTTGCCCACTACACCACCCCAGTTTAGACATGGCCATATGCAAATCAGTCTTGACCCTGTGCCTCATGGGAACAGTCCAGCCCGAACTGCCAAGCCATGTCTTCCCTGGACCGGAATCAAGCATCCTAGGACCGGTTTCTGGCTTTCAGCCGTCATCAGCCAGGATAGCTTGACTCCAGTGGCGTAGTGAGCACGGGTCCCACGTCTGGGAATACCCATCCCACTTAGGGCGAAAAGCGTTACAACAAACAAATGATGGACGGAATGCTGACAATGCATACATTCTCCCCCAGTCAAGAGATCTGGGTTAAATCCATCGTTCTTTTGCCCACTACACCACCCCAGTTTAGACATGGCCATATGCAAATCAGTCTTGACCCTGTGCCTCATGGGAACAGTCCAGCCCGAACTGCCAAGCCATGTCTTCCCTGGACCGGAATCAAGCATCCTAGGACCGGTTTCTGGCTATCAGCCGTCATCAGCTAGGATAGCTTGACTCCAGTGGCGTAGTGAGCACGGGTACCACGTCTGGGAATACCCATCCCACTTAGGGCGAAAAGCGTTACAACAAACAAATGATGGACGGAATGCTGACAATGCATACATTCTCCCCCAGTCAAGAGATCTGGGTTAAATCCATCGTTCTTTTGCCCACTACACCACCCCAGTTTAGACATGGCCATATGCAAATCAGTCTTGACCCTGTGCCTCATGGGAACAGTCCAGCCCGAACTGCCAAGCCATGTCTTCCCTGGACCGGAATCAAGCATCCTAGGACCGGTTTCTGGCTATCAGCCGTCATCAGCCAGGATAGCTTGACTCCAGTGGCGTAGTGAGCACGGGTCCCACGTCTGGGAATACCCATCCCACTTAGGGCGAAAAGCGTTACAACAAACAAATGATGGACGGAATGCTGACAATGCATACATTCTCCCCCATTCAAGAGATCTGGGTTAAATCCATCGTTCTTTTGCCCACTACACCACCCCAGTTTAGACATGGCCATATGCAAATCAGTCTTGACCCTGTGCCTCATGGGAACAGTCCAGCCCGAACTGCCAAGCCATGTCTTCCCTGGACCGGAATCAAGCATCCTAGGACCGGTTTCTGGCTATCAGCCGTCATCAGCCAGGATAGCTTGACTCCAGTGGCTTAGTGAGCACGGGTCCCACGTCTGGGAATACCCATCCCACTTAGGGCGAAAAGCGTTACAACAAACAAATGATGGACGGAATGCTGACAATGCATACATTCTCCCCCATTCAAGAGATCTGGGTTAAATCCATCGTTCTTTTGCCCACTACACCACCCCAGTTTAGACATGGCCATATGCAAATCAGTCTTGACCCTGTGCCTCATGGGAACAGTCCAGCCCGAACTGCCAAGCCATGTCTTCCCTGGACCGGAATCAAGCATCCTAGGACCGGTTTCTGGCTATCAGCCGTCATCAGCCAGGATAGCTTGACTCCAGTGGCGTAGTGAGCACGGGTCCCACGTCTGGGAATACCCATCCCACTTAGGGCGAAAAGCGTTACAACAAACAAATGATGGACGGAATGCTGACAATGCATACATTCTCCCCCAGTCAAGAGATCTGGGTTAAATCCATCGTTCTTTTGCCCACTACACCACCCCAGTTTAGACATGGCCATATGCAAATCAGTCTTGACCCTGTGCCTCATGGGAACAGTCCAGCCCGAACTGCCAAGCCATGTCTTCCCTGGACCGGAATCAAGCATCCTAGGACCGGTTTCTGGCTATCAGCCGTCATCAGCTAGGATAGCTTGACTCCAGTGGCGTAGTGAGCACGGGTACCACGTCTGGGAATACCCATCCCACTTAGGGCGAAAAGCGTTACAACAAACAAATGATGGACGGAATGCTGACAATGCATACATTCTCCCCCAGTCAAGAGATCTGGGTTAAATCCATCGTTCTTTTGCCCACTACACCACCCCAGTTTAGACATGGCCATATGCAAATCAGTCTTGACCCTGTGCCTCATGGGAACAGTCCAGCCCGAACTGCCAAGCCATGTCTTCCCTGGACCGGAATCAAGCATCCTAGGACCGGTTTCTGGCTATCAGCCGTCATCAGCCAGGATAGCTTGACTCCAGTGGCGTAGTGAGCACGGGTCCCACGTCTGGGAATACCCATCCCACTTAGGGCGAAAAGCGTTACAACAAACAAATGATGGACGGAATGCTGACAATGCATACATTCTCCCCCATTCAAGAGATCTGGGTTAAATCCATCGTTCTTTTGCCCACTACACCACCCCAGTTTAGACATGGCCATATGCAAATCAGTCTTGACCCTGTGCCTCATGGGAACAGTCCAGCCCGAACTGCCAAGCCATGTCTTCCCTGGACCGGAATCAAGCATCCTAGGACCGGTTTCTGGCTATCAGCCGTCATCAGCCAGGATAGCTTGACTCCAGTGGCTTAGTGAGCACGGGTCCCACGTCTGGGAATACCCATCCCACTTAGGGCGAAAAGCGTTACAACAAACAAATGATGGACGGAATGCTGACAATGCATACATTCTCCCCCATTCAAGAGATCTGGGTTAAATCCATCGTTCTTTTGCCCACTACACCACCCCAGTTTAGACATGGCCATATGCAAATCAGTCTTGACCCTGTGCCTCATGGGAACAGTCCAGCCCGAACTGCCAAGCCATGTCTTCCCTGGACCGGAATCAAGCATCCTAGGACCGGTTTCTGGCTATCAGCCGTCATCAGCCAGGATAGCTTGACTCCAGTGGCGTAGTGAGCACGGGTCCCACGTCTGGGAATACCCATCCCACTTAGGGCGAAAAGCGTTACAACAAACAAATGATGGACGGAATGCTGACAATGCATACATTCTCCCCCAGTCAAGAGATCTGGGTTAAATCCATCGTTCTTTTGCCCACTACACCACCCCAGTTTAGACATGGCCATATGCAAATCAGTCTTGACCCTGTGCCTCATAGGAACAGTCCAGCCCGAACTGCCAAGCCATGTCTTCCCTGGACCGGAATCAAGCATCCTAGGACCGGTTTCTCGCTATCAGCCGTCATCAGCCAGGATAGCTTGACTCCAGTGGCGTAGTGAGCACGGGTCCCACGTCTGGGAATACCCATCCCACTTAGGGCGAAAAGCGTTACAACAAACAAATGATGGACGGAATGCTGACAATGCATACATTCTCCCCCAGTCAAGAGATCTGGGTTAAATCCATCGTTCTTTTGCCCACTACACCACCCCAGTTTAGACATGGCCATATGCAAATCAGTCTTGACCCTGTGCCTCATGGGAACAGTCCAGCCCGAACTGCCAAGCCATGTCTTCCCTGGACCGGAATCAAGCATCCTAGGACCGGTTTCTGGCTATCAGCCGTCATCAGCCAGGATAGCTTGACTCCAGTGGCGTAGTGAGCACGGGTCCCACGTCTGGGAATACCCATCCCACTTAGGGCGAAAAGCGTTACAACAAACAAATGATGGACGGAATGCTGACAATGCATACATTCTCCCCCAGTCAAGAGATCTGGGTTAAATCCATCGTTCTTTTGCCCACTACACCACCCCAGTTTAGACATGGCCATATGCAAATCAGTCTTGACCCTGTGCCTCATGGGAACAGTCCAGCCCGAACTGCCAAGCCATGTCTTCCCTGGACCGGAATCAAGCATCCTAGGACCGGTTTCTGGCTATCAGCCGTCATCAGCCAGGATAGCTTGACTCCAGTGGCGTAGTGAGCACGGGTCCCACGTCTGGGAATACCCATCCCACTTAGGGCGAAAAGCGTTACAACAAACAAATGATGGACGGAATGCTGACAATGCATACATTCTCCCCCAGTCAAGAGATCTGGGTTAAATCCATCGTTCTTTTGCCCACTACACCACCCCAGTTTAGACATGGCCATATGCAAATCAGTCTTGACCCTGTGCCTCATGGGAACAGTCCAGCCCGAACTGCCAAGCCATGTCTTCCCTGGACCGGAATCAAGCATCCTAGGACCGGTTTCTGGCTATCAGCCGTCATCAGCCAGGATAGCTTGACTCCAGTGGCGTAGTGAGCACGGGTCCCACGTCTGGGAATACCCATCCCACTTAGGGCGAAAAGCGTTACAACAAACAAATGATGGATGGAATGCTGACAATGCATACATTCTCCCCCAGTCAAGAGATCTGGGTTAAATCCATCGTTCTTTTGCCCACTACACCACCCCAGTTTAGACATGGCCATATGCAAATCAGTCTTGACCCTGTGCCTCATGGGAACAGTCCAGCCCGAACTACCAAGCCATGTCTTCCCTGGACCGGAATCAAGCATCCTAGGACCGGTTTCTGGCTATCAGCCGTCATCAGCCAGGATAGCTTGACTCCAGTGGCGTAGTGAGCACGGGTCCCACGTCTGGGAATACCCATCCCACTTAGGGCGAAAAGCGTTACAACAAACAAATGATGGACGGAATGCTGACAATGCATACATTCTCCCCCAGTCAAGAGATCTGGGTTAAATCCATCGTTCTTTTGCCCACTACACCACCCCAGTTTAGACATGGCCATATGCAAATCAGTCTTGACCCTGTGCCTCATGGGAACAGTCCAGCCCGAACTGCCAAGCCATGTCTTCCCTGGACCGGATTCAAGCATCCTAGGACCGGTTTCTGGCTATCAGCCGTCATCAGTCAGGATAGCTTGACTCCAGTGGCGTAGTGAGCACGGGTCCCACGTCTGGGAATACCCATCCCACTTAGGGCGAAAAGCGTTACAACAAACAAATGATGGACGGAATGCTGACAATGCATACATTCTCCCCCAGTCAAGAGATCTGGGTTAAATCCATCGTTCTTTTGCCCACTACACCACCCCAGTTTAGACATGGCCATATGCAAATCAGTCTTGACCCTGTGCCTCATGGGAACAGTCCAGCCCGAACTGCCAAGCCATGTCTTCCCTGGACCGGAATCAAGCATCCTAGGACCGGTTTCTGGCTATCAGCCGTCATCAGCCAGGATAGCTTGACTCCAGTGGCGTAGTGAGCACGGGTCCCACGTCTGGGACTACGCATCCCACTTAGGGCGAAAAGCGTTACAACAAACAAATGATGGACGGAATGCTGACAATGCATACATTCTCCCCCAGTCAAGAGATCTGGGTTAAATCCATCGTTCTTTTGCCCACTACACCACCCCAGTTTAGACATGGCCATATGCAAATCAGTCTTGACCCTGTGCTTCATGGGAACAGTCCAGCCCGAACTGCCAAGCCATGTCTTCCCTGGACCGGAATCAAGCATCCTAGGACCGGTTTCTGGCTATCAGCCGTCATCAGCCAGGATAGCTTGACTCCAGTGGCGTAGTGAGCACGGGTCCCACGTCTGGGAATACCCATCCCACTTAGGGCGAAAAGCGTTACAACAAACAAATGATGGACGGAATGCTGACAATGCATACATTCTCCCCCAGTCAAGAGATCTGGGTTAAATCCATCGTTCTTTTGCCCACTACACCACCCCAGTTTAGACATGGCCATATGCAAATCAGTCTTGACCCTGTGCCTCATGGGAACAGTCCAGCCCGAACTGCCAAGCCATGTCTTCCCTGGACCGGAATCAAGCATCCTAGGACCGGCAGGTTGATGCAGCGTGCAGCATGCAGTGTAGCGCTATGACCCCTCCTGGAGCCGGTATGCGCTAGCGGTGTCCCCCGCTCCTCTGTGGGAGCTGTTGCCTTTTATGCGCCTCCTGGCGCTTTCCCACAGGAAGAGGAAGCGGTGGTGAAGCAGAGCAAGCTGGGAGCTGTAGTCCAGTCACAGCGTCAGGAACCCAGCGGCGCTGCGTGGTTGAGCCTGGCAGGTTGGTGCAGCGTGCAGCATGCAGTGTAGCGCTATGACCCCTCCTGGAGCCGGTATGCGCTAGCGGTGTCCCCCGCTCCTCTGTGGGAGCTGTTCCCTTTTATGCGCCTCCTGGCGCTTTCCCACAGGAAGAGGAAGCGGTGATGAAGCAGAGCAAGCTGGGAGCTGTAGTCCAGTCACAGCGTCAGGAACCCAGCGGCGCTGCGTGGTTGAGCCTGGCAGGTTGGTGCAGCGTGCAGCATGCAGTGTAGCGCTATGACCCCTCCTGGAGCCGGTATGCGCTAGCGGTGTCCCCCGCTCCTCTGTGGGAGCTGTTCCCTTTTATGCGCCTCCTGGCGCTTTCCCACAGGAAGAGGAAGCGGTGATGAAGCAGAGCAAGCTGGGAGCTGTAGTCCAGTCACAGCGTCAGGAACCCAGCGGCGCTGCGTGGTTGAGCCTGGCAGGTTGGTGCAACGTGCAGCATGCAGTGTAGCGCTATGACCCCTCCTGGAGCCGGTATGCTACATCATTTACTTATACAATGGGATCAACAGTAAATCAGCCACATGCCATTACATCATCTCTATTATTCATTCTCATCTCCATTTCCTTGGTAGGCGAGGTACACAGTTCCCCCCGATACGTGTTCCATGTGCTCCATTTTTTATCCCACTTCTTAGCACAACCTCTAGATTTGAACACTTCTTTTTCCGCTATCATGCATCGGTCTAATTCCTTTGCCCAACTCTCTGGCGATGGCACCTCTGCCACCCCCCACTTCATTGCAATCACCCGTTTTACAAGCGTGTATCCCAGAGTGGTTAGTTTTTGTGTACCTCCATAAGGTCTGTCGCCTCCCATATATTAAAGAGCCTCAGGTGTGGTTTTAAGGTAATCTCTTTGCCAGTGCCCTCTGCATGTGCCTTGTAGCCTTCTCCCATAAAACTTGTATGTGTGGACAGTCCCAAGTAATGTGGTAAAGGTCGCCTCCTGACGACATTGGTGGAGACACAGCCCATCCAATCTATTCCCCATTTTCGCTAACATGACCCCTGTAAGGTAAGTTTACTGCAGGATTTTTAATTGAATCAGACGGAGCCTAAGAGAAATGACTGCTTCTCTCAGGGACATCAGTGTTGCTTGCCAGTCGTCCTCTTCAATTTGCCCCATGTCAGCTTTCCACCTTTCTCAAAGAATATAAAAAGGATCTGGCATATTATCACATAGTTTCCTATATGTCAATGATACGGCCTTCTCTGATATAGGTTCCGACAGCAGTCGGTCCTCTAGGTCAGCATCGTAGAGTCACGGGGGGCAAGATGGCCGCTGTAACGTTGTGCTGAGAGGACGCATCCTTTCTCTCCCGCGCTGGACAATGAGTTATTGAGTAAAATGCTCTGTTATCCGTAAAAAACTACCCCTGATGGAGTGTGCACGATGGTGGCATAAAGGTTTATCTAAAGCCCAGCACGTTAAGAGACAAGCGCTTTGGATCGGGCAGCTTTGGATCTACATCAAGAAAGTGATTACGAGGTACTTAGCCGGGCATCCCATGGCTCCTAAGGTACACACTCGAGCTGCGAATCAAGAGAAAGGGAGCGAGAGGGGGGGCAAGACATCGGACCCTCCAGCAGCAGCGAAGACAGGAGTAGCTGTTAGCTCCAAAACAGACACTCTCACGGGCGCGATCAGGAAAGTATTCCCACCACCTCTGATGGAGAAATCGAAGAAAGTAAGGAAAGGAGATACACGGAAGCCGAGCGCGGATACTAAAAGCAGGAATCAGGACACGGGAATGCTGCAACCTACCATGTCAGAGATGCTGTCTGCGAAGGTGAGTCAGCGCCGAAAGCGCCGAAAGTGAAACAGAACTCGGCTGAACCACAGATACCGGTGGAAGTAGGTGGATTGAACACTGGAGGTGAGCAACAGAATGAGTCTGAAGGCAGTGGTAAAGGGGAGCCCAGAGGGGGACTGGCTATCAGCAAAGGGAATTCGGGAGGCACGATTGCAGATATGCTGGGGGCTTTAATGCTTGTGGAAGAAGAGTTGAACGCATCCAAGAAAGTGATCGGCACCTGGGGCAGCAGGGACAGCCTTGCAAATCAGAAATTCATGGGGGAATCAAACGCGGGCAAGAACCCTCTGGAGGGAGGGGATTGTACCTCTCTAGAAGGGGAGTTTTTTTCTGTAAATGAAGATTCTGGGTCAGCACCTTCATCGGAATCCAACACAGAGGAGGATGACCTGGATGACCAGGATGGTACTGAGTCAGACATTAGCACACCAGGGAAAGAATCCACAACTAAGAAAGGGTATGCAAAATTAAGGAGGCAGGAACCCAATTCATCCAGGCACTCAGAGAAACGGCTATTGTGGGATTATTCTGCGACCTCGCAAGTATACCAGGAGGAGGACAACTCCGGCAATATTACTGAGATTGCGGCAGCAGGCGGTACCCCTCCCCAGGGGGGTCCCTTTCATACTCTGTTTACTACTCTCAAACAGATGCAAAGCGAAGCAAGAGCTGAAAGCCGCAGAGCGAGACAGGCATCAAAGAAAATCCAGTGTAGCTTAAAGAAGGTTAATAAGCTATACGATGAACTTGTGGACCGCGTAACAGAGGTTGAGGAGCGTACCGGCAAACTTGAGGGTGATGTTGAGAGATGGCACTCATTCAAGACAGAGCAAGAAAAAATGGCGGAGGACATGCGCTGGAAGATGGAGGATTTTGAAAATAGACAGAGGAGGAACAATGTTAGATTGCTGGGTGTGGCAGAGGGGTCAGAGGGACAGGATGTTAGACAATTTGTGATAAATCTCTTGAAGGGAGCTTTCCCAGAATCCCAGTGGCAGTGGGAAATAGAAATACAGAGGGCGCACAGGTTCCCTTTCACAATGAAGAAAGCTCAGGCCACAGGAGGAGCAGGGAGGGGCGGTCAGCAAAATCACCCGAGGGCAATACTAATCTATGTTGGGAACTTCTTGCTTAGGGAGGAGATTCTGAGCAAGGCAAGATCAGACAGTAGGAAGACTTTTGAAGGCAACACTTTTTTTGCCAGGCCTGACTTCTGCCATTTCACCGTAGAGAGGAGATGGAAGTTAAGGCAGATGATTGCTCCCTTTCAAGCCCTGGGGTTGGAAGCATGTCTACTGTACCCGGCTAGGCTTAAAGTGGTTGTGAGGGGGAAAATTTGGATGTTCAACTCTGAGATCAAAGCCGAGCTCTTCTTGGAGGAAATGAGGAAGCAGAAGGGAGGATAGGAGATATGGGTATCTGCATACACAAAAGTACCACCTGAGTATAGATGAAAGTGTTAGAGATAAAAAGGGATAAAAAGGGTAACACAGCATAGGTAAGGTACTTGGCGGGAGGGGGATGCGACTAGTGCAACTAAAGGCGGGCACACATAGGTCTGTTGACCTATTTGCCTGTAAGAGGGAGGGGGCGGGGGGAGCAGCGCAGGGGGGAGAAGGAGGGGGTGGAGGCAGGGGGGGGGAAACAGCAACAATTGTGTTTTTTGTTAAATTAGAAGGTTTGGCACATTGCTACCTACGTAGGAAATACTGGATCTACACAAGCTGATTTGAAGATGGCGAATAAAGGTTATCTCTGGCTGGATCTACGAATGTCAACGATATGGCGTGCAGGATAGCATCAATCAATATATGTGGTCTTAATGAGCCGAGTAAGAGGATGAGAGTAGCAGCATATCTGAAACCTATGCGATTAGACTTGATATGCCTTCAAGAGACTCATATAGAAGCGGGGAGGACATATCTTCTGGAGCAATTAGGGTTTAAGGTATTGGCTTGCACTAAGCAGGGGTCTAGGACCAGAGGGGTAGTAATTCTTGGTAGGCAAAGGGATGTGATTGTAGGGAAGAAAAAGGAAGATCAATGGGGTAGATGGGTTATTTTAGAAGTATGTTTTAGGGGCCAGAAATTAACTCTTGTTTCAATTTATGGTTCTACGGAAGACGATCCAGATGTATTTCAGTTCCTTGAAATTGAGTTAGCTCAGTGGCCTGAGCCCATAGTATGCTGTGGAGATTTTAACATCCATGATCTAGAGAGCTCATTTACACGTCCAGATGCGATATATCGGGGTAGGAAGAAGAAAGTATTTAGGGCATTAGCTGATATGGTCACACATAATGCCCTGGTTGATCCTTGGGTGAAGCTACATCCCCACCTAGATGGCAGCACCTTCTTCTCCGCCCCACATAAGATCATGGTTAGGCTGGACTACTTTCTGATATCTAATTGTCTGCTCTCTGGATCACAAGTGGAGAAGCTACCTAGGGTGATTTCAGATCATAGTCCGGTTATTCTCACTATCAAAATTAAACAAACACCCAAAATACCCTCACAGTGGACTTTTGAGAGAGGCCTGCTAAAGGATCCTGTATATAGGGAGCACATGACAGCTTGGATTAAATTCTTTTGGGATATTAACAGGGGGACAGCAGCTCCAGGAGTGGTCTGGGATACTTTCAAGGCAGGAGTACGGGGAGAAACAATTAGTTTTGTTCTAGGAAGACAAAAGAGAGAAAGAGACAAGAGAGAGCAGGTTGGGCAGAGACTATTAAGAGAGGAAGGGAATTTAAGTAGGGCCATAGTAAAAAACTTACCTTTAGAAGAGTACCTGCTTAAAATTATAGCTTTAAAAGCTGAAGCAGTAGAAGGGTTTGCTAGACAAGCTGCAGATCATTTTTTGACAAAGAAGGAAAAGACGTACGAACTTAGTGAGAAGGTGGGTCGGGTCCTGGCTAGCAGAACCAGGCAGAGAGTGGCTGCAGCGGGAATAAAAGAAATCAGGGATGCATATGGAAATATGGTTATGGACTCTGATCTAGTAAGGGAAGTGTTTAGAAAGTTTTATGCAGATCTGTATACCCCAGAGGGTCCAACAAGACTACGAGAGGTTGAAGAATACCTGAGAGATATTTCTCCGCCGATAATGTCCGAAGAAGATAGGGAGCTATTAGATGAGCCCCTACAGTTGGAAGAATTCAACGAGGCCCTTGGTAGCTTACCAGCTGGTAAAGCAGCAGGACCAGACCAAATCCCGCTTGAATTTTACCAAATATTTAAAAAAGTGCTTGTGGCAGATATGTTTTTAATAATGCAACAAGCTCAATTAGGGGAATCTAGTCCGGAATCATGGGGAGGGGCTGACATAATTGTAATTTTGAAAAAAGGGAAGCCACCAGAAGCACCAGGATCATATAGACCAATCACACTAATGAATTTGGATATTAAAATATATTCTAAAATTCTAGCAAAGAGGCTGGCTGGGATCATTGAGCAGTTGGTAACCCCCATACAGCATGGATTTATTCCTGGAAAAGGGACAACGCAGCACGTTAGGACTGTTGTTACAATGCTCGACTCCGCAGGAATCCTAGGGGATCCTGTCGCAGCACTTTTTCTAGATGCTGAGAAGGCATTTGACAGGGTCTCCTGGGATTACCTTTGGCAGGTTATGAGGTGGTGCGGGATGGGGGAACCTTTTGTTAAAGCCATACGGATACTCTACAGTAACCCAATAGCGAGAATTAGAGTAAACGGAGGGCTGTCAGATACAGTTAAAATCGCTAGGGGGACTAGGCAGGGTTGTCCCTCCTCTCCCCTCCTTTTTGCGTTATATCTCGAACCGCTACTGCGACGACTGGAAGCTAATCAGGAGATACCACCGATGAGGGTAAACAGATGCATGGTAAAGACTTTAGCCTATGCAGATGATATAGCTATTTTAACGCCGAACCCCACTTTAGCTATAAAGGAGGTCGAGGCAGAGGCCGATGTGTTTGGACGGATATCGGGCTATAGTTTAAATAGATTAAAAACGCAGATTATAAAAAACACCTACGCTATATGTAATGACGATAGGGTGGTTAACTCGGCAGTGTATTTAGGGGTATCATTAGTGGCGGATTTGGATAAAATTGTAGAAATGAATTTGACCCCCTTGATTGATAAGGTGAAGAGAGATCAGGAGAGGATGAATAACTTACATCTTTCTCTACTGGGATGTATTAACGTGATTAAAATGTTGATCTTGCCCAAATTTTTATATTTCTTTCGCTCTATCCCTCTGGTCTTTGAAGCCAAATGGTTTAATATGCTAGAGAGAGTACTAAATAGGTTTATCTGGGCGCATGGGAAAACCAGGCGGGCCTATAGGTATATGACTCTCCCAAGAGAAAGAGGGGGATGGGGGGCCCCTGATTTTAGGTTATATCAAATGGCTGCAGCACTACAGTATATGCAGGGGTTAATTGGGGGTGGGGGGCTCGATACAGGGGTTACGATCATGTCTACGGAAGTCTACTCTATAGTACTGGGGGCCGAGGCAGAAAATAATTTCTTAAACAGGGTTGAGTTTGGATACCATAAAAGGACCAGATTTAAGACTGTAGTGGCAGCATATAGGATATGGAATGTCTTTCTAAAAAAAATGGGACTCGGAAGATACAATAGATATACCAGGCTCTATAAGAATAAATCCTTTCCTACAGAAGTATTTGCTGATCCAATAATGGCAAGATGGTCTCAAAAAGGGATAGTACAGATTGGAGACTTAATGGACGAGGAAGGGATCGTACAGTTTGTAGACCTCACCTTTAAGTATGGTATTGAGAGAAAGGACTTTTTAAAATATTTACAGTTAAGGAGTTTTCTTTGTCGTAAGCAGGGTGGCAGTGCGGGGTTTAATAGTAATGAAGTACTGGAGAAAATAAAAATAGGAAGGGACTGTACAATTAGATCTTTTTATGCATTCTTAGTAAAAGGGAAGATGGATGATATGGAGAAAGTTAGTAATAAGTGGGTTGGAAAATTGGGGGGGGAGCCTGGAAGTTTTCAAGAATCCTTGAACATGGGTTGTAATATTTTGTGTTCGGGACCCCTACAATCGCAGCACTACAAGACTTTATTCTCATTGTAGCCCACCCCCGCCAGAATAGCTAAATGGGGAGGCTCCACTGGCACCACCTGTCCCCGATGTAATGCAGGGGACGCAGATATAATTCATATGTTTGCTATCTGCCCCCAGCTGTATAGTTTGATTAAAAATGTGGAAGATTTCCTTGCTAATACACTTGACATACGAATAAAATTGACACCTTTGAGGATTTTGTTTGGGAGAGATAACCAGGATGGACCTGAATATAAGGAGTTTATGTTTATGGCTACTGCAGTTTTGAGGTTGACGATAGCAAGAGCATGGTTAGAAAAGATCCCCCCGGGAATGCAAAGATGGTTGGTAAATTTATTAGCTAGCTATAACCTTGAGAAAGCAATATATGCACGCAAGGGTAAAAGGGGTAGAAGGCTAGGGTTAAAAATTTGGGAACCAATAGCGAAGTGGAAAGAGACTATGGCATTACAGGATACTGCAACACAATATGCAATATAGGTCTATTTGCTACCTGTTCTTTAATCTGTGCTCTTTGTTAGTTGATATTGTTTAAATTTCAAATCAGATAAAGTGAAATTATGGATGGTTTTCAAAATTGGCTGGAAAATGTACAAATGCAAAATATGTAATACAATGTGTATACTGAGAAAAAGGGGTAAAATAATAAAAATTTATTTAAAAAAAAAAAAGCAGTCGGTCCTCTAGAGGGGATGACACTGGCATGTCCGCGATGGCCGTGAGTGCTGCTTTAAGGGCATGATGGACCTGCAAGTAACGGAAGACCTCCCCACAAGCTAATTCATATTTCTCCACCTAATTCCGTGAATGTTAGTATTTTCTAATTTTTCACCAGGTGGCCTATTGTGGAAATTCCAATAGTGTCCCATCTCTCAAATCCCGGTTGGTGACTTAGTAATCCTAGTTTTAGGGTGGACCATAATGGAGTGTCTTGAAATGTTTACATTTCTCCCCGTTTTTTACACTTTCCGCGTGTGCTGCGTTCTGCATCACATATAGAATTAGGAAAATGCCTCCAAAGGTGTCCCTTCCTGCACAGAAACAATCATGCCAACAACACAGACACCCTTTCACCATGGTGCAATGGTGCGCGCGTTGGCGCTCGGCTGCAGTTTGTGTGCCGGCTCTGGCAGAAAGGACAGGAATGCACCATATCTTGTAGATACAGCGCACCCCTGCCCTTTTCTTTTGACATACGGCAGCACAGCTAGAAGGCTTGCTGCAGCACTGCACTATGCCAAAATATTGTAAATATTCCGTTCTTGCACTGATTGCACTCCAATGCAAGATGTCAAAGGTCTCTGTAGGCCAAGAGGTAGTAAAACTACCTTCTAAGGAAATTCTCTCCCTATCTGTATAATGGGATACCACTACAGACAAAACAGTAATGTACACTGGCTTTCCCTATTAGTGTACACTACCCTTACAAGGCTTATCCCAGGCAAATACCCAATCTTGCAGAGTCCCCATTGCACCAGGCTACCTGTGCACTGTTACCAGGCTGTGCACGACAGTAGTCTCCCACGCACAGTCCACACAAGTGGGCAGACGAGTGTGCACAAGTGTTAACCTGTAACCATCCAAGTGCCCCTTACACTTGCTGCGTCGCTATTACCTTCTCTTAAAAGGGGAATACTGGAGGTAAACACATGCAGTCTGTTTTCTATTTGATAATCTTGTTGTGAGACTCACCCCTGGAAAAAAGTCCCCAAACCAGGTGATTGGAAAAGCAAGAAATTCAAGCATACTGAAGGGACAGAACGCAATTTGCAACACGTGCCGCTGCTAGCTGAAAGGAAGGAGGGGATAGACATCACTCATAGGTACTCTTACCTACTTAGCGGTAACAAATGGCAATGGGTTCTGACCAGACACACCATTCACCAGTTGTCTGCTATCACTGAGAACTTCCACTGGCCCTCCTATGCTAAGACCACCCACCCAACTCAACCATGTGGCCACAGGTCCCTACAGAGAACCCAGACTGCACTAAGAACTCTTCTGGTTCTGAATTAGCTGCATCCAGAACACTAACCACCTACATGAACTGAGCAGGTCTATGCCCACCCTTGCCCTGGGTCATGCAACGCTACATCCACCACACCATTCCTGGCAAGGATTTAGTACCTTTGTACTGACACCAATACAACCAACAGGTCTAAAACCTGTCCCCTGGGTCACTGGTGTGTCCTCCCTTCTGAAGGACACCTAATCCAGAACCCTCACTCAACTGAGTCACACAAGCCCCTTGAACAAGCTGCTGACCATCACCCTTAGTAGTTACTCTGGGGTCTAAGCTGCCACCACCCTTTTGGGATGACTCTGTCCCCTAAGGAAACATCCATTACAACACATGCAACACAGTCATTACAACGACCTACCTTACCAGGTACAGTGGGAATTGGTCAGCTAGGCTTCTTCAAGAATGTGGGCTTCTTGCAGCTTTTGTGTCCCTCTAGCTTAACAGGAAGTCAGCCAACTGACCCTTGGATCCCATTTCTTTGTCCTGGGTATAGGAGGATGCAGGTCGAGCCCATAGGTTTCTCCTCACAGGTCTCAGCAGCAGGTACAGTCCTTCTTCTGTTTTCCACATTTCAGGTGGTGTTCTGAAGAAGGCACCTGAGTGCCACATTTATGCCTGGCACTAGCCTGTTGGTGGGTGTAACTCCTGGCCCCCACCTGACCAATGCGGAAGGTGTTTTCTGGGAAAATCTCCCCATTTTTGCAGCAGCTCCTGTATGCCTTATTGCAAGCAATCCCACAGTGCCCATGTCTACCTAAATAAAATATAGCAGAACCTTTTCTTTCCTTGTGCAAAGCTCCTGTGTTTAACCTATAGGTGATGCCTGGGAAAGGAGAAAACCCTTCACTGTGGTAACTCACAACCAGCTCTAGGGGCATCACCTTTTCCACTAGGATTGGTGCCTGGCTGGCTATAATGACAATAGAGGGACAGTCCCAGCTATGAGCTACATCTGCCTGTGATAGGGCAGGCCCCTGTGAAAATAATTAAGCTCCTGGGCACTGCCCAGATGTTAATCCTGCCAGAAGAACAAGACATCTCCCTACAACCAAAACCTTTGTTCTAGCTCTAGGAGGCAATTCACACCTCCTCAGGGAGCTATTCAACTCCTAGTTGACCGTTGAACGTTTGGGCAAATAGGCTTCTACAGGCTTGAGGCAGGTAAAAGGTGACTTTTTATAAGTACCTTTTGTAAAATATTTGTTACAGATTCGACTATACCAATTAATTGGAAGTCTAATAACAGCCTTGAAAAAATATTGACATACCTTAAAAAGTCCAATAATTCACTTTTTTTATCTGGTTCCTCAGCTCAGATAAAATTATTTAATTATAATATTAACTCCCAATACTTTCCTATGGAACAATTAACCCTGCTACAGTGAATATAGATTTTCAGGACTTTTCACTGTAAGAACATGTTTAACATGAAATTTGTACATGCTCTACTTTGAAATGTCATTCACGCTCCATTGTGGACACCTAAGGTTAATGTGGGGGTGACTTTATAATATTTAAAAGGGGGGTTTAGGTCTGTCAAAAGGGATTATCTTGGCAGGTTGAACTTGCAGTTTAAACCTGCGCACCCAGGTTACTGGTGGCAGGCCTGCAGTCATGTTTTGCATTGTCACTTTAGTTGTGGCACAATATATACTGCAGTCTACTAGTAAAAACTGACTTACAGGGTCTGTGTACATTTTGTACCATGTACTAGGGACGTATATGTAAGTTAAATATGTCAATACGTTGTATACCAATTTCACATGTTTTTAGGGATCAGAGCACATACATTGGACACTAGATATCAATGTCCCAGTGTGCAGAGTCTACAAACCAGCAGAACAATCTATCAATTATTAAAACATTAGAATTTTGAGCTCTCCATTGAAGAGAATGAAGTGCTCCGGGCTTCTAATGGCTGGTAGAAGATGGGAGTATCAACATTCCAATGTTTCTTCACAGCTTTTGGTGTGAACAAAGGCCTTACAGAGCTCAATGGGATTTCAACCCTCTCGAGCTCTATGGGGTCTTTGTTTTACAAATTAGAACATTCTGCCCTCTAGGGGTGCAATGTTCTAATAGCCTTAGAGCCTACCATAGTGGGCTCTACTGACCATTAAAGGCCCACTCCCTTGTTAAAGGCCCTTGTCTTTGACTCATGTCTTTAGTGCTGGAGCAGGGCTTTGGTGGCCAGTAGAGCCCGCTATGTCAGGCTCTAAGGCTATCATGGAGGTGATCAAGCAAAAAGGGGCATTTTCTCACACTGGCTAGTTCCATTACTCTTTGTGCCTAGTCTATTCTCCATCTCAGCTCTTTCTACTCTACCTCACCTGTGTCTACCTACCTTTCTGTCTCAAACATACCTTTCTCTATCCCATCTCTCTCCACATCTCTAACCTCTCTCTTCCCACTCTCTCTCCCTCCCGCTATATGCTTATCTCTCTACCCACTCTCTCTACTTCACAGCATTTCTCAGTTTCTATCTCATCTTCTTGTATCTAACCTCCAGCTCCATCATCTCTTGCTCAAGCTCACCCCTCTCTTCACTCAGCTCTGCATCACTCTCCATCACTCTATACCTCACCTCTACCTTTCTCACTCATCTCTTTCTACCTCTTTACTCTCTACCTCACGTCCCTCTGTATCATCTCTCTGTTTCTCATATTTCACTTATTAACTCATCTCTACCCACCTCTCCCAAACTCTAAATGTCTTCACTAATTCTCCTCTCTTTTTTTGCCCTTGATGCCTCTATCGCACCTCTCTCACCACTTTTATTCTTTCTCATCACCTCTTCTTTACTACTTCTTTTTGCTATCTGTCTCAGTATCCTCTACATCACTTTTCTCACCACCATTCTTTATTCTCAAAACATCTTACCTCTTTTGAATCTATCATTACCTTATTCTCACTCCATCGTATCTCTCTGTACCTGTTGAATTTCAACTCACCCTCTCACTGATGTTTTCAACCTGTCTCTCTTTATCATGGCATTGCTCTTTCTTTACCTCACCACTCACTCTTCCACACCCGGGTGCATATGTACAAGAACTTAACATCGCTGTAGGGTCAATTTGTCTGACGTCACGTTGTCTTTTTTTTATCGCTATGTGTACAAGTTACCACGAACTGCAGTTGGCGACATTTTTCTAGGGTAAACATGAATTTTCAAGATTGCCACCTCTGCTAGCGGGACTTAATGAAAATGAGATACAAGGTGGGCATTCCAGTGAAAATACTGCCACCAACACCACTTCGCGATATTTACAATGAATTTTCCTTCTGGCGAAAATCCCCCAAAACTGCCGCTAAGTCCAGTTAGCAGCAGGTTTTTAGGAGCTGAAAAAAGCTGGTCTACAAAATGGTGTAAACACACCTGTATATAAGGGAGACTAACCCAGATCCTCATTGGCATTCTCAACGACGCCATGGAGGTACTACTTTTGCAGCTTGGAGCTCCAAGAAGACCACTAACACCGCCCCCACCAGCACCACCACAGAGGCAGCGCCACAGAGGAGAGTGGGTCTACCGCCAACGCATCACCCTGATAGACCTCTGGCCTGAGGATGTGATAGCCCACTACAGGCTAAAAAGGACCTCCATCCTTTGCATACTTGCTCAGATATTGCCAAGGCTGCAGGCACCATCCCAGCGCTGCACAAACATCCCTCCTTAGGCAAAGCTACTTGCATTGCTGCACATGTTGGCCTCCGGTACCTTCCAACCAACCACTGCCAGAGTGATTGGAGTCTCAAGGTCATCCTTCTCCAGATTCCTCCTGACTGTTTTGGATGCCATCATCAGCCTGACACCGAAGCACCTATGCTTCCCCAACACTGCGCAAGAACAACTTGACAACAAGCAAGGCTTCTATGAAATTGCTGGATTTACACATGTGTTGGGGCAATTGACTGCACCCATGTGCAACTTGTGCGTCCTGCGGACACTGTGCATATTTGATTTTAATTTGATTTGATTTTAGGGTTTATATAGCGCTCGAATGCCCCGGGGGTGTTTTGGCACTGGTGCAGACAGGGTATGTGGGGCCTAGACTGAATTCATTTTTAATCATCGATGAGAGAGTAGCCAGGTTTTGACTTGTTTCCGAAAAATCAGGAGGTCAAAACAACATTTGATGGCTAAAGGTAGAGCATTCCAAAGTGTGGCTGCCTTCAACAGGAAACTCCGGCCACCCCAGACCATGAGCTTTGCTCTAGGGATAGATGGTAGCCTCCCTTCGGAGGATCTGAGCTTTCTGTTATGTGAGGACCAGGCTAGTTTACTACTGAAATAGCAAGGTCCAGAGTTCTGCAGTGCCTTGAAAGTTATTACAACAAACAAATGATGGACGGAATGCTGACAATGCATACATTCTCCCCCAGCCAAGAGATCTGGGATAAATCCATCGTTCTTTTGCCCACTACACCACCCCAGTTCAGACATGGCCATATGCAAATCAGTCTTGACCCTGTGCCTCATGGGAACAGTCCAGCCCGAACTGCCAAGCCATGTCTTCCCTGGACCGGAATCAAGCATCCTAGGACCGGTTTCTGGCTATCAGCCGTCATCAGCCAGGATAGCTGCCTTGAAAGTTATGCATAGTGTTTTAAACTCTAGGCGTTTTGCTATAGGTAGCCAGTGTAGGTTGATCAAAGTTTGGGACGCTGATTTATGTTTGGGAATTTCAGTGAGAAGACTCGCAGACGTGTTTTGTAGTATTTGTAGTTTTTGTAGTTTTTGTAGAGACTTCTTGCGGATCCCAATAAATTACGAATTTCCATCATCCAGCTTGGTCAGGACACGAGAGGTAATGCCCAATCTTTAGAGTTCTTTTGGGATGAAAGATCTGATTTTTTTGTCATTTTTAGCATGTAAAATACTGGGTTTTTATTAGATGATCAAAGTGAAGTTTGGATACAAAAATGATTCCCAAGTTTATTCCTTTTTGGGCTGGAATAGGTAAGGGTTACATATTGTCGTGCCACCTGTTAGGAGACCAGACGGATTTGTTGTTGCCGAAGACTAACACCTCATTTTTGCCTGAATTTAGCTTTAGGCAATTAGTTTTCATCCATTGATCAATTTGCGCCATACAGGAGCAGAACCTAAAGACCACCTCATTTCAGTCTTTGGGGACAGACACCACAATTTGTGTGTCGTCGGCGTAAGACACCACCGAGAACCCCAGGGACTTAATCAGTTTCACCAAATTGAAAAGGCTCAGTGAAGAACCCTGCGGCACCCCACATGGCAAATTAAATTGCTCAGATGTGCAATTGCCCAGAGAACCAAGGTTTCTTCTGTTTGTTAAGAAATCTTGTAGTAGGGTCAAGGCAGCTCCTTTGGTTCTCATGGCCCCTAAGACGGTTAATGAATATAGTATGGTTAACCGTGTCGCATATATAAAGGAACAGGAAGCACACACACTCAATGAATGTTCAGGCAATCGTGGACCACCTGTGCCTGTTCATCAATGTTGTTGCAAAGTTTCCAGGGAGTGTGCATGACTCCTACATCTTTCACCAATCTATCATCAACCACCGGTTTCAGAATGGCACATATGGAAATTGATTGCTTGTTGGTAAGTACAAACTGAACACACCACACACCTCAAGTCGCCAGTCATGTAGCTCAACCATGTGAGAATGCACATGTAGCAAATTTAATATGACATACCTTGTAACAGGTCCATCTACTATACTCAAACACCCAATTCCAAATATTCAAGACATATGTAAGTAGGCCCAACAGGGGAGTAGCCCAGAAAATCTTCCACAAACTACTATGTCACTCTCGGAGTATAGATTTTGCAGAACTCCTCAGACAAACATTTTGAATAATCAATGCAGCACATGCCACAAGACATATGCTTCTGCTAGGCTACATCCATCCTGAAATAAATTAACCCTGGGCGGAGCGGGCAGAGCGAAACTAAGCGGAGATCCACGGAGTTGGGAAAAAACTCCGCTCCGCCACCCGCCTCCACTCCCCCTATTTAAAATTAATTAGAAATTAATTAAAACAAAACAAACAACACTTACCTGTATTGCAGCATCCCTAAGCTGCCCTCCTCCTCTTCCTCGCCATCTCTAGTGATCCTTGCGAACACTGCCCATGTGCACGCACCCGCACATGTGCATGCGCATTTCTTGTGAGAAATGTGCGGGCGCGTGCACATGCACAGTGTTCGCAATGATCACCCAGAGACGGCGAGGAAGAGGAGGTGGGCAGCCCGGGGACGCTGCAGTACAGGTAAGTGTTTTTTTTTTAAAATTAATTTCTAATAAATTTTTAATAGGGGGGTGGAGGCGGGGGCTGGCCAACTCCGCTCCGCTTCGGAGTGTGCGGAGATTTGCCTACTCCGCGTTCTGCGGCGAACGCGGAGTAGGCAAATCTCCGCACACTCTTCGGGCAGAGCAGAGTTCTCCACCCGCACCTAAAATAAACACATGTGCAATATGTACAACAAGATGACAGATCACCCTGCTCTCCCCTGTGATGGTGCACAATTAGCTGACGTGCATTAACATAGTCAGCTATGCACCATGCTGCAAGGGTGCCTACCTCATGGGGATGCAAGTATTGCTGCATTAAGGGAACACCAACTGCACACAATCTCCAAAGTTAATTAAACACCAGTCTGGGTTGTGTCAGAATGGAGCATGCATATAAAGAGCAATAAACAGTAGAAATATAAATCTCACAAGATGTTGTGCATTCATATGACTCCCCTGGTGAGGTGTAACAATCTTATGCACAAATGCAGCCGAATAAATGTGTGTCGATTGTTAACACACACACGGCAATATCTATGGTTATTAGCCCAACATGCATACAAGAAGAACCAAAGTTCACTCATGCCAAGGACATCAATACACACGTCTGTTGTCTTCACATGTCCCAGTAAGTCACGTGCACCAGGTAGCAGTGCCATTGTCCTCAAACACTGACCCACCTTGGAGGCAAGGTGGATGTCAATAACCCACAATGAGTAAAACGTTTATCACCCAAGTATATTTGCTCTCAGATACTCTCAGCACAATAACTCACAATGATGTATCTTGATGATGTTTAAACATAGTAATTGGTCAAAGGTCAATGTAGCTGATTCGCCAGGCCCATGCGACATTTGTGCACCCTAACAAATCTGGGCATAAGTGACGTACTGTTGGTTTAACAGCCCTGTAGATAACCTCAAATGTTTTTGGACTGATCCAGACATCCTGACAGTCACGACATGGAGGTATTACACAGGACCTGGCCAATGGCATAATGGTGATGGGTAGGCTGTTAAGTATAGGCAAGTCAATTTCAGTGATGCAGGTTGTCTGAAACACCACATGACAAAGCAGAATGTACCAAGTTGCACAATGCACACACACCACGAACGCCACTCTGCAAACACAGCAGGCACAAATACTAATGGACACAGCTCTGCATTATCTGTTTCAGGTGATGAAGGATATGCACTGTCTTCATGGTTGATGACCCCCATCGAAGGGACACACACACACGGGTCCAGAGAGACTACAATGTTGCCTTGGGATACAAGGGCCATCGTTGAACAGACCTTTGGAGTCTTTAAATCAAGGTTCCAGTGCAGTGACATTTCAGGGGGAGACTCCTTTACAGGCCTGAACTAGTCTGTAAAATTATAATGGCTTTTTGTATTTTGCACAACATCTGTGTACGGACAAACACACTATTTCCAGAAGACCTGGAGGAGCAGGACAATCTGGAGGATGGCAAGGGCGAACTAGCTGATGCAAGACACGCCACAGCTTCTGCTGCTGGAACAGCAAGGAGGTATGTCATCATCTGCGGTTTTTTCACCTAATATCCCTCAACAAATGCCACTTCAAAAGTGAGGGTAGGTGAAGTTGGTGGAATGCCCCTTCGTGGAATTTCATGGAGTTGGCTAAAAACTCATTGGAATTCTGCTCAGCTACGCTCGGCACCGCCCCCTGCTGCCACCCACCCCGAGGCTGCTGCAGACTTACCTGGTCATGCCCGGGCTGTCCTCCAGGCTGTCTCCTTTCTCCACTCCAGGCTCATCCAACTCACCTATTTTCAACATCACTCTTGGGAGGACTGTGTATTTGCAGTCTTCCCAAGAGTTGCACATGCGCGCGCAATCTTCCCAATAGTGACGTAGAGCGGCTGGGGAGTCGGACAAGTCTGGAGTGGCGAGAACTGGAGACCATTCAGGAGAAGAGAACAGCCAGGGTAGGTCAAGGAATCACCGACATGACCAGGTAAACGGGGTGGTTGGCAGGGCAAACTCCGCTACCCCACAGAGTTGGAGTTTTTGGCTAAACTTTGCATTCCCAGTGGAGTGCGGAGTTGGCAAAGCTCTAGATATTCCGCTGGTGTAGCTGAGTATTGTGCCCGGGGTTAGTCAAAAGCAGTTCTTGAAACCAAAGTCCACAGATTCTTATCTTGAAAAATATCACTACAACAAAGTATTGTATGCTTGGTTTCTGACTTCTAAAGTTGATCAATCTGGTAAGTTAATGTTAACGGATAGTACAGACAATAACTGATGTATCAACACTGTGCAGGGAATGCTACACAAAGCATACACAGTCAAACAACAACAGAAAGTAGGAATACCTCCAAAGATGACACATGTACCATTGGAATAACCAATAAGCACATGTCATGCATCACTAACACTGTTCATGAATCATCCTACAACACAGCACTGATCTGACAATGCTGTTGTCACATAAGCACAAACAATGACACATATGTCAGCCATGGGCCAACTGGCAAGACAGCAGCACACAACAATATGTATGTAGGACCATGTACCTGCCAATGCAATGTCAATAAAGTGTTGATGTCACATGCACAACAACATGAGTGTGTCATGTCAATGAAGGGGTAAAGTGGGTTACATCCTCAACCAATAACTCTTGCTCTGTGTTCCCCAAGACACAGCACAGACGTACACATGAGTGAGGTGCTACAGGGAATACAATACATACAGCCCAAACATGCTAACAACATGCAACATATGACAACTGCAATGGGCATTGTTTTGGGTCATACAGACAGAAAACTAATTATTTTAACCCCCAGAAGGTGCACAACCTTCAACTGGATTATCACTACAAGTCTACTCATGTCAATTGCATGCTGTGTGCAAATTTGCTCCTCATCACAACTACATCAATCAAAATAGCTTCATGTCTGCAGGCACAGTTGAACACATAGACAAACATGCTCATAAGAATACATTTTAATGCCATACAATGTTCTATTTCTCAAGCAATGTACAAATACTCCTCATGAAACGGTGTTGGGCAAGCTGGCCAGCCATCACATATGATTCATGTAGACGTTCAGTGTGGACAACAAGCCACTCCACTCCAGTCAGAAGTATGCCTGACAGAAATATCTGTCCAGATAGAATCCATGGAAATCCTACGTATACCCAAGAGCTCCCTAACATGTGGGGATGACAGGCTGCACCACATGGTTGCCTCATGAATGGCAACTTTGGCAAGCAGATCACATGTTCCATACTGTCCATGGATGACCGTTTGGTATAAGCAATCTGTTCACAGCTAATGTGCAGGTGCAACCCCTGGGCCTCCTCTGCATCATACCCAACCATCTCCCAATTTTGGAAACTACACCAGGCCTCAAATCACAACATCCTCTCCGAGTCACTGACTCAGCCAGCCTAATCCTTGTTCAGTCCAGATCATGCAAGCCTGGGTACATTTGCATTTGAAACCAGGAGATGCAATTGGACCCTCTTATTTGCCTACTCACAGTCTCCTGCATCACAAGTCTTGTAGAGTAGAGAGGCCTCACCCTCGACATTGACGGACAGCACAAACTACTCAGGCATAATGACTTTGAGAGGCACTGCAAGGATATAGGATGTCTCCCCTGTCATCCCAGTATCCTCTTGGTGCGTGTTATGCAATGCACACCACCCTTTGTACATGATCAGAAGCACCTTGAATAATCAACACACCAAGTTGCAAAATGCATACTTCTCATGTCAGCAATTTGTAAATATTTGAGATGTCAGGCATTGTCACTAGGTAATGGTCATTGCTGATGCACCGGTGGCAAGGTACAGGGCCCACTGTCTCATGCACAACACAGGCATTGATGGCAACGTCAGTCTGTTGTAATTCTGCAGTATCTGTGTCTAGCCACCTGTGTCTCATACAAAAGCACAGCGTGGTCACCAGGCCATGCAGACTGTTTGCGTTCACAGGCATCTGTAGCTTTGCTGTTGCAAAGATTGCGACATGCAAAGTGCTGCTATGCTGTTCCAAAGTAACAATGTCATAATTAACTGTGAATCTGGTTCAACATTATGTTTGTACATGGCTCAGTGGGGCTTGTTGACCTATGCATATTTTGTAGTTGACCACTCCATTCTGCTATCTGTCACACACATTTAAAGATGCATTATCTGATGTGTCCCTGTAAGCTCTTTTAGACCTTAGGGGATAAACAATATGGGATGGCACACTGACATCAATAGATTGTACTGCTATCTGTCCAGCTGTAACATCATTGTCTAAACCAGCTACTGTTTGCTCATTGCTGTTTTGCTAGACTTCTCTTAAAATGTTGCTTGCACAAGATCCTTACACCATGTAATGTATGGTTTGCATATTTTGTTATGGTGACCATGTATCTAATCATTAGACACCGGTCATAGATCATATCACGCATAGCACAGCATGAAAAGCATAGACATATCTCTTGAAAATATGGCCATGAGTGCCTTCGCACAAACCGTCGTCAATGTGCACCTCTGTGCCTCCAGCTAATCAAATACTCAAATATGAATGTGCAGTCATAGCTGTGCATTGTATGCTGCATCACTAATCTCATATACAAGTAGGGACTGCCTGTTGGCCAAGTACACGTGTGTAACAAGACCATCTAACTGGCACAGACATCACAGCATGTGTGATGTAAGAGTATCACATGTAGTGATACATACCACCAATGCTAACCCTAATGAGTGACATTGGGGCATGCTTTTTCTTACACACATGATTAGTCATAGACTGGCTTCAAAGTGAGTAACTAGTGCCTCTTGACAGCACAGGATCACTCATATCAGGACAGTCCAGATAAACTACACTCCAGTACATTACACAGATCACACCGAATATCCATATTGCGCTGTTAGGCCTGCTAAATCAGGAAAAATTGTACATATACAGATGAAGTAGCAATTTGCAGATACATTTTTAAAGCAAATCCATGTTAGCCTTAATATTTTTCATAACCGTCATGGAAAATACTCGCAAAATACATGCATATAGAGGAAATATTCCCGCTTACCCCTCAGCGGGTGAAATATCGTCACAAATTCCGAAAACGGGCCGCAAACGGCCAGGAAGTGATGTCAGTCTGCATCCTGTTCCATGGAGGAGTACTGTACACTTTCTCTTTCAACCACACTGTTAGTTTCTGTTGAGAGTTGTGGCGGCGTTAAAAGGTATCTGCTGGTGTTGGTGTGTTGGAACGAGTTTCTGTGCAGAGTGTATTGTCCATACTATCCTTGTTGAGTCCTGTGTCTTTGTCCATACGTGTTTTTTGTGAATTTGTGATTGATTTGTTGGGTGAACGCATTAGGGGTATCTTTGTATTTTTCACTGTCATTAGGGGTAATTTGTGGGTTATTTCTCTTTTTCCTGGGGTCACTTGTGTTTTGGGAGATGTTGGGTCAGGGTAGAGAGGGCAGGATGTCTGAGGGAGTCTTGGGGGGCTTCCTATGGCTAGTGAAGCTTTATTTTCCACGAATGGTTGAGGCTGGGGGGCGTATCCCCCAGGGATACAATGTAAAAATCCGGAAGGTGAGGTGGTAGCACATCCGTGAAAAGATGTTGAGAATGTTTGGTGTGGACAGGACTGTCCAGCAGTGGATACACCGTTGGCAGGATTGTGTTGGGCATGTGTTGGGTGTCAGACAGACAAAGCACAGTGCAACACTTATTCATTGTGGACACACATCTGACTGGTACAGTGAATTAAATTGTATCAAGAAGGCCTCAATGATGTACGTGAGATGTGTGAAATGTGATGTTAATTACATATATCTTTCTTTCCATCCATTTTTTACAGCTGGAGGACCCTTGATCACACAGGGAGATGTGGATGCCTTCCTGGACCCACACACCACTGGTGAGTGCATTGCCCCTACCTTTGAATTGTATGTGTTGACATATATGTCATGACACTGGCCCTGTATGTTGTTGTACACAGTCTTAATGTGCATCACATGGACCTCACTTCTAGTGTGATGATTCAGCATCAAGTCAAGAGCTATGCACATCATCATCATGTGCTGATGGTGAACAGCATTGCCCTTCTGGACTTGATATTGCAACTCCTCATATTATTCACTACATCCCAGCCACATACAAGCAAATAGTCCATGAGTTTGAGGATTTTATTGCAATGTCATTGAGCCGATCATGCAGCATCACAAAAATCTATGCACCCTGACATGATTGTACAAGGGGGCCGAATGTGGTGCTAGCCATTGTAAGTGTACACTGTTGTAAATGAGTATATGTTTCTACCCCTGATCATGTCACGTGTTGTTGAGTATCATTTGCTACGTGTTGTAGCATTTTGACATGAACTTGGGACAAACTTGAAAATACAGCCTTATTTCCAAACGTAGGCCCTGTAGAACCATTCCCATATGATATTTTCACCCATTGTATCAACTGTGTCGCCAAAATGAAATGATTTCATGTAAGCTGTGGCTGTGGGGACTCATGCCATGTTGAATGGAATATGTCAGTTGAAAACAATGGCTAAATACTTTTGAGATGTATTGTGCGTATTCTCATCCAAATCTCCAAATGATCATGGCTCCTTGACATGGAATAAAATATAGAGGCCAGCTTGGGCACATGTTGCATGTCCACTGCTACATCAAGTTAAATATATTTACTGTGCATGGACTGATTTGTCATGTGAATATTGTATAATTCCAGATACTGTATTTCTGATCCCATTGATACAAACTTAGTACATCACTCCCGCCAATGCAGGTACATTTCAGAGTGTACATACTTAAGAGGATACATTTGGGTATGACCAGACCTGGAATCCATTGACACCCAGCACTGATGTGCCTGTCCCGCAATTGTCATTTATTTTGAGTGACAGTTGTCATTGACAGTTAATGGTCCAAAGAGCAGGTCTCATAACCACAATTACAGCTTGAGTACGTCTTACAATTGGCTGACTGGCATGAGCAAACTTTAATAACTTTTGGAAACAAATCTTATCTAATGGTACACTGATTGAGGTAACCTAAATATGTTCCAAAGATTACTTACCAGTTTGATAAATATTATTGTGATTCATTTCCATGTTGCTATAAATCGCAAGGCCTCTGTAGCCAATGCAAAGTTTTGTGGCACAACATTGTTTTGGCAAGACTGTCTCAGCCGAATTACTAAACCTGTGATAATCAAGTCAACGTAACACTGCATACAAACACTCCGCATACCATTACCACGCATTTTTCTCAACGCAAACGCAATGACCCTGTATGTTTTTATAATGAAGCAAATACAACACATTTTGTATTAAAAGTATTTAAAGTACATTAACAACGCATTTTTAAACAATGCATGCCAGTACAAAGGAAAACAAATGTGTCAATATGTTTAATTTGATAAATTAGTCAATTACCTACTGGCACGGGATGCCAGGGTGAGGTTCTGGACTTTTAAGAGTCCAGAGGTGTCAGGGAAACAACACCCAAAGACCCCTGAGTTCCTTCCCGTCTTGGTGCACAAATAAACAGAGACACGGGCTTCTCGATGGTGGCGTCAGAGACCAAGATTTATTCACTGCAGGGACACAGAAATCATAGAAACCACACAAAGGCAGAATCTACAAGACTGTTCGAATTGCAAGAAGTGGGTTGCTCCTTAAATACACGAAATATGTCTTTAGGCAACATTACACGAATATTTTTCATGCCCAATCCGGTATCCCAAACAGACAATAAACAGACATCAAACAATAATTAGTTGTAGGTTTTCGGTATTCGATCACGTCTCCTTGTCAGTTTTCCATTCTTTGGCCGATCCTCCCCATCATAAAAATCGTATCCTCCCCATTGTAAAAGCCCAGAAGGAGAGGAGCAGAGCCAGGTGTAAGGGATAGAAAAGCAGGATAAGAGGTGTTTATGGATCGTAAACGGGCATGGCTACCGTATTCGGCCTCTCAATCAGGACAATGGACACGAGAACTAGTATAGCAGGATTGGCCTCAGGCAGGGGAGGCAGCTTGATTCTGCCTAGTCACGCAGCGTCAGCTTCCTCGGGCTTGAGCTTACGTGTCCTTAGCAAGGTGATTCTGCCGGGGTCATCGCTCGTCCATTGACTATGTGAGGGCAAGAAACAAAATGGGTGCCGTATCTAAAATGGATTCCATGATTTCACAACAGAATGCCCTATTTCTCAGTGAATTCATGCTTGTAGCGCAGCGAAAACACTGTCATGCATATAATGGATCATTTACGGTTCATTGGTACCAAAATCGTGTCAGTACTACGATACCGAATACACGGTTTCGGATCGCTACAGAACCTCAGACCGTCCTTTTGCCCTTACATAGGCAATAACTTACTCTATATCAGAGTCCATCTCTATGTTCATCAGGTCACTGATGTGTTGCTGGAGCATTATTCTATCTCGTGGCGTATCTCCAAAAACAGGTGGTCTTCTTACGCATGTTGAAACACAAAGGCCACATAAGGCAGGACCACACTGAACAATGAGACAGCATGAGAATAAAAATACCAACGCAACACCAGTGACTATCAGAACCTTCCATCCCCATGCAGATAACAGACTCCAGAACCATCCCATTAGTGACCAGTTACCTTCCTCTACATGAATAGAGTCAGAGATTTTGTGTAACTTAGAAATGGCCTTATATACCGTTGGCGCATTATCTGGGATAAAAACACAGCAACTCGATTGGATCATCTTACATACCCCACCTCGATCTGCAAGTAATACATCAAGGACCATACGATTCTGTAACGTCATGAGGCAATCCGCTTGAAGCTCAGCTGTCAGGTTACTAAGGGCACCCGCAGTTTCGGTAATAGTGGATTCAACTACCCGTGTTAGTTGACGTAAGTTTCTACTGTTGGCCATAGGCCCCCAGAACGGAAGGAAATCTTTGAAGAAGTCTTCTGCTTCTTGGCCAGCAGTGTCTTCCTTATTGAAAACACCTCTCACAACTCTAGTTTTGTGATAATCCGGTGCAGCAGTGTATGTCAGAGGCAACAGTTGAGCGATATAACATGAGCCTGAAAAGTCAGCAGGCAGCCATGTATATGCTCTGTCTTTGCAAACAAAATAGGTGCCCTTAGCAGCTAAGAATGCAGGGGAAGACTGTGACGGGAAAACGTATGTTTCGGTACAGTCACTCTTCCCTAGTCGAGCTTTCGGATTCCTCCCATTTCCTTGCAAACAGACCTGACCTTGGTGGGGTACGACCCAGATCGGAGTCGAGCTCTTCCGTTTGTTCTCACCCAAAGTAATGCCATATTCCGTAACATTCCAACCCATGTAAACTCGCAATTCATCCTTGGGAATAAACGGAGTGTTATTGACGTCTCTAACCATGTCAGTAATTCCTTTTACCAAGGCTCTATTAGCGGAGTTATACCTAGTGGAACACGGAGGTCGCGGGGGATAGGTCTCTAGAGCATAGGCGAACATGGTCTGAAATGCCCAGAATGATCCATTATAACTAAAAGGCAGAACCAGATAAGGGATACCCTTGTCCATGGTATGTGGTATCAAGCCACACACCCAGCAGTTTGTTGTGTTTACCACTAGTTGATGTTGGTGCAAGAGCTGAATGAAAGTGTTATTTATAAACTCAGAGCGTCGAGCTTGCTCATGTGCAGGAAAAGGATGGAAAGAATGAAAAGAAACAACAGTCGGAGAAACAGAAACATGGGGAGATACTGTAGATGTAACAGGTGCAAAGATCAATTGAATACCAAAAATAATTCCGCCTACCAGAGTTATTAAAACAATCAGAAATGTCAGAGCACATTGCATTAGGAAACATTTGCTATACAATATTTCATACAGTCTCGTCTTGCGAGCATTTATGACGTTAGCCGGTCACAGTTCAGGAAGCTCCATCTTCTACAACCGTTCGCAACGGATGGTTTGTACCTGTTAAAAAATTGCCTCTGTCTACCCTGGGAGTTCCCAAAATAAACAGAAGAAACCGACCTTGTGTCTGGTTCCCTGCAAGTTAAAACAAGGCACAAGTTACGACCCTACGGTAACCCAGATGGCAAGGTGAGAGAACAACAAAAACAAAAAGGGTAAAAATTTTAGAGCGAACTTCCTGACTGAATGGAATGCGATAAGATCAATACAGTTTTCAAATATTTATGCAATGTTATCGGTTCATGGAATGAGAACGTAGGTTATATCTGTACTTTCCGGGTCTTGTTTGATCTTGAAACAATTGTTCTACAGGTACAGTAATGTTCGAGTCCACAGGTAACAAATGTTCGCCTTGTATAACACTCTGTTCAGGGTTCGAAGGCACAGTTCCTGGTGGGATATCAGAGTTCTGTGTTTTAGTTCGTTTGTCCGTTATGTACTCTGCATCACTGAAGGGGATGAGCCTAGGAACAGGTTCTGTCTCGGATACACCAAATCCCTGTCTAACCCAGTTGTCGTAGGGGAGTGGGAGAGGGACACGCTTTGTATGGATAGCATGCACCCAATTCTTTCTTCCAGCTAGGCGTAAAGCAGTTCTTGTGGCCAGGAGCACTTGAAACGGGCCCACGAATCTTGGCTGGAGGTTCCGGGTTTGTTCAAAATTCCGCACTACAACTTGATCACCGGGTTTCAATGTGTGGCCTGGACTCTGGCAGTTTAGGCAAGGATTCGAATACCTGTTGATGAATAAGGCTCAATTTAGCAGTCAGGTCAAAAAGGTAATCAATCAACATTGGATATTTGATCTGTTTGAATTCCTTTGGCCTAGGGACTCCCCAAACATTAGCAGGACGACCAAACACAATCTCATATGGGCTAAGCCCTACTCGAGAGTGTACAGTCGCTCTGGTGGACAGTAAAGCTAAAGGCAGTGCGTCTGGCCAAGATAGACCAGTGGAAGCTTGAATTTTAGCGAGTTTCAGCTTCAAGGTACCATTGTACCCTTCAACCAAACCTGCTGACTGTGGGTGATTCGCACTGTGGAATTTCTGGGTGATTTCCAGACCCGCACACACACTCTTCATAACTTTCCCTACAAACTCACTTCCATTGTCCGACCAAACAATCCGTGGCATACCATATCTGGGGAAGTACTCTTTGAGGAGGATTTTGGCAGTAGACATAGCAGTGTTATCCTTTAACGGATATGCCTCAATCCATCTTGAAAAAGCACAGACTACCACTAGGACATATTTGAGATTATTACACCTGTCCATGTGGATAAAATCCAACTGAATCACTTCAAAGGGACAAGAAGGGGGAGCAAAATGACCAGTTGGGGTTGGGGTTCCCTTGCCAGGATTATGCATCAAGCATATCATGCAATTTTTCACCACTCTTTCCGCACACTTAGTAATTCCATCGTTCTTCCATACTGGAGCTAACATTTTACAGATCCCTTTCGAACTAATGTGCGCCGCTCCATGCGCCATCGTGACTACCGCAAGTACATACGCATCAGGTAACATCCAACGCTGCTGCTCAGACAAATCAATCCAACATCCACTTGAATCCATTTTACCCGTTTTCTCCTTCCATTCATTCTTCTCATTTTTAGTTGCTTCATTCTGGATTGCCTTCACACTTTCAATCGTATTCTCACACATCCCTGATTCAGCAATCCATCTTGCAGACGTTGCAACGTACATTCGACTCATCATGTTCTTGGCCGTTTCTTTGGCGACCTCATCAGCAAACGCATTTCCACGGCCAACATCATCCGTAATCTTTCGATGTGCACTGCATTTCACAATCGCAACTTCATTCGGTAGGATCAGAGATTCCAACAGGTCGTTGACTAACTGTCCATGTTGGATCTTAGTCCCATGGGACGTGAGAAAACCTCTTTCTTTCCACAGACGTCCAAAACTATGTGCTACGCCGAAGGCGTATTGGCTATCAGTAAACACATTCACTCTTTTTCCTTCAGCTAAAACACACGCTCTTGTTAATGCAATTAATTCTGCAGCTTGGGCAGAATTCTGACTTACTCTTGCGGTCTCAACAATCGTACTCAAAGTCGTAACTGCATACGCGGCCGTCACATCACCATTCTGTAGTTTAAAACATGACCCATCGACGTACAAAGTGCCATCTGGATCTAGTAACAGAGTATCTTTTAAATCAATCCTACCTTTTGTCTCTTCCTCAGTTCTAAAACAACAATCATGGGGCTCTGAATCACTCGACTCTTGAGTAGTCGGTAACAGCGTTGCTGGATTCAATATGTTACATCACTTGATCTGAATGTGACTTGCCAAAAGTGTCAGCTCATAGCCTGATAGTCTAGCACTGGTGAGGTGCTGAGTTTTCGTTCGATTCATGAGTGTATCCACAGCATGTGGAACCATGACTACTAACATGTTGTTCATGACTAGTCCAGCAGACTGTCGAATAGACACTGCAGCTGCTGCTGTAGCTCTCAAACAACTTGGCAATGCTCTGGCTACCGGATCTAATGTGGATGAGAAATATGCACAAGGCTGCTGTTTGTCGCCAAATTGTTGCGTTAAAACACTCAACGCACAACCTTCTCTTTCATGGACATATAAAGTAAACGGCTTACTGTAGTCAGGAGTACCCAACACAGGAGCTGAACACAGCGCATCACGTAAGTCGGAGAAGCTCTGTTGACATCCATCAGACCATGGCAAGGGGCTCGGAACACCTTTTCCAGTCAGGGCTACCAATGGTTTTGCCATGAGAGAAAAATTTGGGATCCATTGTCTGCAATATGACGTAATACCCAAAAACGCAATCACTTCTCTCTGTGTGCTTGGTACAGTCATCTGCGAAATTGCTTTGATTCTCTCTGGGGTCAACCTTCTTCCCTCCTTTGACAAAAGATGACCTAAGTAGGTCACTTCTTGGCAACAATATTGCAGTTTAGAAGGTGAAACCTTGTGATGCAAGTCTGATAAATGACGTAATAAAGAAATTGTAGCTGTTTTGCAAGTTTCCTTGTCATCAGCAGCCAGTAAAAGATCATCTACGTATTGGATCAGAGCAACACCAGGAGGAACTACAAGAGCATCTAATTGACCTTTTAATGCTTGGCTGTAAATTGAAGGGCTCTCACAATAACCTTGTGGAGCGCGCTTGAACCTGAAACTGCGACCACCTAAGGAGAAACCAAAAATGTCTCTACTTTCCTCGGCTATCGGAATGCTGAAAAAGGCATTCTTCAAGTCGATCACTGTAAACCATGAGGCTGAGGCAGGAATCAACGTCAATAATGCAGTGATATCTGGGACCACAGGAAACTGAGGAATCACTATTTTGTTAACCTCTCTGAGGTCAATCACAAATCTGTAGATTGGAGGTTTGGAAGGGTCCGTGCGTTTCAAAATCGGCAGAACGGGACTATTGCAGACATTTCCTCTGGTTTCCTCTATCACATCTTTCTGTATTAAGTCTTTCACAATCAGTAAAAGTGCACGTTCACCTTCATTCGAGATCCAATACTGTGGGATTCGTGGGAATCTAACATTCGCTTTCAGACTTACCACATAAGGTGGAATTTCCAAAAGACCTACATCATTAGGACCAGTGGCCCAAAGAGTATCAGGGAGAGAACGCAGCTCCGGTGGGAGCTTATCCATCGACATGTACATTGGAGAAATGACTCTCTTACCCAATGTGAGCTGTACTCCCGAAGGAGAACAGTACAGTGTCGCATGCAGGCGTTTCAACAGATCTAAACCAAGCAGATTCTCATTACAACCGGTTGATAGAATAAGGGGTGCTTCTAGTTCGCATGGCCCAACAGAAATTGACAAAGGACTAGAAACAGGATTGTGAACAGGGGCGCCTGAGAAACCTACTGAAGTGTTCGTTAAGCCAGACAAAGGTGCGCCAGGGAGTTTTGCATGCATAATTGAACTTTTTGCCGCACCAGTATCCAACAGAAACGGTTCGACCACGCCTGATGTAACTACTGCGACATAAGGTCAACTCTGATCAACTGGAACTGATACTACTCCCTCTCTTTGTCTGTGGCTGTCCTAGTACTCGCTTTTCTGAATCTCTTCATTATTTTCATAGTAATCCTCAACATGATACTGTGAAGATCTACCGAGTTGCGTAGATTGTACATTTCGCTGATCGAAATAATTTGATGGGCGATCAGCCTGTGGAGTCATTGTACCACGTCCTCTACCTCTAGGAGCTTGCATAAACCCACCACTACTTCTCTGAGCTGGGACACCACTGGTCTGTGCGTGCAGTACTGGACACTCGTTCTTATAATGGCCCTCCTTTTTACAATAGGCACACTGATTCCATGCTAACTGTTGTCGGGGAAAACCATAATTAAATCTTTGGGACGTCCCTTGCTGGAATTGTGGCTGTTGCTGAAACTGGGGTCGCTGCTGTGAATCTGACTGATTCGAGCGAGGCGGATACGCCTGTTGCAAAAGAACTTTAGTTTTCAAATCTTTTGTCTTCTTTTCTGACTTTTCCTTCTCTTCTTTCTCTCTATTCTCGTAATACTGAGCAGTTGCAAGTATCTGTGCTGTCGTCGACACTGCCCATGCACTCTCAGAATCCTTTAACTTGTTACTAAGCTCAGGCAGTAAATTAAACACAAACTTGTCGACAAACAACCTCTGACCTCCCTCAGTACTCATATCTTGCCCGCTGTGGTCTACGAAGGTCTCTTCAAATCTAGTGAAGAAGTCAGAGACGCTTTCGTCCTTCTTTTGCTTGCATGCTGATAGTTTATCCCAATTGACCCGTAACGCTGGCATCAGCGTTTTCATCAAATTAATTATTCTGCCAGGTAAAGCAGCAATCAGAGGCTCAGGTTTAGCACCACCAACTTGTTGCGCGTCTGCCGCTATAATAGCTGGCCAATCACCTCCTAAGGCGACTGGGTGGTTCTCTTGCCGGATCTTGGCCCATATGGGTTGTGGCACTACATTACCAAATAGCATTTCGATGTCTGCTAAATTCATGACGCACGCTTGGACCGTCTGCGTTAACTCTTTATAATAACCAGCAGGATTTTTACGCGGGTCCGGCAACGCCTGTTTTACTGCTAATACTTCAGCCCGCTTCCAAGGGATGTGTATCCACACTCTATGAAAATGTGCTGGAGCAGCTGCAATACCCAAGTTCGCATCAGCTTGAACTGCATCGCGCCATATGGGTGGAACTTCCCTCATCGGATATTGACCTCGTCTTTTCCTAGTAATCGGTGAACCATCAGAGTCTCTTGGTGCTCGAAGAGGAGAATCATCCCTATAAGCTAAAATCAGTTCTATCGCTTCCCTTACTTCTGAACCTATCACCATTCCTGCGGCGAACTTTTGCTGAACATTTATCAAATCAGAGGGGACGGAATCTAAGTCATCATCGTCCCATTCCTCACGCACAAGAGAACACATCACGTCAAAAACATAACGTTGAGTTGGTTCATTCCATTGCATAAATGTATCTGACACTCTTCGTGCATCATACTTCGCAGCTTTCGACATCCACCTAAGAGCAGTCGAATCTAATAATTCTCGTTCCTGGGGACCAGGAAACTGGCTACGTCTCTGTGTAGAGTCAGAAACGGGGGTCCCAATTAAAGACCTGTAGAGAGGAGTTAAGATGTTGGTTACAGAGTCGGTTATTTTCCGACGAACGGAAAGCGGAGTCAGAATGTTTACAGAGTTCGGGAACAGGGAAGCTGGAGCAGATGAAATGGTAAGGGTGGGAGTGGCAGGTAAAACAGTTTGTGAAACAGCAGGCAAAGGCGGAATAGGCGACCCAGGAAGGGGGGGTGCCGAGGGAACATTAACCACAGGAAGGACAGGAGCTTGAATCAAAGGAAGTGGAGCACCTATTCCAGGCTGACCAGCAGCTGGCTGCACAACAGGTAGTAACTGTGGTGCTGTAATACCCTGTGCAGACGGTGGGGGTGATCTCAACAGATAAGACAACAGAGGATCCTTTTCAGGGTCCTCTATCGGCTTAGCAGGACAAGATGGCAAGACAGGGTAGCATTTATCAATCGCCAATTTATGTTTTCTATTCGCCATCTCTATTGTTTTCTCAGTCTCGTTGACATGCAACTGTCTAGCAGACTCCATTAACGTCAACCCTTTCTCTTTCTGTTCCTTCTTCGTCTTCCTAATTTCTCTCTGTTTGGCTTCTTTACGCCACACACAAAAAGAATCAAACATTGCCGGCCGGGCTTTCTTTTTAAACAACTTCATTTCTAGATTGTCTAGAATTTCAATTTCAAAGCTACCATGCGGTGGCCAACTAAGGACACCATCTTTCCTGGTGTAACGGACCCATACTTCATTATAAGCGATAGGACCTACACCGTGTTTACAGTAGAGCTCATATGTAGGAGTTCCAATCGGAGGAACCGAACACGGATCCTCCAACCGGGAATCCCCGTTGCAACTTAACCAGGACAGGAAACAATTACTACTGTTAGTCATTATAAACTAAGAACAGATTCCAACCAAAATGCGCGAAAAAACTTAGGCCTACCAAATGAACCAATACCAAAACAAAGATTATCTTAACAAGAGCAACCAATGATAATCTACGAATTCAAAAACAAACGTATCCAGAGAGTAAAACAAGAGCAACAAAGCACAACCAGACTGAGCGCAACCCACTTAATACTTAACTGAAATGTGGAAGACGTCACCAAGGAGAACCCGTCTACGTCTCGCCGTACTAAGGTCTGCACCTCGGGTCCAAGACAGGGCGACAGTCAGGGCAGCGGTCCTCTGTAGCCGTCTAGGAACGGGAACCCTCGTGGAAGAGATCGTCGGGCCACTTTTACGACATACAGGGATCGATGAAGCGGGGTACCTCCCTCCGGAATCTTCACACGAAGCTCCTCGAAATCTTCAGGCTTTGGACCGGTCGCCCCACGTTTGGCGCCAATTTGAGGTTCTGGACTTTTAAGAGTCCAGAGGTGTCAGGGAAACAACACCCAAAGACCCCTGAGTTCCTTCCCGTCTTGGTGCACAAATAAACAGAGACGCGGGCTTCTCGATGGTGGCGTCAGAGACCAAGATTTATTCACTGCAGGGACACAGAAATCATAGGAACCACACAAAGGCAGAATCTACGAGACTGTTCGAATTGCAAGAAGTGGGTTGCTCCTTAAATACACGAAATATGTCTTTAGGCAACATTACACGAATATTTTTCATGCCCAATCCGGTTTCCCAAACAGACAATAAACAGACATCAAACAATAATTAGTTGTAGGTTTTCGGTATTCGATCACGTCTCCTTGTCAGTTTTCCATTCTTTGGCCGATCCTCCCCATCATAAAAATCGTATCCTCCCCATTGTAAAAGCCCAGAAGGAGAGGAGCAGAGCCAGGTGTAAGGGATAGAAAAGCAGGATAAGAGGTGTTTATGGATCGTAAACGGGCATGGCTACCGTATTCGGCCTCTCAATCAGGACAATGGACACGAGAACTAGTATAGCAGGATTGGCCTCAGGCAGGGGAGGCAGCTTGATTCTGCCTAGTCACGCAGCGTCAGCTTCCTCGGGCTTGAGCTTACGTGTCCTTTGCAAGGTGATTCTGCCGGGGTCATTGCTCGTCCATTGACTATGTGAGGGCAAGAAACAAAATAGGTGCCGTATCTAAAATGGATACCATGATTTCACAACAGAATGCCCTATTTCTCAGTGAATTCATGCTCGTAGTGCAGCGAAAACACTGTCATGCATATAATGGATCATTTACGGTTCATTGGTACCAAAATCGTGTCAGTACTACGATACTGAATACACGGGTTCGGATCGCTACAGAACCTCAAGGGAAACAGGGGTTTTGTGTGGGTAAGTAATTTAAAAATTGACGGTATTTAAATTAATCATTTTTTTAACAAAATGAATACTCGAGTATTAATTTAAAAGTGTACATCTCTTATAATTTTTTTTTTTAATGTTACTTTTTCACTGGGACGGAATAGCAGGAAAACAGATGTTTTAGGTGTAGGTAAGTAATTTAAAAATATTGTAATTTTAACTAATTCTCGAGTATTAATTTAAAACTGTACATTTCTTAATACACTACCCTAAAGCACTACCCTACACTACACAAACACCACAACACTACCCTAAACTGTATTACACTACCCCCTGCACGACCCTGCCCCTACCACCAGTCCAGTCCCTACACTGAAACACTACCCTGCACGAACCCCCGACACTACCCTAAACCCTAAAACACTACCCTACACTACACAAAGACCACAACACTACCCTAAACCCTAATACACTACTCCCTGCACGACCCTGCCTCAACTCCCAGTCCCGACCCTACACTGAAACACTACTTTGCACGAACCCCCGACACAACCCTAAAACACTACCCTACACTACACAAACACCACAACACTATCTTAAACCCTAAAACACTACCCTAGCACGACCCTCCTCCAACTCCCAGTCCCGTCCCTATAATCAAACACTACACTGCACAACACCCCGACACTACCCTAAACCCTAAAACACTACCCTACGCTGCACAAACACTCCAGTTTGTTCCCTACACTGAAACCCTACCCTGCACGACCCCGGCACTACCCTAAACCCTAAAACACTTCCTCACACTATACAAACAACACAACACTACCCTAAAAAACACTAACCCCAGCATGACCCTCCCCCGACCCACACTCTGCTCCCTACACTGAAACACAACCCTGCACACCCCCCAACTTTTCCATAAACCCTAAAAAAGTAACCCCCACCCCAGGCCCAATCCCCCTTACCTCTCTCTCCTCGTGGTTCCTCTCTCCTGGTTCCTTCGTAGTCTGAGGGGCATGCACGGTGCATGTCGTTGTGAGGAAACGGAAGAGCCTCACTTTCCTCACAACGAGGTAGATCATCATTACATCGCAAGCATTTTAAAAGTGCATGCGATGTAATGACATGCGGTGTAATGGTATGCGGAGTAGGTGCATCATGCGGAATGATGGTATGCGGGGTGAAAGTATTCATTGTGAAGTATTCGTTATGAAGGATATTTACCCCATTCATCATCACGCAGAACCATGTCCACAGGAGCACCTTGAATACTGTGTAGTGCGTAATAGTTTAGACTGTGAACGAAAGTTTTATCAAACTTGCTCTGTACTGTGAAATGCTCAAAAGATCATCAATGTATATGTTGCGAAGAGTTCATCAGAGTGTGACACACATGAAAAAGACTATAGTTCAATGATTGATCAAGTGCCTGACGGTGATCCTTCCATCACATAGGCTATCATCTGCTCAAGTCAGACACCATAGCACTATATTGCATTTAGCATGAAGGGGTTCACACTGCCACTAGTTGAAAAGTAGTGTAGCCAAATATGCTGCTGAAATGCAGCAGCTTTGCTGTTCCATTGTGTCATAGCACAGCAAGGTACAGAGCAGGATAATACCATAACACAAAACTTCATGGAACATATGCCCTCTTTACTTCCATTAATCAAAATTCATGGGCATGTTTACACAGATTTGCAAGTAAATGTATACATCATCTATTATGGATGAGTAGCTGTGTTGACACTTCCAAATGGTTCCTAATACAGTTAAATTGCATTTCCTCAAATGTCCAACATGACTACCACTGTTGTGATTAGGCGTCTGCCATGATTGAAGATAGTGCAGCCAACTGTCTTTGTGTAGTTGTAATGGTCATGGTCTGCAATGGGCCTGTTAAACTTCATCCTTACAGCACTTCCCATGTTGGACTCAATCTGTGTTTGTGTCCGCAGCCTAATTGCAAACAGCTATTCTACAACTGTTGTCACTGCACTCTGCCCTTGCTTTGTCCCATCCCAAGAGTCAACATGTTATCAACATCAGATTAAGATTACTGTTATTATTTACTTAGAAGTTGTCAGGTCATGTGTGACGTACACTGCTTTTTATGTTGGTGTTTAGAGAAAATATTGTGAGATATTTGTTCAAAATATGCATAATGCCATAATTTTTCGGGAGTCAGCAAACATGACATGTTTTCTTTATTTTCAGGCAACATGTCACCGGAGTAACAGAGGGAGTTCCTCATGCTTAAGGAACTGTACTTTCCCATTAGGCGTGTGGCAAAGGGATTCAATGACATGGCATGAAGGTCCAGTGAGGAGAGGGCTTCTGGCAAGTGGAAGTTAATTACTGTCAGCACCAAGAAAGGTGGAAAGAAAAATGCTACTCTCTCTTCCTGCCTCATCAACACGCCAGAGCCAGACACATCAAATCTCTGGCCCTTCGGTGTCCAACAGAGTGGCACACATCCACAACCATTTGCAGTTCCAGGTACATCCACCCATGCTCATCGTGCTGCACCCGCCTCTAGTTAACCTCCGTTGCCACATCACAGAGTGCTCAACCAGGCACATCATCATTGAGACCTGCAGGACAACAACGCATGTCAGTCCTGACAAAGAGGGAGCAGAGGTTGCTTTTCAACCTGGATGTTTGAGTGGCCCGTCGGGAACGCAGCATTGACAAATTCAAGGGACACCTCATGGACATTAAGGGGGTCCTGGGGCTCCCCTATTGATGTGCAAAGGATGGTTGCTGCCACCACCTGTACAGTCACCCAGTTCCCTTGACCTAGTTTCCATCCTCTTTGGACAATATTTTGTTATTTAGTGATAAGTGTAGGGCTAGTATAGTGTTAGGTGTAGTTAGTTCTTAGTTTTTCTGATTCTTTACTTAGTGTTTTTGATTAGGCTTCCTTTTCCTTAGGGTGGGGGGTTGATGTATTTTTTGACTTATTCTAATATATGTATATGTATATATATATGCCAAAAAGAAGCAGAGAACTCTGGGTAGTTCTCAAGTTTAGGTGGAAAGCAGCTCCTGTATAGAGCACTCTCAACACCAGCGACACTCTAGATCTGCTCACCTCAATTGTCTGATTTTCTATCATAGTCTTTAAGCATAGGATTAGCACATGTTTTGTGTTTTTTTCTGAAGTCTGATCAAAAATGGCATCTGGAGAGGAGCAGCAGGTACCACTACTTTCTGAAGAAGAAGTATTGGAGGAAGACCCACCCAAGAAGAGACCAGAGTCTGTTGTCTGGAAATTTTTCACTTTTCCAGATGGAGAGAAGAAGGTGAATGCAAGAAAGGTGACATGCTTGCTGTGTGGGAGGGTCCTGTTGTGAGGCAGTGAAAAGAAATCCTCCTGTGGTACAGCAAGTATGAACAAGCTTTCACCCCTGTAATCTTGCTCGGGAGGAAATGAGGAGAGCTGTGGAAAATCCAGCAGTTGCTAGCACCTCAGGAGCATCACAACCAACACCTCCTATGGACATTAGGGCAGAATTTGCATTTTTGGAACACCACTGTGTGAAGTGCAAAAACATTATCTGCTACGGCGAGCAGTCGGTGGATGCAGTTTGTGCTGCCAAACGCAACCAACGCTGTTAATTTTTGTTTTTGGAATGAAAACTAATTCCAAAAGTTACCTGTTTACTTTGTTTCTTTTTTTGTTCAGTTTTTGAAAAAACACCAAAAAAATACAAAATTGTTCAAAAAATACAAAAAATAGAAGAAAAAAAAAGTTCTTGTCAGAACTACCTTATCTGGTTAAAAAAAGAACTACAATTGCATGGTAATGTGTGAACGTTTGGTTGAATATATGTGTAGAGCATTATTGGCTGAAAGAATGCATTAGCAGTGTATGGTGAATGTATAGGGGCAGATGTATGAGGAAGTGCTGTAGTGTGGCACTGCAAGCCTTTTTGCTGTACTGCGCTGCAGCACTTCTAAAGCACAGAGATGTGACATATTTACATGAACATGCCGCAACTCTGTGCTTCCCTCTGCAGTGGTGCACAAACTGTAGCCATGTGCTGGCACAGGCACCCTTGCACCATGGTGCAAGAATGTCTGCCTCATGTGGAGATTGTTTTTGTACAGGAAGGGACACGTTCCTGTACAAAAACAATCACTAAAGGCATTTTCCTCCTTCATTGTGTGGTGTAGAATGCAGCACGCATTGAAAGAGGAAAAAATGAGGAGAAATGAAAAATGTCTCCTTGTTGCGTCTTGCTACACCACCTCTAGAGTGGTGCAGCATTCACACACATGACTAGATTTATGATTTCTTGTAAATCTAGAGATATGTCTTGTTCCATGGGTGTTGTGTGGGAACATACACAGCAACAGCCATGGAATGCCCCTTCAACAGAAAGTGTTGAGTATGAAGGGGCTGTATTTACAACGAAAGAAAAAGCCATGTAGGGTGGCTTTTCCTCTCCTTGTAAATATGGAGCTGCCCCAGCACCATCACTACGTCACAAAGAGTGATATACCAGCGGTGCAGGGGGCTTGTAAATCTGCTCCATAAGAGCTTACATATTGGCAGAGTAATACGATAAGTACATAGTGCTGGATGGATGATTGAGGAAGTGCATAGCAGTAACAGGAGGATTGCTAGACTGCATGGGCAGTACCTTAGTATTTACAGGAGTGTTCCAATAGTATGTATGTGGTTAGAGGTGTGCATGCATAGTGCAGTGAATACTGTAGGTGTACTTGTGTTAGTGGCTAGGCCACTCTATATGTATATCTTTAGTCAGGATAATTACAAGAGTGGAGAGAGAGTGACAGTGTGATTGGAGCACTGCATGAGTACTACCTAGATTATTGAAAGAGCGAATCAGTTGTCTACAGGGGGTTAGGGGCCTGCATAGATTGTGCACATTTGACTGTAGCACGGTGTTTCTTCATGCCTGAATCATTGTACAAGTACATACACAGTGACTGAGTAGATCGAGTGCTTGTAGTTGACAGCAGGGTGAGTTTATAAGTGTTTGTGTTTCGGCACAGAGAATAGATAAGGGCATGGTTCTGTGAGGATGATTGCAAGAGTGGAGAGAGAGTGACAGAGTGATTGGGGCACTGCATAAGTACTAATTAGATTATTACAGGAGTGAATAAGTAGTCTACATGGGGTTAGAGGCCTGCATACATTGTGCACATTTAACTGTAGCACAGTGTCTTTTCATGCCTGAATCATTGCACAAGTGCATACACAGTGACTGAGGAGATAGAGTGCTGGTCGTTCACAAGAAGGTGAGTTTATAAGTGCTTGTGTTTCGGCACAGAGATTATATAAGGGCATGGTTCTGTGAGGATGATTGCAAGAGTGGAGAGAGGGTGACAGAGTGATTGGGGCACTGCATGAGTACTACTTTATTACAGGAGTGAATCAGTAGTCTACAGGGGGTTAGGGACCTGCATAGATTATGCACTTTTGACTGTAGCACTGTGTTTCTTCATGCCTGGGTAATTGTCCAAGTGCATAGATAGTGACTGAGTAGGTAGAGTGCTGGTAGTTGACAGCAGGGTGAGTTTATAAGTGCTTGTGTTTTGGCACATACATTAGATAAGGACATAGTTCTGTCAGGATGATTGCAAGAGTGGACAAAGACTGGTAGTGTGATTGGGGCACTGCATGAGTACTATCTGGATTATTGCAGGAGTGAATCAGTAGTCTAAATGGGGTTAGAGGCCAGCATACATTGTACGCATTTAACTGTAGCACAGAGTCTCTTCATGCCTGAATCATTGTACAAGTGCATACACAGTGACTGAGTAGTTAGAGTGCTGGTAGTTGACAGCAGGGTGAGTTTATAAGTGCTTGTGTTTCAGCACAGAGATTAGATAAGGTCATGGTTCTGTCAGGATGATTGCAAGACTGGAGAGAGAGTGACAGAGTGATTGAGGCACTGCATGAGGACTACTTAGATTACTACAGGAGTAAATCAATAGTCTACAGGGGGGTAGGGGCTTACATAGATTGTGCACATTTGACTGTAGCACGGTGTCTCTTTATGCCTGAGTCATTATACAAGTGCATGGACAGTGAATGGGTAGATAGAGTGCCAGTAGTTGACAGCAGAGTGAGTTTATAAGTGCTTGTGTTTCGGTACAGAGATTAGAAAAGCACATGATTCTCTCAGGATAATTGCAAGAGTGGACAGAGACTGATAGTGTGATTACTGAACTGCATGGCTAGTACTTGGATTTTTGAAGGTGTGAATAAGTAGGCTGCAGGGAGTTAAGGGACCATATAGATTGTGCACATTTACCTACATACTAGCTACGGAATTAGACATTATAGAACCACAAAAACACTTCTCATGCACTTATAAAATCACATATTCACTACCTTTGCACTCTTCTAATCTATCAGGTACCTCTCATTCATTCAGTAAATATAGATACAACTATATCAATACAATCTAAACAAATACATGACTCATGACATACTATCTACTTAAGAAGACAACTACTACATACCAGAAAGAGGAAAATCTAGTGGTTTTGTTTTGAACTACATGTTGCCAATATATGTAGAAATATGCAACACCATCAAACCTCTCAACAGACTTAATTAAGAAGAGTAATCAACAACACCTTTTTATGAGGATTTCTAAAACCACACAAACTGTACAAACTAATAACAGAATTATAATCATTAACACCTTCTATGATGAATTTGTAAACAGCACAGTTGTACCTCATTTTCCCAAACCATCTATAATAATGCCATTTCATTAAACTATACCTTTTTACTCAAAAAAATAGGCATGCCTAATAAACTGCACCTTAAATAAACATTTTTGAAAATACACATTCTTCATGCATATTTAACCAATTAATAATAAATAAGAAATATCATGCAACTATACCTTTCAAGGCACTTAATATTATATATATTAGTACACATACTATTTTTTAAACAAAGTTCAAATACAATAGAAATTATTCCAATATATATTTGTACATTTCATAAATTAATTTAACCAGCAGAGTTTCATATAAATGTCAAATCTATATTACATAAATCTCTTAAAAATAAAACTCACCTTTTAAATAAATCTGTTGAATGAAAAAACATACACACAGTCAGGATTTTCTTTTTCACACAGAGAATGTAGATGAGCTCACTCTCCAATGTAAAAACAGTAATGGCAAACTTTCCCTCTAATTTTCCTTACATATTCACATAACCCACAAATGACATTGCTTCCCAGTGTTTTTCAAATTGAAAAATGATTTTCCATTGGTCACAGAGAATAATACTTTTCAACCGACATCTTCACCCCTTGTCCTTAATATCAGTTTCTATAGCAACAGATCATGCAACATTCAACGTAGCTGCCAGGTCACAAGTTCACCACACAATGTTGCAAATGACAACAGCAGGTGTGGTTGGCTTTGCAAAGCATGCCCTTATCCGTTCTGCTGTACCTTTCAAACATTTCAAAATAACCAATAAGAAACATGCTTTCCAAACAAAGTAAAATGCACCCTATATTTGAATGTAGAGTGTTCTTAAACAGCCAATCAAATCTCTACTTTCTTAAAAACAGCATGTTGTCCACTATTGTAGATAGATTTCATTCTACCACCTGCCTACCTCAGGTACAGACATCTTTTGTTTACCTACAGAGATCCCTTCAAGATGCTTTCAGTGAATTGTTGGGCACAGCTATGTTTTCTGGTGCAAAAGGTGTGCTGAAAGCAGAGGTATTGACAAAGACCTAGCTTTGCAAAATGTACATATTAAATGGATTGGACAGAGAGGATTGAAGTGGCATCAAATTATGCCATTGGTTAAAACCTTTATGCACTTCCAACCCCCTGACCTCATGATTGTGCACTGTGGTGGCAATGACCTAGGCGCATTGACTGGGGTAGGTCTGGAAATGGTAATGAAAGACACCTTTGCATAATTTATGTAACTTTTTCCCCAAACTGCCTTTGTGTACTCTAACATATGCCAAAGACAGAAATAGAAGTGGTCCAATCAATTCTGTCCACAGATTGAGAAAGCTAGGAAAAATGTCAATAAAGCTGTTTCTGCTTAACTCATAGACCATAGTATGGGGTCTATATAAAACAACAATCTGCGTTTTGTTATGGATGGTATCTACAGGAGTGATGGTGTGCACTTCACAGATAAGTGAAACAGTCTTTCTCAACAACTTAATGACTCTGCATTGGCACTTACATGTAGCTACAAAAATCTCCCAATAAACACAAGGGCTCTTTGTAGAGCCACCCAAGATGCTAACATATAATATAGCTTTTTAATGAAAAAATCTTAAATTTTTGTGTTAGGAGTCACGCACCCAGCGCGATTAGGAGTCATGCACCCCTCATGTTCACACCAGGGGGCCGCACTGGGAGTCGCGCACCCTTTGCATTCACACCAGGGGCCGCACTGGGAGTCGCGCACCGCTCGTGTTCACACCAGGGGGCCACGCTGAGAGTCGCGCACCCCTCATGTTCACACCAAGGGGCCGCGCTGAGCGCCGCGCTGGGGACGCAACTCCAACTTTTGTTTTTTTTAAATCTGGCTCCTACCACAAATTTTTATTCGCCCCGGGGACCCCATCCCCCGGGGCCTACTCACTTCATTGTGGACCGTGGGGGGAGCCCCAATGCCCCCACGGTCCCGCCGGCTCCCCGTGTCCTGCGAGAGCCGGCATTGCTTTTCCACATGGGGAGCTGCTGACATGCAGCTCCCCGTGTGGAAAAGCAATTCTGCTTTGGATTTTGGAAGAGAGAGCAGGTTTCCCTGCTCTCTCTTCCAAAATCCAAACCAGAGTGTGCTACTGTAGGGCAGGAGATGTGCTCCCGCCCTACCATGGCAAACAACAGTGGCCTGGGGGTGGGCACCCTTGGACACTGCAGGAGCCGGGCCTGGGGGGTGGCGGTCCCCAAGCCCATTGAAGGCTCCAGGAGGGGTGCCCCACGGCCCCCTCACATCTTTTGCAAAGCCCCCAGGTAGGTGGTGGTCCCCAGGGCTCGGGGTCCAAAATGGACCCGCGCATTTTAACAGTTAGTGCCCCGGGGAGGTGGTGGTCCCCGGGGCATGGGGGGAGCTGGAGCCCCTCACACATTTGTTTTTTTATTTTATTTAAAAAAATAGAGCGCTGGGGAGGTGGCGGCCTGCACTTTACATTTTACATATCCCCCTGGGACCTGGCCAACCCGGGGGGTTAAAAATAACAAAGCGAGAAAATCCTCGCTTCTTATTTTTTATTTTTCGCCTGGATCCACGCACCCAGTGTGCATTCCGCTCTTTTTTTTTTTAAATGCTTTTTTGGCCCTGGAGGTCCTTTTGGGACCCCCTGAGCAGGCCTAGGGGTCAGGGTGTTTCTACCATGCCCCCTTTCCTTCTTTGTCACCTTTGTTTACCTGTTCATTTCTGAATGGCTGCCAGCACTTCCTGCTTTGGAGTGTTGACAGCCAATTAGAATAAAGCTTGTGGTCGGGAGGGTCCGCGGATCCTCCGCGGCCATAGATATCGAAACTTTTATTTTTTGATTTTCTCAGCAACTACTGAACGGATTTACACCATTTAAAAAAAAGGGCGCTTTCTGAACCAAGGGCTACCTTTTTGCCAAATTTGGTGTACTTCCGTTCAGCAGTTTTGGCTGTAACTGTGTCTAAAGCTTCCTATGGGAAATTGATTTTATGACCTCCATTTTTTTTTTTTCCGCAATTACTGAACGGATTTATACCATTTAAAAGAAAGGGCGCTTTCTGAACCAAGCACTACCTTTTTGCCCAATTTGGTGTAATTCTATTCAGCAGTTTGGGCTGTAGCCATGTCTAAAATTTCCTATGGGAAATAACATGGAGAAAACACGTTTTGGGATCCCCCTTTTTTCTCAGCCCCCGCTTGCCGAATTACTCCAAAACTTTCAAGCTGACCGTAACGGGCCATAAGTTTTGAAAATTTCGCGAAGATTCGTCAACCGGCGCCAAAGTTATTGGGAAAACAAAAAACGAGTTTCCTATGGAAACTAGGTCCTAACTATAACTACCTACTGGCAACCGCCAGTAGGTAGTTATAGTAGCGAGAACCGAGTCAGAAGAAAACAGTAGAAAAAATATTTTAAAAAAAGAAAAGGGGGCATGGTAAAAGCACTTTTTGAAAATAATTTCGGCGTAAATCGCGATGGGGTCGCGAATCCCACCAAAACTATTTTTAAAAAACAAAGCGCAGCCTCCCGTGCTTTGTTTAAAAAAAGCCCCCGGATGGGCCAAGTCGCGGGGGCACTGCCAATTTATTAGCAGCCCCGGGAACTGCCATCTCCCCGTGGCTGTTAAAAAAAGCGTGGGGGTCTCAATCCCACCCACGCTGCCCCGGGAACCGCCACCTCCCCAGGGCTCTTTTATTAACTAAAACCTGTGTGGGGGAGGCTCGAGCCCTCCCACATGCCCCGGGGACCACCACCTCCCCAGAGCACTAAATATGTAAAGGGGGTTCCGTTACGGACCCCCGAGCCCCAGGGACCACCACCTCCCTGGGGCTTTGCAATGGTAGGGAGGGGGTCGCGTGGCCCCCCTCCTGGAGACCTTCTTGGCTCTGGGGACCACCACCCACCAGGGCCGGCTCCTGCAGTATCCCAGGGTGCCCACCCCGGGACACTGCTGTTTGCTACGCCCTGTCACAGCAAACACTGGTTTGGATTTTGAAAGTGAGAGCAGGTTTCCTGCTCTCGCTTCCAAAATCCAAAGCAGATTGCTTTTCCACAAGGGGAGCTGCATGTTAGCAGCTCCCCTTGTGGAAAAGCAATGCCGACTCCCGCAGGAGGCGGGACCATGGGGGCATTGGGGCTCCCCCCACGGTCCCCAACGGAGTGGCCAGGCCCCGGGGGATGGGGTCCCCGGGGCCAGAAGTGGCCCTGGAGGCATCTATAAAAAAAATGTAAAAAGGAAAGCCGGCCCGGGGGATGGGGTCCCCAGGGCCATAAATGGCCTGAGGAGGGGGCCCCCTCCAAATATTATAAATAACATTTTAAATACTGGCTATGCCCCGTGGGGTGGGGTCCCGGAGCTAAAAATGGACTCGGGAGGGGGGGCCACACGGCCCCCTTCCCGTATTTAAAATAAATAAATAAACAAATAGGGGTCAGGCCCTGGGGAATGGGATCCCCAGGGCCCAAAAAATAGGAAAAGAAGGGGGTCTACACAGACCCCTTTCTAAAAAATTAAATAAAATTGAATCCTGAGGGTCCCTGGGGGCCAACTAGCCCACCAGGTACCTCCAGTAAGCGCCACAGAGTTGCTTTGCAGAGAGGTGTAAAAAGGGGCATGGCCTCGGACCACCTCTCTGCAACGCAGCCCTGTGGCACTTACTGGAGGTTCCTGGTGGGCTTGTTGGCCCCCAGGGACTCTCAAGATTCAAGGGGACTCAATCCCCCAACTTAAAATGTGACACAGAGCACGTTTGCACACTAATTGATATGTAGGGTAGCAAAGTTCAGTTTCAAGATTGTTTTGGAGTGGTCTGAAGAATTAGTATCCATATGATACTATTTTGCAAGTACAGATATACACATGATGCACTGTAGGCATTGTGCTCACACATCATTGGTTACATGCTGTAGGTATGTTGTTAGGATGCTTACGGGCATCCTTGATAACACCAGTCCCCACAACAGCTTCACTACCATGGAGGTGCAGGAAATATGTGCTTTCTACGATTTACTAGTCATCCTACCACATCTGTATGTGTTTCAACACAGCCTTGTACATTGTGGAATATTATTCAAACCTTCAAAGACTAAGGCCAAACAGACACAGAAGGTAGGACATGACACAGGCAACCCAAGGCTTATTTTAATGTTTAATAAACAAAAAGTCAACCTTGCTAGGATCATCAAAAAGAATTGGTATCTGGTTCGCAATGATCCTGTCCTAGGAGATAAACTATCTCAATCTCCATTAATCACGTACAGCAAGGCTCCCAGCACCAGTGACTTTCTAGTCAGCAGTAGTCCCAAAACGAAAACAGGCACCAGTTGGCTTACTGGTAGCAAGGGTTTTGTAAGGTGCACTGCTTGCAGGGCCTGTAAATTTGGCACCAGCAAAACGTCCTTCGGCGCTCCCTTCAGAGACAGACCTCTGACTATTGACAAACACCTAACGTGTAAAACGGAGTGTGCAATTTATGTGCTGGAGCGCTCTTGTGGGCTGCAGTATGTGGGCAGCACGAAACTGCCGGTCCACAAGAGAATTCTCCAGCACCTTAGGGCCATAACGAATTTGGACATATCTTTTCAGGTAGCTCGCCACTTCAGTGATATCCATGATAAAAATCTTGACCACTTGAAGTATTTTGTAATAGATTGCATACTCCCACTAAGAAGAGGTGGAAATAGAGAGGCTAGTCTCAGAAGACTAGATACCAAGTATATTTTAGAACTGGACAGTAAGAGTCCTCAAGGATTAAACACTACGGAGGAGCTATATACTTGGCTCTGAAGTAACGAGGGGAAAATACAATGGAGAGAAAAAAACTAATCTAGTGACTAGCATGCTACTACACATAGTACTGTTCCTATTAAGACTAACCATTATGGTTATCAATTATAGTATTCGCCGCTGCTACATCTAAATTCAATATATGTAAAAAAAAATCCTTTCCCCCTTTTGTTTTCATGGATATGAGTGGTTAAGTAACCATTTTAATTAATAATTAAATTTATTTTTTAAATGGCACAATTGGACTTTACCTGCATACAAACAGTATGCAGATGAGCACTTTTTTGGGACACTTTAGCACATTGCACTTTAGATCATTACAGTACATAGAGCAGGAATACATGGCCTCAGGGGCATCAGCCCACCTGCCAGCGTAGCATTTGCACATAGTAAGTTTGGAGATTCGCAAAATTAAACAGAAATTAATTTTCAGCAATATTTCAGACACTTTTCACATTTAAGTGGTTTAACACATCTGTTTATTGCTTGAATTTTACACCAGAAATGTTAAAAGAGTTTTCAATCTGTACTGATACATATCAATGATAAAATGTCATAGGGAAGCAAAACTCTTTGACTTGGGTCGACATTTAGGCTGGCCCACCGGGGCAATAGTCAACCTGTCCATGCAGATTTTGCACATAACTGGTTTTATGATCCTCAAAAATTAAAATCAATGAATTTAAGTAATTTATAGGACAAGTTGTATATTACTGGGAATATTTAGCAGAGTGACAACATGGACGTTATAGGACTGCTATTTAAAAACCCGCATTTAGGCTTGTCAATGTGTCACCTAGATTGCTTTTAATTGCTTTTAATGGTGTATTAATAAAGCTCCAAACAATATTATGTATTTATACTAACAAATGGCACAATTTGCACATGGTGGCAAAAGCGTGGAACTTAAGCTCATAGTCTCATGTCTAATTAGGATTGTACTGTAGAACGTGAAGTACGGACGAGCAGTCTGTCTTCACTTGTTATATGAGCACTTAGCACTTTAAATACTGGGTGGCAATGATGAAAAAAATAATGTGATCAAGGCCCTGTGAGACCGAAATGCATCATGACAGCAAAGCACAAGAAATAATAAAGAAACGCACAAAATAAAGTGGATTCTGTTTCCGTTTTTTGGATTCAGCGAGAATCAGCAACAAAAGGAACAAACTTACAATGTATATATATTACCTACTGGTAGTCGCCAGTAGGTAGTTGTAGTTAGGACCTATTTTCCATAGGAAATCCGCAACATTCTATTTGGAATAACGTTGGCACCGATTGACGAATCTTCGCGAAATTTTCCAAACTTTTGGCCAGCTCCAGTCTGCTCCTAACATGAATTTTTCACGGTGATTCATCAAGCGGGGGCTGAGAAAAAAGGGGGGTCCCAAAACACGTTTTCCCCATGCATTTTCCCATCGGACCTGTTGACGCAGCTACAGCCCGAACTGCTGAACAGAATTACACCGAATTTGGCAAAGAGGTAGTCCTCAGTACAGACTCGTGCCTTTTGCTTAAATGGTGTAAATCCGTTCAGTAGTTCCTGAGAAAATTAGAGTTAAAAAGATAGATATATCTGGGTGGAGCCTAACCACACTTCTCATCGTGAGATCTGATTGGCTGTCAGTACTTCATCCAAGAAGTGTTGTCAGCCATCTTGGGACCAATATACATGATAGCACCTAATTAAAAAGCATTGCAGTTAATAGAAGGTTTTAAGACTTTAGTTACATTATAAATCATTTGTTGATGGTACCATACTCATTTTAGGAATTGTGGTGTGTTCTAAGGTGATTTTACCATGTGAAAAAGCCTTCTGCTGTGATATCATGAATCATGTTCGAGAGAAAACTATTTTCTCATGCTTTTCCCACAGAGGTTTGGAAGGTGATCTATAACCTAAACTGAGAGCATATTTTCTGTAAATTCACATTATCTTTCTCAGTCAAGTGAGAATGCAGTCTGACATTCTCAATAAAACATGTACATGCAACAAGGGCAGAGACTGTCAGTTGCTTCCTTTGTGTTCTACTGCAGCTTCCCAGAGTGTTCTAAAGAACAACTAGAGCGCTAACAGTCCTACTTATGACAAACGTATTGCACACCTGAAGCCATCTTGATTGGAATAAAGTGGTAACTCTTAAAACATTTAATTTACAAAGGAACAAAATGAGGGGGTTCATTTTGCCATAGAAAGTATGATTAGTGTTGCAGAAAGAAAAATTAGGGCACATTTTGAGTTACTTCTCAAATCCTCTTCTATTTCATTAAACAATTCTGACATGCAGACTGAAAGATGCACTTTCAATACCAGCAGCAGACTTCCCTGGTGAGCAGTAGCTTTACTAGAGTGATCTAATAAGCAACTAGAGTGCAAACATCATGAATTTATGGCAAATGTGTGACACATCTGAATGCCTTCTTGATGGAATCAAAGTAAAAAACTGAAAGTATTTCCTACTGAGGAGACTGCAGTAAATGAGGAAATTAGGAAACTTCATAACAAATAAATCTCCCAAGATGGCCACCAGAGACAAAAGAGCCCAAATGTAGCCCAAACCTCACCCAGATGTAGCCCAAGTATAGCCCAATGACAGAATGTACCAGAGTGTTCGACCAAACAACTAGAGCACTAACAGTCTTACTTATGACAAAAGTATGGCACACCTGAAGCCATCTTGATTGGAATAAAGTGGTAACACTTAAAACATTTAATTTACAAAGGAACAAAATGAGGGGGTTCATTTTGCCATAGAAATTATGATTAGTGCTGCAAAAAGAAAAATTAGGGCACATTTTGACTTCTCAAATCATCTTCTATTTCATAAAAAGATTCTGACATGCAGACTGAAACATGCACTTTGAATACCAGCAGCAGACTTCCCTGGTGAGCAGTAGCTTTACTACAGTGATCTAATGAGCAACTAGAGTGCTAACATTCAGAATTTATGGCAAATGTGTGACACATCTGAATGCCTTCTTGATGGAACCAAAATAAAAAACTGAAAGTATTTCCTACTTAGGAAACTGCAGTAAATGAGGAAATTAGGAAACTTCATAACAAATAAATCTCCCAAGATGGCCACCAGAGACAAAAGAGCCCAAATGTAGCCCAAATATCACCCAGATGTAGCCCAAGTATAGCCCAATGACTGAATGTCCCAGAGTGTTCTTGAGAACAACTAGAGCGCTTACTGTCTTACTTATGACAAAAGTATGGCACACCTGAAGCCATCTTGATTGGAATGAACTGGTAACACTTAAAACATTTAATTTAAAAAGGAACACAATGAGGGGGTTCCATTTGCCATAGAAATTATGATTAGTGCTGAAGAAAGAAAAATTAGGGCACATTTTGAGTGACTTCTCAAATCCTCTTCTATTTCATTAAAAAATTCTGATATGCAGACTGAAACATGCACTTTTAATACCAGCAGCAGACTTCCGTGGTGAGCAGTAGCTTTACTACAGTGATCTAATGAGCAACTAGAGTGCTAACATTCAGAATTCATGGCAAATGTGTGACATAGCTGAATACCTTCGTGATGGAATCAAAGTAAAAAAATGAAAGCATTTCCTACTGAGGAGACTGCAGTAAATGAGGAAATTAGGAAACTTCATAACAAATAAATCTCCCAAGATGGCCACCAGAGACAAAAGAGCCCAAATGCAGCACAAATATCACCCAGATGTAGCCCACATGTAGCCCAATGACAGAAGTGTGCAAAAGAGTTTTATATAGTGCAGACTTGTCAGGTATTGGAGTGCTTTACATGAGCATTGGTTACATCACACAAGATCAAATTCATTTTGGTTGTAGACATAGGGAGATTAAGTGATTTGATCAGAATCACAGAATTTTGAGCTGAAGCAGAAACTCCAAACTGGTTCCCCAATTGCAAAGTCTGCAGCTCTGGAAGTAACACCACATCCTCTCCCCTAGGTGCAACATTTAATCAAGTGGTCAACTGGATAAAAAAACAAAAAGATTACAAATAATTTAAAAGTTCTTTGTCGCTATTTGAAAACTCAGAAAATATGTCCTCATTTTAGTTTTTTAGAGCACTAACCATAATTTTGATGCAAATAAGACCCTGTCATATATGAAATTTCTAAAGTAAATACTCTAGGTATTACAGTTTTGATTACATCAAGATGACGTCAGGCGTTCCACACTTTTGTAATAAATATAGAATGTTAGCAATCTAGTTGTTCATTGAGATACTGTTGAGAGGCAGAGGCTAGGGGCACAGACTCTGAAAATTGAAGGCAGGTAGGAGAGTGCAGAGGCAACAATTTGACCACACTGGGCAGGCATGAAGGGCAATAGCAGCACAACAGACTATGGAGGGCAGTGGAAAGGGGGGCAGGGGCAACAAACCAACAATACAGGACTGGCAAGAGAGTCTGTGGCAATATAATAGACCATTGTGGACAGAAGGAAGAGGCAGTGGTAGTACAACCATACATGCCAACAGACACGTTTCAGCCAGGAAACGTCCAATGTTGTTAAGCTCAAATGGGCTTTATTTGATCTGTCTCCTGTCTACAATCTCCCCTTTTTGTAGCTCAAAGGGGAAAATCAATACCCCAGTTTTTTTTTCAAAATCTCCCTCTTACCAAGTTCAAAATGTTCGCAAGTATGGTACATTGGATCATGGTAGGCAGGAGGAATTGGGGTAGGGACATGGACTCGGATAACAGAGGACAGGAGGGACATGGAGAGATGCACCAAACTGACCCTACAGGGCAGGCATCAGGAATTGCAGCAGCACAATACACCACACAGGGCATGCGGGACGGGAGTGCAGCACAACAATCCGTAGAAAGCAATAGGGAGGGGACAGGACCATGCACATGGACAACATAGAACACAGGGGAAAGAGGCAATGGTAGCTAGCTGACCATAATGGACAGACAGGTGAGAAAGCTGCAGCATAACAGACCATAAAGGGCAGGAGGGACGGATCAGAGGCATTACAATGGAACAGAAAAGCCAGGAGGGAGGGAATAGAGATCTGCACATGGAAACAGAGGGCTGGGGGCAAGGGGGCAGGGCAGGAGCAGCAAGATGACCATGGAGGTCAGGCAGAATGGGCACTAGAAACAAGACACACCATGGAGAGCAACAGTGAGACTATGATGGCATACACACAGACCATGGAGGGAAGGTGGGAGGGGGTCAGGGGTAGCTAGATGACCACACAGGGAAGGTGGGAGCGGCCATGACAGCACAGAAGACCATGCATGGCAAGCGGGAGGGTTAGTGGCAGCACAATGGGTATGATGGGCAAGAAGGAGGGTGCAGGGGCATGCACAAAGGACCGTGGAGGATAGAAGGGAGGGTCAGGACTTGGGCACAGACAAGAGAGTTCAGAGGAAGGGGCCTCACAACAGACCGTGCTGGGCAGCCAGGAGGAGCAGTTGGAGCCCAACAGACCAGGGAGGGCAGAAGGGTGTGGCAGTAAAATGGACCATGGAGGACAGGAGCAAGGGGATAGGGGCATGGCATGTGGACAGGCAGGGTGGAGGTGGCAGGGACAGGTTACAGTCATCTGACAATGCTAGGCAGGTGGGAGGGGAGTGGCAGCTCAACAGAACACTCAGAGTAGATAGGAGTGGCAGGTCCATGGGATGGAGCAGGGGCATGCACAAAGACATCGGATGGCAGGGGGAAGGAGAATAGGGGCAGCAAGCTAAGCACAGAGGCTAAGCAGGAGGTCAATGATGGGCCATAGAATTGGGCAATGGAGGGCAGGAGGAGTGGACTGGTACATCATGCTAAATGGAGGGCAGTGGCAGCACATCAGACCATGCATGGCAGGAGGGAGGAGGCTAGTCCATAAATTCAGACAGCAGAGGATAGGGAGGAGGTGGATGGGGCAGCAAGCTAACTGTTCAGAGAAGGTGGGTATTAGGAACTTTATTGTTTTTAAAATGTGTGTCTGTGCGAACTACTTAAAATATGAACAAGTATGCAGCATAATCTCACTTTTATTCAGGAAGAAGAGGACGTTTGTGACTGTGACTCCGGGCTCACTTGGCAGAAACACCCCCTGACCCTCCACCCCCATCGCAAAATGTAATGTCCGTGAAAAGGTTAGGTGGACGCAGTGTTATATAGAACATGGTCCTGAAAGCACGATTGAAAATGAAAACTAGATATAGTATATGGTATAAACTATGCACCAAAAAGTGTGATATAAGATGAACCGGGGCGTAAAATATAATATGCAATACATTGTGCACAATGACAGATTCATTGGAGAGCGCGAGATAGCACAGGCACTAGCTCGTCCTATGCGATATGCGCCTTGGAGTGTAATATGCACAGGGCAGTGTTGTGTAACCTAACTAGTCTCTAAAGTTGTAATATAAAATATGTGCTGGGGAGTGTAACGTTGCATATGCACTGTGACAAAGATATGGATCCCAGATTGTAATATGTATGGCATAGCGCTGTGCATTATAACATAGGCATCGAGGAAGGCACGTTAGATGGGGCAATATAACCCGTGCAAAGGCAAGTGTGGCACGACATATTCACAGGGTGGTGTTACAGTGCACATGGGCTAGAGAGTGTCATAGCAACAACAATCAAACAGTCTTTATTTCGACTTGTTGTCATAAAAGACAAATTAAAAACACATTTCATCATCAAATACAAAGAAGAAAAAAAAGAAAAAAAAGACAATTCATCATAAGGTAAATCCTATTTAAGCTACACATTTGAGTTATACACAGAAATCATGACACTGAAGCTAAGAACAGCAGGATTTAAGTTCACTACATAAGTAGTATTCCTACTCGACCATATAAAAAAAAAAATAACTGTCTTCCATAAAAACACACTAAAACTTGAAAAAGATACCACAATTGTACTAGATTACTTTAGGGCGACTGGAGGGCTTTCAGTTTCCCAACTCTTATTATCCACATCCATTTCAGAAATGTTGCTAAAGCTATCACTATTGTTTCAGAACAGTCGGTTTGAAATATTCTCAGTGCAGTAATCCCCGTCATAATACCCTTTTGAATACAAACTGCTCTTATCCATCTAAGACGGGGGGCCTTATATTCTGGGCAAATAAACAAAACGTGGGCTATGGTTTCCGGGTATGTTATGCAAAAAGGGCACATTTGGTCATTTTTACTAGATGCCCATTTACAGGTGACCATATTCAATGGGAGAGTACCTACCCTAAACTGATGGAATAATTTCCTATCATGAGGCATTGTAATCAGATCCCAATACATCTCATACCCGGGAGTATGTTTCAGCTCCAAAAAAACCTTAGTATATGATGGTGCAATGTGTGACTGAAACTCCCACTGGGATATGAATGACCAGTAGGCCTCTTTTAACTGTTGTTTGGTAGGAAATAATGTCCCCTGAGGATTATCCCAAAGATCCCCCAATCCTAGGGACTTAAGGAGAGTTTTAACCTTTCTAAACCATAGAATTTTACCCCCAGAATCCATATCACGCGTTTCCAGGAGTGCTAGCACATAGTGATTCAGTTCTGGGGTTACCCACAGTCTTCTCCAGTAAGCAACTGGTCTAAATCTACAAATATTTTCTAGACTCTGACATCCCAAATCCATGCGCAAAGGTACGAGTGGTGTAGAATGTGGGAGCCCTGTTATACAGCGGAGAAATTTGTTGTGTGCCTTTTGTAAACCTCCTATATCAGACGACCCCCACAATTCCGCTCCATATAACATGGAAGATCTTACACTTGAGTCATAGATTTTTAATACTGGGGCAATAGGTTTAGTGGCTGACAACTTGAATTCTCTTAGAAGGGCACCAGATAATTGTGCGTGCTTAGAGATTAAATGGGCCACATGCGGCTTCCACTGTAACCTAGAGCCCAATGTAATACCCAGGTAACTGAAGCTGTCAGTCTGCTCTAATAATTCCCCATTCACAGATACTCTGCCCCTTATGTTCCTATGCCTATGCATCGTCATAAATTTGGTTTTAGAGACATTAACAGAGAGGCCATAGTCATTGCAAAATTTTTCAAAGCAGTCTATTGCCTTCTGTAACCCTTCCTGAGTCTTCGATAATAGGAGGGTGTCATCGGCAAACATTAACAGGGTGACGGGGATGCCGTTCTGTTTCGGTGCGTCAGTAGTAGAATCCCTATAATAATCTATAACTCTATTTATATATAGTGTGAATAATGTGGGTGCCAGCACACACCCTTGCCGGACACCCCTTTCCGTTGGAAAACTGACGGTCACCTGGCTCTGGTTACCCCATCTGACCTGCGCGTAATTATTTTCATGTAGTTTAATCAGAACCGCAAGCAGTTCAGGTGGGATACCCTGCTCGTGGAGCGCTCTCCACAGCCTATCTCTTGGGACTAGGTCAAATGCAGCCTTTAAATCAACAAAGGCTGCATATAGTGTGCCACCCCCCAGGACCACCCATTTCCAATATATTGTGGAAAATCTAAAAACTTGATCTACCGTGCTAGTCAGGGGTCGGAAGCCAGCCTGTAAAGTGGACATGACTCCCGAATCCTCAATCCAATTCTGGACCCTGAGAAGTACCATTCTGGCCACAACCTTCTGAATACAGGCTATTAGGCTGATTGGCCTGTAGTTTCCCGGGTCAGCTCGGTCACCCTTCTTAAAAATTGGTATGATTTCTGCTCCCCGCCATATATCCGGCACCGTAGTGCCTTTAGCAATAGTGTTCGCCAGTAATTCAATGTAAGGGACCCAGACTGATCTGCTATGCAGAAACAAATCTGCGGGAATTTTATCTAAACCCGGGGCCCTGCCTTTGGGAATTAAATTGAGGGCACATTCAACATCTTTCTTGGTGAACACTAGCGTGTTTGCTGATAAAGGACGGCTGAGAGAGGCTAGGGCAGATGGTGGGACATTATTTGTGTTAGCGAACTGGGACTTAAAATGCTTGACCCAATGTTCTGGCGGGACATGATTAACCGGGATTGGTTTTTGGTTCCCCTTGCCCCACCTCACAAGATGCCAGAAGTCCGTCGAGTCTCTGGACTTACTGGCTGCCAATAACTCCTCCCAGTATTTAGTGTCCCACGCTTTTTTTGCGGCATTTTGTGTCCATTTATAATGATTCCTTGCCGCCCGTATAGCCTCCCTATCAGTGGATCGCACTGCATCAGCTAAACATTTGTATGCAGTTCTGCAGTTTTTATCATACCATTATTCCTGTTTTCTTTTCCCCTTACCAGGGTTCCTCTTCCTCAGAATACTAAAATATTTACTTAGTTTAAAAAAAAGGGTCGAGTGAATATGGACTACCCTGCTGCAGTAATCCTCGTGATCCAGCTGCCCCTGCATTTCAATAATTGCTTCTTTTACCATGTCATTCATTTTGCTAATAGTTTCGAGTTTGCCCAGACACTCGGCCCATCTAACCCGCCGAGTATCATTTGTCATAGTGATATCATCTATCATATCATCTGGTATTAACCCCAACCCTATGTGCAGCTGCAGCTCAAGACTGAGAGGGTTATGGTCACTTTCGATACGATGGATAACAGTCATATCACGTATTGAGGTCCAAAATTCAAGATTGACCAGAATATAGTCAATTCTACTAGTGCTCAGTCCGTTATTAAAAGTTGGATTACCCTGCTCATCCCCTCGTGTCCTACCATTCACTGCTCTCAGCCCGTGTTCTAAACTGAAGGTCTTAAGTTGTAGGGCTGCCTGGGACCACCGTTTAATAGGGGGTAGACTAAGGGGGGGGATTTGCCAACAGTTATCCTCTGCCTCCGTGAGCTCTAGATCCATATGGTCCAGAGGCTCATAGGAGCAGTTGAAATCTCCGCAGATTAATATGTTGGCACCTCCCCTCCAAATACTAACATAGTGTCCCAGTGCCACCACAACTTCTGATGGTTTCCCTCCCGGCTTTCCCCTGGCATACACATTAAAAATGATGAGTTCACCAAATGAGGGAGATTTTAACTTGACCACCAGAATGTCCCTTGAATTAATTTCTAATTGTGTAGTAGTAAAACCATCGTCCTGTTTTACCCAGGTGGTCAGTTTCCCCTTAGGTCTCCCTCTATTTGTTTTGGTTGCAGCTATTGCAAAGTGAAGGTACCCTGATCTATGTTGGGGTTCTAATGCCCATGTTTCTTGCATATTGACAATCATATAATTATCAATAAAAGTAGCCCAGTCCCTGGAGGCCAACTTATTTTTAAGACCTGCCACATTCCAAGAAACCAAAAACTGGCTCTCCACATTACTGCTTAAAGGATTGTGAACATTTGTAGTATCCCCTATGCTGCTATTAACCAACACTCCCTCTGTCTCTGATCCACTGACCTCCACCAGACATCCAGTTTCATAAGCCTTCCCTGGACAGTTACTAGGTATAGGATAATCTGTGACTCCGGGGACAGCTTCATAATTGGTTAGACCATGGATTGTTGTATCACTGACACGGCTACCTTGGTTGTCTGTTTGTGTACAGTGGTCAGAGTTATTTGGCACATTTATAGTGACACTAGTCGAATCAGGAACTCCATCAGATATATTTGAAACAGTGAGTACATTCCCTTCCAAAGCCTCAACCAAACCTCCTACGTTTAAAAAATGTGCACCCACTATCTCCTCCCCTAGTAACTGTAGACTTCAATCACAGGCATCCAGACCACTAAAGATGTCAAACCTGTTAGACACCTCCAGTGGAGTGAATAGCACTGGATAGTCCGTGCTCCTATGTGCAGTGATACTTGGCCTAGTAGGTACCATATTCCACCCAGATGTTTCTGCAATTGAAGCTGCATGATGCACATAGGCAGAACTCCTGTTGTTCATCGTAATGGGGAAATTGGTAGTAGGAAAAGAGTAGCCATGGGCAGGTTGGGATGGAAATACTACAGATCTTGGGTAAAAGTAAGTCAGAGGGCGAGGAATAATGCTACTATCAAAATTTACCTGAGGCCAATTCAGGATGTAGCGTACTGCATTGTGATCTCTAAAATTGACCACAACCACGTCCCCCCCGATGTCTTTAGGTCTTCCGCCCAACCACTGAAGACGGCGTACATGAATTATTTCGCCATCTATATTACTGGCAATTGGCCTATGTAATGTCAGCCAGTGTGTTATTTTGTTCTTTAGTTGGGAAAAACCCTCTCTCTTGTTCACTGGGAGCTCTGGTACCCCCGTGAGAATCACAACATATGGTACGGCCTCTGGCGGAAGATCCGGTAGTGGTCTCCCAAACTGTTCCCCCCGGGTCTGCCTAAGGCCTCCCTCCTCATATCTCTTTAATCCATTGGAACAATTACCCAAATCTCTGGTAGATTGATTATCAGAGATTATTGGATAACAGTTAGTTTTAACTGTTGCGATGCTCACGGGAGCATTTGTCTGATTGGTAGTGAAACTGTTATGAGCGGGTTTAGGGGCAAGAGCTGTCCCACTCGAAGGGTGACTGCTAGAGGACGGGGCGTCTAATATGGGGTTATTTGAAACTGTATTTAGAACTGCCCCAATTTCGGTAGATGATGGTCGGGAGTTTTTAGCAGGTTTAACCGCTGGGGAAAAAACTGAGACCTGTTCAATCTCTAAGTTAGCTTTTTCTCGTGTCGGACTTCTCTTCCTACCCAGGTCTGCTTCTATTTTCCCTAGTCAGTTCTCTATTTTATTCAATCTTTCCACTATTGCTAGAGTATAAGATCGCATGATCATCTCAATACTATCCAAAAGATTACTGGTATGTTTTGTATTAGACCCGTTATCCTCCAAACTGTGTTTAGTACTATGTTCCCCCTCTATATGTGCAGAAGTTAACACTGATATAGGAACAGTATCCGTTCCAGTCCCATCCGTAAGGACTGCAGCAGTTAGTACTAGGGGGGATGGCCTTCTTCCCAAAGTCAGTAGAGCTCAACTTCTGCTTGGAAGGTTCCGTCCTATTGCGTCTCTTCTTGGTAGGTGGTGGACCGTACTTTGTAGTTTGTACAGGTTTCCTATACCTTTGTCGTGCTGTCTTAGGGGGAGTCGGTGTCACAGCAATCAGAACTCCTGAAGTACTGGGAGTGCAAAATGGATCATGTGGTGAATTTGAGATGTCTATTCCAGTAGAACAAGTGCTAGGCACTTCGCAGTCTCTCAGCAAAAGAGCTACACCATCTGTGAATAAAGTATCATCAGCAAAGTCTGGGACTAGCTCGTTATTAGGAATGGCTGCGGGGTTAGGCTCAGACAGTGCCCTATTCTTAATATTTTCTATAGAGCGTCTACGCTCAGCTCGGCGCTCTGCGAGTGAAAGTTCTGTTGAGCCTCCAGATGGTGTTCTAGCAAAATAATTATCCAGGGTGCCATTCAGTAAAGTCCCCACTCTATCAGCCACCGTGATTGTCGGACTCAGCACAATCGTAGACATATTATTAACTTTGACAAGTAATTGTCGTATCAATAGAGTGTAGTAGCAACTTACTATACGTTGTTTTCTTTTGGATCACAATTTGCCCAGGGGGACGGGTCCGGTCTCGTAGGTCCTCGGAGGGCCACAGAGGGCCCGCCCTTTGCCCGGGCTTAGCCCGGCGCATCCCGCGCGCTTGTCCCGTGAAGCGGGCCTCTGGGAGCTTTGTGTCCGCCTCCTGGCGCTTGCGCCGCGTCAGAGCCACGCGCCTCCGCTGGTGCTGCCGGGAGTTGTGGTCCCGGGGCGGCAACGCGGGAGATGGTGGACACTGGTGCGGCGAGGGCTACCCCAGACTCTTGGCGGTGGCGGCAGAAGAAATGTCGTGGCGTTGCGTGGCGTGAATCCGGTAAGTTTGTAGCTGCTTGGCTGCTTGGCTGCTTCCCCCCCGCTCCGCCGGCCTCTGGGAGCTTTGTGTCCGCCTCCTGGCACTTGCGCCGCGTCAGAGCCACGCGCCGCCGCTGGTGCTGCCGGGAGTTGTGGTCCCGGGGCGGCGACGCGGGAGATGGTGGACACTGGTGCGGCGAGGGCTACCCCAGACTCTTGGCGGTGGTGGCAGAAGAAATGTCGTGGCGTTGCGTGGCGTGAATCCGGTAAGTTTGTAGCTGCTTGGCTGCTTGGCTGCTTCCCCTTGTCATAGCATACGCACTAGCTGGTGGAATACAACACAGAGGTGTGAGGCACTCGGCGGGCACTGGTGGGTGTAACACAGCATTGGGCTCAGCCAGGAGCACACTGTGACTCTCAAGTGAGGTTCGTCTCCTTTCCAGAGAGTAAAATAAAAAGTATTACACATCCGGCGGTGGATGTGTGTATTATTAACCATGAGGGGGGTTTCTTGCATAGTTTGGTCGAATTTTTGTGGAATCCCCTTTGAATGGCTTGGTGTGCGTGTATATTAAATGTGCCGGTCAATAGCTACCCATGTTTGTATAAATAAACGACAAGGGTGTCTACTTTGAGAGTACCCACCGGCGGGGACGCCGGGATTAGGCACGGTAGGGCGTCAGACACGTCAGAGCTTCACTAGCGGTGTAAATACATTCCATGTAGATTCATTCTATGCATAGTTGCCTTTTAATGATTATCACGCAAATCGTCATGGTGATAGGTACATACAGTTTGTCCAGCATGTCCTAAGTGTTTCTATAAATATATATTTTTTTAAAATAATAAAAAACAAAGACCGGCCCTGGGGGATGGGGTCCCCGGGGCCATAAGTGGCCTGAGGAGGGGGGCAACGCAGCCCCCTCCTAAAGAATAAAAAAAAAAAGGCCTTGACCCGGGGGTTGGGGACCCCGGGGCTGATTAAGGCCTTCGGAGGGCCAAATTTTTTTTTTTAAACAAAAAAATTAGGGTGCAGGTCCTGGGGGATGGGGTCCCCAGGGCCAGTAAATTAGACAAAGAAGGGGGGCCACACAGCCCTCCTTCTTAAAAAAATAAATAAAAGACCGGCATCGCGCCGGAGGCCACGCCCCCTCCTAGCAGCACTCTGCAAATGCACCCCCTGGCCAGTTGTAAGTTGGGGAATTAATTCCCCTTCAATACTGAGGGTCCCTGAGGGCCAACTATCCCAACAGGTATCTCCAGTATGCGCCAGGGAGCTGCGTGGCAGACAGGTGTTCTGAGGCCACGCCCCTTTTTACACCTCTATGCAACAGCAGCTCTGTGGCGCTTACTGGAGGTACTTAGTGGGCTAGTTTGACCCCAGGGACCCTTAGGATTCAAGGGGACTTAATCTCTCAACTCAGAACGGCCACAGGGCGCGTTTACACAGTGGTGAAGGGAGGGGACGGGGCCTGAGGTGACATGTGCAAACACGCCCTGTGGCACGTTTTAAGTTGGGGAAATAATTCCCTTTCAATCGTGAGGGACCCTGGGGGCCAACTAGCCCACCAGGGGCTTCCAGTAAGCGCCACTGCTCTGCGATGCAGAGAGGTGGTGCAGGCCGTGCCCCTTTTTACACCTCTCTGCAATGCAGCTCTGTGGCGCTTACTGGAGGTACCTAGTGGTCTAGTTGGACCCTAGGGAACCTCAGGATTCAAGGGGACTTAATCTCCCAACTTAAAACGGCCACAGGGCGTGTTTACACAGTGAGGAAGTGAGGGGACGGGGCCTGAGGTGACGTGTGCAAACACGCCCTGTGGCGCGTTTTAAGAGGTAGTTTTAATCACCTGCCCTATTAAATACTAGGGGCTTACAGAGGAGGTCATGCTGATCACAGGGGGACCCCAACGCATAGTGTTACCTAGTGTATGTAGGTGTTTTCACTGTATTCTGAGTGTCTTTTAACATAGCACTGGCTCTAGGACTGGTTAGTCAGACTCAGTTAACACCAGTATCCGTCTGAAAAAGTTGAGGGTACAGGATGATTTTGCAACAAGGCTTCTTTCTGTTCTTCTGTTTGTTCTTTCTGCACGTTATCCTTCTTCCTGCACTTTTCTTCGTCTTTGAGGACTTCTGTTGCTTTTTTCTGCATTTCTTTTTTTTCTTTCTGTGCGTTTTTTCTTCTTTCTTCACATGTCCTATCTCTGTAGCCATAGTTAGGAATTAGCATTTAAAAAAACTTAGAAATTCACTGAAAAAACCATAGGTTTCAGGGGCGTTATAGTTAGCTGGACTTTTCACTCGTACAAAACCATTGAAATTCCCCCGTTATAGTTAGTTCAGCTAACTATAACTCGCGCGCCCGCAATGCACTGCTGATGACGTCACATATTACATCACTCATGACATGGTCAGTGACATCACTGATGACATCTCAAATGACATAGCTGATGACATCATCCAGTGAATGTGTGTTTTTCTGAAAATTACATATGTTTTATATATGTATATCTCAAGGTCGATGGAAGAATAAATGGGTATATAAGTATCTAAATGGATGATTTGTTTTTGAAAAATAGATTGTATAACTGACTGATTAAGTGTATCTTAGTGAATACATGGCTTAGTGAGTAATGTTTAAATATGTAAATATCTGTATCAGTCTCTCACTTTGTGTATAAGTGGCTGCATGGGTTGGTGAGTAGCTACATGAGTGTCTATATAGGTTATTAGTTGATTTTTTGAGTATCAGAATGAGTGTCTGAGTGTCAGTATGGTTCGGTGGGGGTATTACGTAGTGCATAAGTGCATGAATGAGTGACTCACTGTTTGTATGTGTTGAAGACAGCATGTGTGCAGGACTGTATTGGTGGATGAGTGTGTGCATGGGTGTGTTAGTGAGTGAATGACTGTCTCAATAGTGTCTTTATGAGTAACTACATATGTTTTAAACTAGTATATGTGACTATTGGTGTATATAAGTGAGTATATGTGAGAGTGAGAGATTGAAAGAGTTCCTGTATGAATAAGTATGTGTTTCTATAAGTGATTGTTTAAAAGACTAAGTATGTGTAAGTTTCTGTAGAAGTAAGTGTGGTGGTGTGTGTATAACTGTATATGCAAGTAAATGGATGTTTGATTCTTTATTAGCATGAGTAACTATGTGTGTGAGTAACTCTATGGATGAGTGGCATTGTGTAACAGGATGTATAGGTGTATGAGTACATATGATGAGTGAGTGTATAGGACTGTTGGTGAATGAGTGGATGTGTATGTGGATCTTATAATTACTGAATAGGTTGTTGTAACTGATATTGGTATGTCCATTGTTTTGAAAATTTTAGTTTCTATTTTTGAATGTGTGTATCAAAGGTTATATTAGGGAGAGAGGAGGTCTGCCACTCTATCACAAAGATGATGTCATCAGTGATGTCATTTGAGATGTCATCAGTGATGCCATGAGTGATGTCACTGACCATGTCATGAGTGATGTAATATGTGACGTCATCAGCAGTGCATTGCGGGCGTGCGAGTTATAGTTAGCTGAACTAACTATAACGGGGGAATTTCAATGGTTTTGTACGAGTGAAAAGTCCAGCTCACTATAACGCCCCTGAAACCTATGGTTTTTTCAGTGAATTTCTAAGTTTTCTTAAATGCTAATTCCTAACTATAACGTGCCTGAAACCTATGGTTTTTTCAGTGAATATATATATATATATATATATATATATATATATTCACTGAAAAAACCATAGGTTTCACACACGTTATAGTTAGGAAATAGCATTTAAAAAACCTTGCTAATTCACTGAAAAAACCATAGGTTTCACACATGTTATAGTTAGCTGGACATTTTACTGATAAAAAACCAATGAAATTCCCCCGTTATAGTTACTGTAGGCAACTATAACTCACGCGACCGCAATCCTCTGCTGATGCTAATACTGTATTTAGACACTTATTTGCCCATATCTTCTTCCATTAAATGTTAGCTATACATATATTACAAATATTTTTTTTTCATAAAGACACATATGTCATCAGCAGAGGATTACGGTCGCGTGAGTTATAGTTGCCTACAGTAACTATAACGGGGGAATTTCATTGGTTTTTTATCAGTAAAATGTCCAGCTAACTATAACATGTGTGAAACCTATGGTTTTTTCAGTGAATTAGCAAGGTTTTTTAAATGCTATTTCCTAACTATAACGTGTGTGAAACCTATGGTTTTTTCAGTGAATTTGTACGGTTTTTTAAATGCTAAGTTACTTTACGCCATTTGTGGCGTGCGCGCCCACTTAACGCAGTTCGTTCCGTGCACGGTTTTTATCAACTTTAATAAGCCCTGTACATTTGGTGGCCTTCGGCCACCAAAAGCACAGGGGGTGAGGTCAATGTGGATAGTGTTTTTTTTATTTCGATTTTATAATTTCATGTTGCCAAAATTACGTTTTTTTTCTCTATTAATAAGCCCTGCACATTTGGTGGCCTGCGGCCACCAAAAGCACAGGGGGTGGGGTAAGTGTGGATAGTGTTTTTTTTATTTTTATTTTTTTACCGTAAGCGTACGGTAAGCTTACGGTAAGCGTACGGTAAGCGTACGGTAAGCGTACCCCGCGAAATTGCCGAAAAAAAAATAAAACCGTTTTTGCTCTTGGGGGATGTTTGGGGACTCCCTCAACATGACTATGTGGGAGGGAGTTGTCAAAACAGCCCCGTAACATGTTTTTGGCCATCATGTTTGATAAACAACACTCAGTGCGAGAGACAAAATGGCGGACGCCGCTTCCTGGTTTCGGCCGATTCGAATGTTTACTAAGATCTAAGAGCCAATCAGAATCGCGCTCGCGCACGCCACCGTAAGCTTACGGTAAGCGTACGGTAAGCGTACGGTAAGCGTACGGTAAGCGGGCTCAGATATATATATTGATTTAAAGGCTATTTTCTCAGAATCTACTGAACAGATTTACACCAAACCTACAAAAGGCACTTCCTTGACCTAGGGACTACCTCTCTGCCAAATTTCTAGTAATTCTGTTCAGCCGTTCGGGCTGTAGCTCGTTCTAAAGGTCCTATGGAAAAATGCATGGGAAAAACGCGTTTTGGGACCCCCCTTTTATCTCAGCCCCCGCTTGACGAATCCCCCCGAGACTTTCAGGGTAGGAGCGGAGCGTTGCGCCCCACCTATTTTGAGAAATTCGCGAGGATTCGTCGACCGGCGCCAAAGTTATTCAAAATAGAATGTTGAGGTTTTCCTATGGAAACGTGGTCCTAACTATAACTACCTACTGGCGACCGCCAGTAGGTAATATATGTATATATATATATATATATATATATATATATATATATATATATATATATATATATATATATATATATATATATATATATATTTCCAACAAAATAATTGCCACGACCACAATAGGGCTAATTCTTCACCCGATCATTTAATTTTGGTAATAATAAAAATTATTTAGAATTATTTCTAGTTATGCAAAAACATGCAGTTCATTCTATTGTTCAGAATATGCTATAAGATTTCACTCTCGTAAATGTACATTCAGTTCCTCATCCTGATTTAATCCTCCAGGATATTTGCTTTGCAAGTTGACAATGTGCCAAGTTCTCTGTTCCCGCCCCTCCTATTGAATTCTACTTGTTCAATTGCAAGAAAGATAGGAGTGAGTTATTAGATAGATGGTATTTTGCAAAATGTCTTGCCACTGGGTAATGTGAGAATAGTCTTCTCCATGCTCTGAGTAGTCACCCTGAAACTCTTAAATGGAGAATTCCATTCGGTGAATTGCTCAGGGCAAGGAGAAACTTTTTTATTATTACCAAAATTAAATGATCGGGTGAAGAATTAGCCCTATTGTGGTCGTGGCAATTATTTTGTTGGAAATTCGGAAAGTCGGCGTGCTCTGCCGCCATCGCACGACCTGCCTGCCTAGGGCGACGGGAGACGGAAGGAGCAAAGTAAGCGGAATATATATATATATATATATATTTGTTTAGCATGTATGTTTAGTTTGTTCATGTAGAGGTTAAGCTGTCTTTGTCCCGCCCCTGGATGTGCCTTATGGGGGAGGTGGGTTGATATATAATAGATATTGTTATGTGTATAGTCTTAGGTGAGCTAGTAATTTTAGTGTAGGTTTATCTTAGTACAAGTTAGGTTAGTATATTTTAGGATAAGTCATTATTATTAGTTTAGGTTTATAAGTGTGTATTTTTTAAAGTAAATTCCTACTGGTTGATGGTTTGTGCTGTCAATGATTGTTGATCTGTTCACATGTACTGTTGAAATTGTAGTTGGTTACAACTGATGCATCACCTGCACAATCAATTTGAATGTCTACAAATGTAATTACGCCATCTTCAAGGGACAGGCTACCATCAATCTGCAGTTTGAATGTGAGCGAACCAAGCTAATTGATATGTAGGGTAGCAAAGTTCCTTTTCAAGACTGTTTTGGAGTGGTCTGATGAATTAGTATCCATATGATACTATTTTCCAATTACAGATATACACATGATGTACTGTAGGCATTGTGCTCACACATCATTGGTTACATGCTGTAGGTATGTTGTTAGGATACTTAGAGGCATCCTTGATAACACCGGTCCCCCAACAGCTTCACTTTCCATGTGGGATGCAGGGGAAATGTGCTTTCTACAATTTACTAGTCATTCTAACACATCTGTACGTGTTTCAACACAGCCTTGTACATTGTGGACAACACTAGAAAATATTTTGCATGCAAGTGTAGGGAAAGGGGTGTTGTAATGGGCGTTACAGCATGGCAGCGCTAGGGTTTGATCCAAAAACACACACTGACATATTCTATCCTACACCATTCCTCTTATTACAGCTAAATTGCTTTGTCATCAGATGTAACATGTTGAGGGAACTGACTTTACATGTGTCATGGCATGACACCCATCTATTCAACCATTGTCCACCACATTGACAATGAGTACATTTTCTAAGTATTCACAGAGTATGACACAGAATCAGCATATTGCCTTTTCCAAATGTCCCTTGATTTGTAGTGGTGTTTAAACTGAACATGCATTGTTGTCACATTTATACATAGCTGTTCACAGGCAACACACATCTTGGTGTCATAAGTGCTTTTATTTACATGTGAATTCGCTGAGGTGGCAGACTGGTCCATTTCTTTGTACAACACCCCCATTGTGTACATGCCGAGTGAAGGGCTAGACAGAGTCAGTGGGCAGGACATGTCCAGAGACATATTGATGAAGAGGCAGAGTTCAGTCAGCAGGCTGACTGCAGTGTCATTGGGAACAATGGCAAAATTAACTGTCCATATTAAAGTCCAAGGTGAGTGTAGCAGAGCCATTTAGAGGACAGTGAAAGCTGATGTTCCAAGGCATAATGGTAAGCACAAGGTCAGGCAGAAACTGTCCATCTGACACAGATGAATGCTACCGCTGACTTTTTCATCTGAATTTTGAATCATCCACATCTTCCTCCTCTGATGTGTCATGTGACTCCTGTGTGCCTGATGGTGGAATGACAGGAGCACTGCAAGGCAGTGACACATCAAGGGAGAAAGAGGTGGATGTTGAAGGCGCAGCAGCATTCATCTTTGCCAAATGATGATGCATCTCTGCCGTGATGATAATTTGCAGGGCTTTCACGGCTCCAGCAACGTCTCTGTGGTAGGCAGCCATGGGAGCCTAGTAGGAAGTCTGCATCCGCTCCATGCTCTGCATGATCTTTCTCATTTCATGCAACTTCTTGGTGACATCGCTGGAGCCACTTTGACTAGACAGTTGTTCTTGTCTCTGAATAAGGACTTCAGCCATGTCAGCCATGGAATGCTGGAGAGCATGGAGCGGACTGTGGGTGCCTTGTATGGATTCAAGGTGGTCCCTAATGGGACTGAGACACCCACGGACCCCTCCATTTTGGCCACCAGGCTGTCCAACCCCACCCGCACCTGAATCGGCCATCTCACGCTGGACTTCTACTGCACTATGTTGAAATGTTAACAGTGGGTCCTCAAAGTCCTGGGAGACAGCTGTGGTGGTAGGTGCTGGCTGCAATGTGTTGTGTGCTGCTGGTGGAGCAACCACGATGCTGCTGGATATCCCTGCTTCCGGAGATGGGCTGCCAATGGAGTTGAGCAGCTCTTGGAGGGTGTCCTGGTTGATGGTTGAGATGACTTCTTCCTCTTCATCATTGAAGAGTGGGACAGGCTGCTGAACAGGAGGTGATGTATCTCCCTCTGCAATGTAAAGGGGAAATGCTGTTGTATGTGTTTGTCCACTTTGGTCAGGCATTTAAGCAGTTGACAAGCAGAGTGCATGACAATGTCCACTCACTATTTTAAAAAGCTTCACCTATTATATGCAGGTTTGTAAATCATCGTACAACATCACTGATGTTACATTTGGGTTGAAAATGTTTTTTGACAGTTTCCCTGTATGCCAACTGTGAGGGGCCTGTTTCTACACACATGTTGC